>NW_004955472.1:9890521-9983218 GCF_000276665.1 Chinchilla lanigera | reverse complement strand
TTTCTGTTGCCAGTTTCCTGAGACTTGGATACTCTTCCTTTGGCCTTCAGGCCTGCCACTAATCTTTTTTCTTCTTTTATTTCTCTATTTTATGTTTTTCCCTTAATAATTTTTGTCTTATTTTTACTATCCATGTAATTTCTTTCTTTTTTTCTCCCTCTTTATCTTTTAGTTCTTGCAAGGTTTTTTGTTCTACCTTTATTTAATTCTATAGACATCCTTCTACTCCCAAGAAGCTTCTTTGTACCATTTCTTTCCTCTCCTTCTCATATAACAGAATTTAATGTTTCAAAGCTGTCTTTTGCACCTCCCATTCTCAAACCCTAAATAGTTAACTGTGCAGGCATAAAGCTTTGTTAACCTTCTGATAGTTAACTCTGTAAAATAATTGTTGATTCTTCTCTACCATTAACAGAATTACAGCTGTTGCATTTAGTACATTTTAACTGAAGGTCAAAATCATGGTGCCCTTAACGTTTATATCATAATTCTCTATCTCCTTTTGGAATAAGGGTGGTACATAACTGATTCTTATGATACCTAATATCTAATTTGTCTCAGGCAATCCTACTGTAGCTGTTTCACATGATACTAACAGGTCACATAATTGTCACTAATTCTCTGTAAACCAACACTCAGATTGCCATTTGACATTAAAAAATGCTAGAGTACATTTCAAGAGAACTTTGTTGCTGGATTAACTACACTGCATCTTCCTTTCCCCAAAGGAACAATTGTGCCTTGACTTATTGCAATTATCTTTCATATTTTATATGTTCTTTGGCCTATCAGTCTGGTTTTCAATGTGAATATACCCATTAATTTTATAATATCTTATAAATAAATGATGCTTAAAAACAAAAAGGGGTAGAGGGGTACAAGGGGAGAAAGGAATCAAAATGTGTTACATACATGTATCAATCTCCTACAGTGAATGTAATCATTATGTACCACAAATGTGCTAATACTATTTGTCTATCGCCAAGGTATGCAAAAGAAATATATTATTAAAGAATCTGTATTTTTCACAGGCACACTGTTCTGTCAATTCTACTCAGTTTTTATTTGATTACTAATCATATTGCTATTTATTGTTCTCATGTATGTCATATTAAAATGACTTATGCTATATGTACATCATCACCGAACATACAGAATATCATGTCTCAAAATGTCAAAAGCATTTTATTAACATAGACTTATTCAGTAACTGGATTATCTTACTCTTTGTGTGTGTTCTACTAATTCTATTTAGGAGATTAAATGGCCAACATTCTCCTTTGATTGCACAGATTTGGATCCCACATACCGTTCTAGTGCATATAGCTATTTGTCTTTGTAATAAAATACCCACAAAAATTTTATGGTTTGAATTCAATAGTGCTAAGAGCTTTCAATTTCTGAAGTGTTGCCCTGCTCTTTCTTGAATACAATAATCAACAGGGCTTGTGCCATAAAAACATCACTAAAGAAATTGAATTGCATTGATAACTGTTACCAAAGTCGTTCTTTCAAATCTGAAATTCTATGATAAAAATTTATTTGTACCAGTAATAGTTATTATCTTTGCTGCTTTTCATTAGTCCCTCTATATTATACTGCTGTCTTTATACATCTTTAAAAAATTTTATCTAGAGTTTCAAAAGAAGACTTTCTATATATTTGAAGCATTGTTACCTGTTTCCTTTTGTTGTTCACCAAATCAAAACAAAGATTTTACTTATATATTTTTGAGATACAGTCTGGTATTCTCAGAATAATTGACTGAAAAAATTTACTTTTTATACGCCTTTTATTTTCCTCATTTTTTTCTCTCTCTTTGTTTTGGAAACATCCATATAGTTTATGCATGTACCATAAGTAACTGCTTCTCCTTATATTTGAAGATGAGCTTTCATGTAACTCTTTCATTTGTACTTCTCTGTTCTATATTTGAATAGGTTAGTTTACACTGTCATCATATTCACAATTTTTCTGTGATAATGTACATTTTGGATCAACTGGGGGACAAAGGTTTATATACAAAACAAATTCAAATAATAGTTATAATTTGCTCAGTGCTTATTCTATCTAGAAAACATATTAAATGATTTTCATGTTATCCATGTTAATCTTCACAATCATCTAAACTTTTATCTCTGTAGATGAAAAATTAGTAGTCAGAGAATTAAAGTAGAATGTCAGAGGACAATAAGAAGAAAACAGGTTAATCTGTGTTTGGGATTCTGAGGAAAAACTCAATTTACAGGTCTAAGTCACAGTAACAGAGGTGTAGAATTTCACAGGAAAGAGGTTTTCTACCTGCACCAACTACTTCTCTCTCCCTTCTTGGCTGATCCTCTTCCACACATTTTTTAAGGACCGACTTGTTCTCGGCCTCATCTCCATTACTTGTTTTTGTCTACTTTTACTCGGTAAGAAATGCCACATATTCACATGATTTTAAAATTCTGCCTACCATTAGTGACCCTTACTAGCGATTCTCTAGCTCATAATTTTCCCAAGATACACTTTCTAGCCTTGTCTTTAAACTCGATGTTGCCATTAACAAGCACTTAACATTTTATGATTACAAAATAATGCTCAAGGGGTTGGGAATTTAGCTCAGCGGCACAGTGCCTGCCTGGCAAGTGCAAGGTCCTGAGTTTGATTCCTGGTATCAGAAAAATAATAACCAACCCCCCCCGCCCAAAATAATGCTCAATTCCACACCTCCTAAAACTATTTCCCCTCTTCTTGTAGTGAGCACACCTCAATTTTTCTATGAATCATACCCAAAGTACCCTGACTATTTTTTTCTTACCCTCCCTATATAGTTCAAATTGTTATTAATTCTGTTTTTAGTGCACGTCTTGAATCTGTCTAACTGCAGTGCTCGCTGCTCTTATGTCTATTTTGAATAACTAATTCCTGAGCTGTTTCAAATATTTTCCCACTAGACACACTGTTCATTCGCATATAGCAGCTAGAGTGACTTTACCTGAAAAGGTTAGTCAGATCATACTCACCCTCCCGGAATACAGACTTCAACATTACTTAATGACACTTTTAGAATAAAATACAAACTGTTTAATATCATCTCAGGCCTCCATTTATTTTAGCTGTAGCCTATATTGCTCAATCACATCCCATGGCCCCTTTTCTGTCCGCTTATTATGCTCCGACATTTTTGTTTCCTTTTGCCCTGGCTGATCCTGCCTGCTTGCCTTGCACTGGAATGTTCTGGTTTCTTTGTTCTTATGTGCTTGATAGGTTCTTGTTACTGAGTTCAGAGCTGTAAAGTAGAATTTTCTCAAAGACAACTTTACTGATCTTTTGTATAGACCATTGCTCTCTTCCAACCCTGCCTATTTTTTCTGTCATCATTTTACATACTTCTGTTCCTACCTGTCATAATTTTAATACTCATTTGTATATCTGCTTACCAGGATTAAACTTTAAAGGAGACAAAGTTGTCCGTCTACTCAACTCCAAGTTAGGAGCAAACTGCTTGGAAACTGTGTATATTCTATGTCTGAGAAACAAAACACTGAATGAAGCCGGATATAATATTTGCAAGAACAAGGATCGCAATGAGGTGTCATATTATGGGGGTGAAATACTATAGTTCAGGCTACATTGATTAACTAGTATTATTATATATGTTTTCCCTCTTTTACTCTCTTAGAGATTTCTGAAGTGAGATTTAAAGGACTCAGCACTGTTTTCACTTTGTTTTCATCTCTTGCCAAAAAGTTACTAGATATTTATCACTGAACCTAATCTTCGTTCTGTATTTAATGTTAATTTCTCCTTTTGACATTTTGAGGTCAGTAAGACTGTTTACTTTATATCCCATGATATTTGTTGCTTCACTATGAATAGAAGTTTATGTTTTTTTCTGATCTCTCTTTTTCTATAATTAACTACCACACTAGTTTACATAAAATAAGAGACATTATTACTATTATCAATTGTGGTACTCAGTAGATGGTGGAAGTATTTTTAGCTAACTTGATATTAACACTCTGCTAGATATTTCATGTTCTTATGTAATTTCTACTATAACTCTTTTAACAGAAAATAAAAATGAAATTACATTTATTAGAAGGGCAGAATTGGAACTCATCTCCCAAGAGTAAATGGTGTCTAATATAGTGTTTTAACTTTGTTTACTTGCTTACTATACCAACTCATCTGCAGTCCTTTACGCCATATCATAGATATAGGTAGGGATTATATTACAGTGGTAGATGGAAAAATGATGCAAAATAAAGACCCTTTGCATCATGAAGGTTATTTTTATGATTCTATAACATAGCAATTTGACTCTATCAGTTAGCATTTGCTTTATCTACAAGTTGAAACTACATTAACACAATCAAATCAAATGTAATTAAATTAATTCTTAAAACTATTATAGATAGCTATGTTAGGCAAAAGTATTATGGGCAGTCAGACAGGGCTGGACCCTTGAAAGGTCAGTGCAGAAGACAACTGTGCTGGGAGGTGTATTCCCTGAAGGTCAGGCTTCAAGAAAAAGAACTACTCACCCATATACTTACTCTAGCGATGAACAGCAGTGGTTGATATTCTAAGTGGGAATCAATCACCTTGGGGTGGAAGACCAAACCTTAACTCACCCCTTCCAAGAAAGTCCTTGTCTGTCCCATGTGCACCTGTTATGTGACTTGCTTCACAATTTGATCCTCATTTAGTCAATATTACCCTAGTAACTATATCTGTTGTAATCTTATTGGTTGACTATAGTTTTGTCCCACCTCACACCCATCCTATGATTTGCCTTTGGATCAATATTACCAAAACAATTATATTTGTAATTTATTGATTGATTATAGTTCTATCCCACCTTAAGCCTGCTTCACTTCATGGCTTTGCTCAATAAACACCCTTGAGAAGTGGGATTGGTGGGCAACCCACTTTCTGGGCCTCCTTCTGTCCCTCTCAGACCGAAGCTTTCTTTCTCTCCATAAATTCTTCCTACTCTTAATCTCCATTGTTCCCAGAATTCATGCCTGGATTTTAGAGAACACAAACTCAGCACTTTGGACATCTCAGAGGGTGGGAGTTTTATCACCCTGTATCAAAACCATTTTATCAGTGTATTGGCTGGATCATAATTGGGTAAATTTGTAATTTAAAAAAGAAAGAACATACCAAAATGTTTTGTCCCTGTTTTTAGGCAGTATTTTTCAAATGTAGTCCTTTTACCTTGTTTGGATTATACTCCATTACATTTTTTTTTTTTTTTGCTCTTTTTGAGACAGGGTCTTGTTATAGTTCAGGCTGTCCTTGAACTCATTTTGTAGCCCAGCCTGGCCTCAAACTCACAGCGATCCTCCTGCCTCAACCTCTCAAGTACTGGGATCATGGGTGTTCACCACCACTCCTGGCTTCATTACACTCTAAATACAAGTGTCTGCAGGTCTGCTCACTCAGAAGTCCCTTCCTCATAAACTGAAAGAATACTTTAAACTGGGACATTTGTAAAAATATAAGAAAATTCATTGAAAAGAAAGGATTATGTATTCCCTGGAATACATGCATTAGTTGGATATTGGTTAATCATACATATTCAGTAACAAGTAATAATGTAAGTTAAATGTTAGCCATGAGATTATTGTGACAATTTAGGGAAAACTGGTTACTATGGCCCTTTAACACTTTATGTTTTTAGATTTTCATGCTTCCTTGATATATTTCCCTAACTGCAAGTGGTCTACACAAATTCCTACTGAGTTGATATTTAATGCAACCATTTACTCAATAAATGTTTCATCTATATTCTTCATGGGGGGCTGGGGATTTAGCTCAGTGGCAAAGCGCCTGCCTGGCAAGTGCAAGGTCATGAATTTGATTCCTGGTACCGGAAGAAAAGCAAAACAAACAAACAAACAAACAAATATATTCTTCATGGGCTAACTCTGCATCACTTTTTTGTATCAGAGATAATTACAAACTGTAGAATCAGTCACTGTATTTGCAATTTTCAAATATCTCTTTTCTGAAGCCAGAGGTTTTTGATCTATTGTAAACTATTACTTCCTTGAATTTGATTTTTCTCTAGCCATTTCTCTTTCAATTTATTATTGAGTAAGCTTATATACACACCCAAGTTATTAAAATCATGACTCTTTTAAAATGCAAAGAATATTTACAATATACACTTTGAAAATATTTGCCTAAAAGTTCTGACAAAGTGGCTCCTTTCAAAGTAGCAGTTGTAACTGTTATAAGGAATTTCATAGCAGCACCTCACTTTCAGGTAGAAGAAATGTTGTATTTCAAGTTATATATTTCCTTGAGGATAGCCACTCATTTTATAAAAAACCTTTTGTGCTTTTTTATCTTTTTTATTTTTTTAATAATGGTGAATTTTTTTAAAAAGCTTCTTGTCAAAGATTTAATCTCCAGTGCTGGACTTATGGTAGGGTCTCAGAAATATTAGTTGTACAATCTAATGAATTATCACATAAAACATACTATAATCCATAAAAAAACTGCATTTTAAAACACAATTATGCCTTTCTAAAACATTACTAATTTTACCAAAGAAATGCACTAGGTAAAACATTATATGCTTCCTGTGAGAGTTTTAAAATTTGATCATCCTTTGTAATGTGAAAGAAGAGAAAATAATCACTAAAATAAGCATGTGGAACGCTTCCAAACAGAGATCCTTGGCTTATTGTCAAATCTCCTTTTTACTAGCTGTTTAGATTCCAGAATACAAAAAATATATCTTGACATTTCTTAAAAATTGATTGGATAGCTCTGTAACCTTTGGACTCTAACACAATTAAAATTGATTCTTCTTAATCTTTATTGATGTCATCTTTAGTTTTGTTTGTTTTTGTTTTGTTCTAGAGTTTCAGTGCCTGCCACAAGTATTTCTATAATCTATTTCTGCTTCTGTCTCAATCTATTTTTTAAAATAATTTTCTTTAGTCAGATCATATGCTGTTCTTTACCTGGATCTTTCCTTGTCCTTGAACCTGGGCTGAAGAGAACACTGTAAATGCTAATGCATTCAGTGTTGTCTCTCTGGCTTCCCTTGAATCTTTCTCCTTTCTTTCTCCTTGTTGGCACTTTGCCTCAGTCTGAATGCTTTATATTCCTGGAGGTCAAACTTCTTTGACTTTGGTTGCTCCTTTCTCTGAGGCAGGAAAACAGTGATCATTGCATAGATTCCTTCATTTGTTCCAGTCTATAAGCGCTACTCAAGCTTTTCTTACACATTTTGCAGTTGAAGAAATGTTTTTGATTCTACTTGGTGTATTGAAAACATGCTGCTCCTCCTGAAGTCCAACTAAAATAACAAAAAAAGCAATCCGAAGGGTAAGTCTTTAAGAGTGAAGACAAAGTAGCTAAGAGATGATGCAAAACTTCAGGTGGAAGCAGATGGGTGTGTAATGGATGAGGTGGCAGAGCAGAAGTGGAACTCAGGTACCTGTAGAGAAGGATATCAGAGCGGAGGAGGTCACCTTGTGCCCCCTGGGCTTTGTAAAGTCCCTCAGGCTCTAAAAGATTACAATTACCAGTTTCTGTGAAAGGAAGAGCATTTAGATGAGAAAAAAACAGGTAAGATTATTTTACTTTTATAAACGAATCAGAAATGTGTGATTCCCTTTCCTACCTCTAATGGTAAGGTCATTATTTCTTTCCCAGCTCTGGGGGAGACTAGGTCTGCTTTCCAGGAAAATTGATCAAGACAAATTCTGAATAGGGATTACAGGCAAGGTGGAGCTGAGGTAATCTTTCTTTCTGAAAGGAGACATGAATGTATGCATGTATAAACATAGGATACCCCATCCTTTTAGTTTTTCTAATTCCTAAAAGGCATCCTGTTATTGCTGGAATCAGATATTTGTCAGTCTCCCTATAAAATTTTGGTCTTGGGACTCCATAAATTTATTGGATGGTACATAAATTTTCCATTCCAGAAAGTGCAAAATATTCTAAATTAGTTTACAAATTTCTCACTCTTACCCTGAGTAAAAAGTTGAAGACTACCAGAAATTTGAGTTAAAAATGTCAATATGAGAGACAGAGACAAAAACAAATACTCAGTGAATGGGAGGACATATTATAAAACTATAATCTTCTGAGAGATGTAAGAAAAATGTGTGACTACTCAAACAATCAGTATACCATTAGTCAAAGGAAAACTCAAGGATGGAGAAAAATTTCTTAGAAATTAAAGTATAACAGTTAAAATTGTTAACTGTTAAATTATAACAGTTAGAAATTGTTAAATGAAAAAGTGGTTAATTTTCTAGAGTATAGAAAAAAAGGCAAAAAGTTTAAGTTTAATACACAATCAATAGGAGTTTCAGAAAGAGAAAAGGGAAGAAAAGGTCAGGTGGTCACAAAATCAAAGAAATGAAAAGATGTTTCCAGGCAGTGGGCCCACAAGTTCCTAAAAAGAAAGAGCCCCCCAAGCACTCCATAAAAGAACGGGAAAGAGTTCCTCTTCAAGGCAACTTAAATATCCAAATGTCAAAATAAAGGTAACCTAATAGATTGAAAAGAGAGTCACACTGATGTATCATGATTAAGCTGCCACAGAAAATCTCAATGGTAATATTAGAAACTAAAAGATCTTCAAAATTTGGACTAAAATGTATCCTATGGATGTTCCATATGCAGCCAAACTTTCAATCAATCTAAGAATAAGGACATTTTTAGACAGAAATTATTGTGATAATTTCCTTTCTGTATTCCTTGCTTAGCTCTAAGTTTTATCACACCTGTAGATAAAATAAAAACTGCAGGTCAGATAGAGAAAAGAGCAGTTGTAGTACAAACAGGAAAAAGTTGAAAAGATTTCCTACAGGGCAGCAGAATCCCAGCCTACCAGACAGAGGTTTTGGGGAAGGAACACTGCTGCGAGACAAAAGGATTGACAGATTTCCCAGCAAAATTATCTTTAGGAAATGTAATATTACAGAAAGCTTCATAGCTCTACTAAAAAGTTGAGTGAGATTAATAGCAGGTATCTAGAAAAACTAAACACTAAATAAACTTGCATTCAGTAACTTCCCTCACACTTGCACTCTCCTTCATTCTTGCTCTGACAATCGGAATTAGCACAGAAGATCAGTTCAATGATATACAAAGTCTTGATTCATGCATTGGTTGTTGCCACCTGATCTTTATTCCTGCATAATTCACTTCTAGCTGGTGTCTGGACCCCATCTTTCACTTAACAAGTTGTTATAATGTATTTATTGCAGGAAGAATTTATATATTCTGTTAAGTAATCATTTGCTTTTGAGTACCATGGAATACTTGCACCAGAGCATCATTTTGGTCCCTGTATTTGAAAGAATATATATTCATTGAAAGCAAGGATTTGGTCTCTAGATTGCTTATTGCAAACATTTAGGACATCTCATTTTTAATAAATATTAGCTGTTTATAATGGTGAGTTATTTGCCAATTTTGCCCATGTGAATTTTTCAATATCCAGTAAGACCATGAGAATTCACCCTCTCAGTAACGGCTGGCAGGATTGTGCTTAAGTGTTATTGACAAACTAATGTCTGCTTTTTACCAGAAACTTCGTTCTTCCCTTTGTGACCCATTCCAAAATTTCACAGTTCCACATTGTTAAAGATCTCCTCTTTATGCCTTAGTTAAACTTCTTAGATTGTGATTTAAATCCATTTTCTTCCTTTTCTGGTGTTTTTATGGACAAAGCTCACCCTAACTTCCCACGCAGCATCTCTGTGCACTCTGTCCTCTCCTCTCTGTCCCACCTCGCCCTGCCTTTGTCTTCTTTTCTCTTTTCCTCTCCTCTTCCCTTTTTCCTTTTGCTTTTTCTCTCCTCATTCTCCTCTTTCTTGTTCTTCCTGTCTCTCTCCTTCCCTCCTCCTCCCTCCCTCTTTCTAGGTTTAATTTGCTTTGCATTGAATCTGAAAAATATTGTCTTAACATGACATTGTATCTTTAAAACAAAATAAAGAAGACTACAGTTTTAAAGCTAATACAAGGCAACTCACAACTTGTTGGCAGTTGTAGTCTTCTGATGTAGAAATTCTGCAGAAATTGTCTCTTGTGAGGAGAATTTGGTCATTTACTAACCTTTAGAAGTTTTGCTAATTTAGTTTACTCCCTTGTGCAACAGATCATCTTCCTGGAAATTTACATTTGATTTCTCGCCATAACTATGGGACTATTTTATTAGCTAGCCCGTTGAAATGTGAGTTAATGGTAAATGATTTTTAAATGAATAATATTTGCTATCGATGTCTTTCCTAACTTAGGTAAGTATAAATAATATCAAAAATAGAGACACTTGTAAAACTCAGTTTGCTAAAGACAAAATAGATCTTGAACAGTTTTTTTGTGGATGTATATGATACATAAAATTTATATACATAATATATATACACACATATAAAATTATACACAGTGTAATTAATTATGAAGCATGAGTGATGATTATATTTCCCCTTTTTATTAACTTATCACACTTCATTAATATGTTAGTATCCAAGTATAACCTCCTTCCTCCTAGGAGCTGATACCAATAATGGGACTTCTTAGAAGAAATCTTTCAAGAGAGATATACTACCAGTGGAGACCAGATAAGCCAGCACATAAAACATAAATAGCTTATATGTTTTATTATTGATGGTTTCTGCTTTTCTATAGACCACTTAGGTGACTACCCTTACAGTCCTTGTCAGTGTGTGGGTGGTCAAAGAATTTCCCAGCTACTCCCTGTTGCTTTCAGATTATTGAACCAATTTAGATGTAGTTAATAACTCTATTAACTGGGTAATGGCTACTGTCTTTTTATCAGCACAGTAACACTACGTTCCCATTATAAACAACTGGTTGGTGACATAAATCTCTTTATATTGTAATGCACAAAATACTGTGTCTCTTAAGGGTAGTCTCACAGTCCCATCATCAGGACTGCATTTTCTACCGGGAAAAGCCCCTGAGGCCCCTATGGAGCTGCAACTGGGAAGCATCTTCTATATCTCTTCTCTGGATTTGAGCAGATGGCAGCTTTCTGATTGGAAACTTGATTCAGTGCTGCATTTAGTGTGATTAAAACAAATGATGAGCCTGGATCTGGGTCTATACAACCTCACAGAACAGGTGGCAAAATGGAAAATGAAGGTAGCCAGTTTATTTGTTTATGGAACACTGAAGAAACGGCTTGATGAATTTTCCCCCTACTGGAGTGACTGCTTCATATTTTCCCCCTCTTGTCAAATGAATTGAATTGACCAGCTGTATTGGCATCCTGTAGACAGAGCCTGAAAAGTCTCCTGCTCTTAACAGGCTTCAAACTAGTAGGGGTCTGTAGTGACACAGCAGGTGCAGAGAGATCTAAGCCCTTAAATGCAATGTATACATAGAGCTCTGCAGACAGCCCCGTGGAGCTACCACATAAGATGTTTTTTCATGTGTAAATGAGAAGGTCTTTCATTTTTCAAGCTATTGCATTATATCTCCTTCTGTTGAAAGACAAACACAGGGAATCAACTAACACTGAGTTAATTACAAAAGGGTTCCCAGTGACATAGTCCAGAGTGCAGGCTTCTAAAGTGTACCAGTGTGTTTTGCACTTTGGTACTCAGAGTTCAGACCCACTGCAGATGCACGGCTTTCCAGTGCTAGTGCTCAGGAAAGTCACTGAAGCTGGCAGCACATTGGTTTTGAGGGCAATGCTTACAAGGTTGTGGTTGAGAAAGAAAAATAGTTTTAAGGCAAAGAAATATGACTCGCTCAATGCTGATTTACATAATGAAAAATTACTTAGCGTGGTGGTTTAGTAGAAACTTTTTCTGTGAAACTTCCTGCTAAGAAGCAATTTTAAAGCTTCCCAGAATGATTGGTAGAAAGAGATATAGACAGAATATGCATGATTTCCAATGTTCTTTTTCCTTAGTTGTAGAATAAACAACTTTATTTTGAATTGTGAAATCTGATTCTTTTGAAATTTTCAATATTTTGGCATTTAGTTTTTGAAAGAGTAATACAGCATTTTACTCATATATGCGATTCTCATATTTAATATTACAAGTCCTATCATGCAAGGAAAGCAAAACATTTTAAGAATGTGTTTTTCATACTATATACTTATGCACGAGCACTTGTACATGTGCATATATATACCCATATCTTTATAATGTGAATTTGTATGTGAAAACTTACTATGTGTCATTCTCCTAAAAGAAATAACATTTTACTTATTTATAATGCATTAAGTGGAGATTAAATAATAAATGTTGAAAACTCTTCCATATGGAAGGCCTTCTGTGACAGATATTGAAACCTGAAGTTTTGAGAGTATCATTGCCTTAATTTTGTAAGTGAGAAAACTAATGCAGAAAGGTTAAGTAACTTGTTGAGGTCATATAGCTTATAAATTACAGAGTCAATAGTTTAAACCTAGGCCTTATGTCTTTTATACTGCCATATTCATTTTTGTTGCTTTTACATTTTAAAATAAATATGAAAAATTTCAATATGTGATATGAAATGAAAACTACATATAAGTTTATGATTTAAATACTAATCCTATGACTTCAATATAGAGATTGCTAATTAAAATCTGGTTCCCTACTTTTCTTCTTTTGGTAATCAGAATTGAATCCAAGCATACACTATCACTGAGCTACATCCCCAGGCCTTTTACTTTTCGTTTTGAGACAGAACGTTACTATGTCGCTCAGGTTTACCTTGAACTTGCTATTCTCCTGCCTCGGCCTTACAAGTAGATGAGATTATAGGCATATTCCCCAATTCTGGCCTAAATCTAGATTTCATAAAAGGTAGATATCACACAGCTATATCTTTATTTTCTTTAGTAAAATACATCTCCTGGGGTTGGTCTCTTATATATGGTTCACATTCATATTTTTATTTTCTTGTAAGTGTACAAGATCAAAATTAGAAAGAATTTTCAGGCTGAGTTGTGGTTTCCTTATTTTTTAAGAATATGAAGAATTTATTGAGAGAAAGAAAGCTGTCTGAGAAGGATAGAAAGGGGCTCAGAAATTGGGTTGCTCACCAATCCCACTTCTCAAGGGTGTTTATTGAGCAAAGCCATGAGATGAGGCAAGCTTAAGGTGGAATATAACTATAACCAATGAATAAATTACAAGTATAGTCACTTAGGTAATATTTATCCAATGGCAAATCATAGGATGGATATGAGACAAGACAAAACTATCGTCAATCAATAAGATTCTAACAAGTATAGTTGCTAGGGTAATATCGACTAAATAAGGATCAAATTGTGAAGCAAGTCACATAACAGGTGCATATGGGACAGACAAGGACTTTCCTGGAAGGGGTGGGTCAAGGTTTAGTCTTCCACCCCAAAGTAATTGATGCCTACTTAGAATATCAACCATTGCTGTTTATCACTACAGTAAGTATATGGGTGAGTAGGTCTTTTTCTTGAAGCCTGGCCTTCAGGGACTATGCCTCCAGCCACAGTCACCTTCTGCATTGACCTCTTGAGGGCCCAACCCTGTCTGACTGCCTATAATACTTTTACCTAACTTAGCTATCTATAATATTTCCCCTTCTAAAGAAGTACTTCTAACTTCCATGAGGGAACAAGAGGCAAAGACTAATCTCACTGCTTCCCAACAAAGAGGGTCATAGTTGTGATCAATAGTCAGAGATACTCTACAGAGGGTCTGTCTAAAGGTCTGCACTAGGTGCCAGTTGTTCTTGCCTTGGGTAGACATATAGCCTTAAGTTTGGAAGAGACAAAGCCACAGAAGCAATTAAGTATGCATAGGCCAAATAATAAAATCAACAGGATAATTATGAACATAGCCAACAAAGTTTTCCACCAGGAGAAGCCAGTAATAACTTTCCATAAAGAGGATAAGGAGAAGATCCAGGGAATTTTAGAATCTGACATGTCATTAATCTGTCATCTAAGATCCTGAACAGCTATTTAGTCATTAGCAGAAGGATGAGGAATGTACATACAACATTCAGCTTTTATAATTGCATAAGAACCCCCTTGTGCTGCTGTTAGAATGTCTAATGCCATCTGATTTTGGACGATGGCTTGCTTCATTAATTTTACTTCTTCATTTAGGAGAGAGAGAGACCACATGCTGTGTAGTTAAGACCCACTGAATATAGCTAGCTAAAACCTCAATGTTTTGTATGACATCCTCTAATCTTAGAGAAAGGATAAAGATAGAAGCCAAGTGATCATACCAGTGAAACACATTTTTTTGATTATCGATGCCATAGGTGGAGTAAGTTTACAGGTTTGTCACTACTTTTGCTACTTTTATCTTGTAACCATGTAAATCCTACTGTGCAACTCCCTATCCACGTATGGGGTAGTTCAGGCCACAGATCTGTTCCACAGGGCCAATGAGTACCATGAGTACCACTGGGGACTTCCCACCTAATTCTAGGTTGATTAAAACAGTTTGCTCCAAACCAATCTTCAGGCTGTACAGTTAATGTGTTTATACATTGTTCAGGGTAGGGATGTCCATCCCAAGTATTTAGTATAGTTGGTCTAATGAGAATAGGAGTGCTTTTCTACTTCCAACATAAAGGGGCCTTGCTATTAAGATGTTCTATAGTGGGGGTTAACCACAGATAATTATTCTATATATGAAAATAACCATCTTGATATATGTGGTTGTTGGCCCTCAGGATAGGACTCTTACTTTTATTTAATAGGGGTCCTACTAGAGCCTTTAAAGAGGTTTCAGTGGCATAGTTAGAAAAATTTCTGTTATGCCCAGGGTCTTTAAGAGTATATTTATAGGCTACTCATCTACCTTGTAACGGTGGGCTAAACTATGAATTACTGAACTCTTTTGTAACTGATCAGTATAGACTTGTAGTTTATTCCAATCATCTCCTTGGAGTGGGGATATCCACCAAGAGCCCATATGTACTGGTCTAGAGGAACAGGCCACATATCCAGCAAGATGTTTGTCATCGTGACTGCATATTCTTGTGCCCAGTTTAGAAAGTAGTTGCATTCTCCCTTAAGTGGTAAAGTGATTAGTAAAGGGAGTACACATCTTAGATAACTTATCTGAAGGCTCTGTTTTTTTCTTGAACAAGCATCTTAAGTCTTCTATGGGCTTGCAGGAGTATTCAATCATGGTTGCTCACACTCAGCAACAGTCTCTCGTTCCTTGGACTTGAATTGGGTGCAGTGGATCCGGGAGTGCAGGCCTGGTAACTTGACAGCTGATGAAGTTGACAGGATCATAGTGCATGGTCCTTCCCAAATTGGTCCTAGGGAAGGAGATGATTAAGGAAGAGACTTTACCAGTATTAAATCTCTAGAGGGGAATATGAGATTTTCCTTTTCTTTAAGCTGAGATTCCTTTAGCTATTGAAGTGTTTGTTGTAATTTAGCCAGTGAGGTAACATCCATCCGTAAGACATCTGTTTCTCTACAAAAGAGAAAATTGTTAGTGAGAAAGGGATGTTCATAAAGTATTTCAAATGGACTGAGACCTAGAATTTGAGCTGTACATCTTATTTTAATGAGAGCTAAATGTAGTAAGTGAAGCCACTGTAGGTGGTTCTTCTGAGCCATTTTGTAAAGATGTCTCTTTAGGGCCTCATTCAGTTTTTTTCTGCCTTTCCTGATGATTGTGACTGGCATGAACAATTGATGTGATAGAGAATGTCCAGTGCCTGAGAGAAGTCCTGTATGACTATTGCTTTGAAAGAAAGCCCATTATCACTCTGTAAGCTCTTAGGAAGTTGAAATCTGGGGATAGTTTCTGAGACTAAAACCTTTACCATCTATTGCCTCTTTTCTGTTCTATGAGGCAGGACTTCAACCCAGTTTGTGAAGGTATCTACCCAGACTAATAAGTATTGAACTCCTTCATTCTTTGGCATGAGTGAAATTAAGTTGCCAGTAAATCTAGAAACTGCTCTTAAGGGACTAGAATAGCAACTGTAACCTACTGGCTCTTAGATCCCCTCTTTTGATGGAGTCTGATATTTTGTTTTAAGTCCCTCTAGTTTTAGTATATTTATCTCCAATATTTTGATGACTTATGAGAAACAGATTATCACAAGCACTATATCATTTTTGATCAATGAAAAGCTGTTAAGTTATTGTATATAGATAACAATTGTACTTGTAAAACCAGTCTAAGCCTGATTTAATTAGTTGGCAACCTGCTATATATGTTATAGTATTTAGACAGAATAAAATATCTGTCCCCAGGACATGCGCTGGGCTTGAGGAACAACTGAAAGGAATGGGTGTGGAGAAAGTCATACCAGTTATAGTTTAAGGGAGTTACCTTTTATCTGGTGACTCCCTTTTACTGAGGTGTGATGGCTGGAAGGAAGGCCAGGATTGAAAGGAAGGACAAAGAGACCTGTGCTAGTGTTCTGCAATAGACTATTTTTTTCCCTCTAGTCATGATTACTCAGGGTTCCTCTGTGGAGCTGAAAAGTAGAGATGCCAATCCAGAAGGAGGAAACAGAGTGTCCTTGGGCCCTTTACTATTGCCAGACCAGCTCAGAAGATGAGTCTGAGCTCTTGGGCCTTTGCCTCAGAGTGCAGTCTTGCTTCCAGTGGCCACCTTTGCAGTCAGGGTACAGCATGGGGAGCCTCTTAAGGCATTCCCTCTTAAGGTAACCTGACTTTTGGCAATGATAGCATGTGAAGTTAGTAGTCATTGAACTCTTATTGGAGACCAATAATTAGACTTAGGGCCTACTTTTCTAAGGCTGCAACAAAGGCAGCTGTTTTTATGGGTTTTTTTTTCTTTCTTTCCTTGGTTTTCTCCCAATATCAATTACAGAATACTAAAGAGGCCGTTTTTACTAAAGTATCAAGTGAGTTATATACAGCAAAAGCTATCTTTTGTAACTTTTTCTTAAAATCTGGGGCTGATTGGATAATAAATGTGTCTTTAAGCAAAATCTGTACTATTGAATCAGGGGCTATCAATATAAGTTTTACTAGTGTCTCTCATAAATGATCTAAGAAGGCAGAGGAGTGGTGCTCATTCTTCTCTTGCTGAATAGCTGACAATTTCAAATAATTGAAGGTCTAAGTTCTCATCCTTCTTAGAACTTCAGCAATACATGTCTGAAGATGTCTCCTATTTCAATCTCCCATCTAGCTGTTAGGACAGTAGGAGTCTTGAATAGGGACTGCTTGGGCTCTGGTGGGAACTGGTTGTTCTTATGGTTGTCTATCTTCTGGCATTTTAAAATTCATAGTATGATCTTCATTCCCAAATGTAATAGTAACTTATAATGTTGCTTGTCTCTCATTAGAAGTCAATGTTTGATTAAAGAGTAACATTTTATCTTTCCAGTCTAGCTTATAGGTCTGAGTAAGTCCTCTAAGACCTTGATGTACTTCTCAGGGTCATCTGAAAATTATCTTAGATCTAACTTGATCTGTTCTAAGTCATTGAGAGAAAGATACACATGAGCATGGGTAGTCTCATATGAGTTATAATTATACTTTGAACATAAATAAGAATTAATTTTTAATGTAAAGAAATTTGAATATAAGATGATTCTGATCATTTTAATAATATGATTCTAACTGTAAATATTATCATAATTAATACTTCCCTCTGCATTCCACTTTGTCTTTAGATGGTAGGGAAGCCATGCACATGTGCAGAAAAATAACAAATTTCTCTTGTTAATACTTAAGGTCAAACATCTTGTGGTGTTTAAGAATACATTCTAAAGGAGCAAGAAACTTCAACATTGAGCCCTCCACTTCTGAAATGCAAAAATAAGTTTGGTGTCATCTTTAATTTCTATTTGATTTTTTTATCCTCATGGCATCCCTCCAGTATATCCCACTCCAGCGCAGGTAGATAACATCTGGAGTGAGAGAAAAAGATAAAATTCAACTAGCCTATCCATCCTTAAACTGGTACACGATTTCATCTTCTCAGGGAGCTGGTGAACTTACTCCTGTAGGACACTTGTAAGCACAAATTACAATTGGTCTCAACGGTGATAGTAATGTTGAAAAAAGGAAGTATAAGCTATTACTTTTTATTCTTTGAAAGAAGGTATATACTAAAAAGTGAGTTGGAGATAGTTGGAACACTTCTTTGGCTGTAAAGAAAGTCACCTTTAGAGATAGACAGAAGCAACAATTGACTTGAGGAATTTCGCCCCTTGCAGTAGTGCAAAGAAGCCTCCAAGATACTCATGTTACTGTCTAATGACCAAGGCAACCTTTTCTAGCAGTGGGGCAAGGCTATGCTTTATTTAGATTTTTATATATTTAAAGCTCATAGGTAAAACTTATAACATTTGTCATCTAGCAGTCACATTTCACATGTTAGTGAATGCGCATTTCTTAGTTTTCTCTGCACACGTGAGTGAAAAGGCTGACTAAAAGCTCTTTCTTACTTTTGGCATATGTAAGGCACAAATGTAAATTGGTCTTCTGGTAATAGTTTTCTTCCTCAAAAGGCAAACAGTTGTGGCAAGTTGCCTCATCCTGATTTCTGGAGGGATGGGCAGTCTCAAGACAAGGTGGTTTTAAAGTTAACTGCCAATGAGTTGGAGAAAAATTGGGATTTCTAACTTAATAGTAAAGAGAAAAATATGATAAGTGAAGATTTTCCTGTGGTCAGGAAGCAGTTTCTACTGAGGAAACTTCAAGTATCTGCCATAGATAGCTCTTGCTCTGACACTTTAGTTGTTCTCAGTTTCTGTTGGTCCACGAAACCAGAGATTGCTCTCCAGAAAGGAATCCAGCTGTCTGGTCAACATTCCATTGGCCATTGGCTTCAATGGGTATTCACCAAAGAGATGCTGGGGAAACCTTTCTTCTTCTTTAATAGTGACAGCTGCTTTAAGAACATTTACCTAGCTGGAAGAGTAACCACTATCTGCCACAGTTCTATAAGGGGATAGGTAAAAGTCTGAACAAAGTCATTACCTAGTGCTTTATAAGTTTATAGTACAGGTTTCAAAGTCTGCAACTTTCAAAGTAATTTGTCCTACACACATGGATGATAACTACACCTGGGAAGGAAAGAAGAGTTTGGAGATTGCCCCTTAGGCTAAATGTGTTTTAGTTCCTTAAGTCTAGTGCTTTGGAAATAAATCGTTCTGGTTTCACCCAGAAGTCAGTCCTTTCCACTGTGTCTGAGGTTCAGCCTCCTGACGGAGACTTACCCGGAACACTAAGCCAGGACATGGGTTCTATGTATGTTCTTTTGGAGGGGCAAAATTCCAGTGTCTCATCTGACCCAGAGATGGGGTATGTGTCCTTCATCTAAGATGACTTTCCTGTCTTCAGCATTAGCAAATGCTCATTTTCTATAGGTTTAATTTAGTTACTGAATAGGAAGAAAAGGTTTGAACAGGTTAGAGTTCTCTTCTCTCTAATATTCCATGCCTTTGAAAAAAGAAAGTACATGTCAGGAAAAAATTAGAAATAAATCCAGAGAAAGGAAGTCATCTCCTCTCATGCTCATGGTGAATTGTAGAGACAATTTGCACCTGAGTAGTCATTCTCAGCCTGGAAAGGTGACAGTGGGGAATCTCAAGAGCTAAGATTGCCTCCTCAGCAGCAGAGGATCAGACCAAAAGGGAAACTGAAGCAGAGCAGGCTTGATATTTCCTCTAGAGTGCAGAGGAGGATCAGACCCATTCCGTCTCAGTGAAACCTGTCTTACAAGTCTTAGAGTGAAACCTGTCTTACAAGTCTTAGAAATGGCCACCAACCTAATGTCTTTTAACTGGTGGAAGGAGACGTGTAGTTTATTAGTAGGCATTATATTCCACATCTGAGCTAGATTTCATAGACCATTTTACAGAAGCTTTATATTAAAATTCACTAGGGGCTCTCCACTGTTACTCTCTCTTATCATTGTCTAAATAAAGTCAAGCAAGGAATACCAGTAAATTCAGTAATTAGTTCAAATTCAACATAGACAAAACAAGAATAAAATAATCTCATTTTTAAAAGTATCATAACTTTATAACCTTCCCATGTTTTCAACTTAAAGTTTTCATCATTTTAATAAAATTATGTAAGTGGCCAAGCATGACTAATTATAAGCAACGGCCAAAGATATAACATCATAAAAATTCTGATTACCTAAGGGAGTCCTAATCCAGAATCTATGAAACAAAAGCAAACTCTTACCTCTGTCCAGTTGTTTCAGTGGAAGACCTCCAAATAATATAGTGGAATAAAACTCCTAACCTAGATGTCCAAAATGCCAAGTTTGTGTTCTCTAAAATTGAGGAATGAATTCTAAGACAAAAGCAGTTAAAAGTAGGAAGAATTTAGTGAGAGAAAGAAGCTTCTGTCTGAGAAGGGCAGAGGGGGCCTAGAAAGTGGGTTGCCCCTGGTTTCCTTACAATTGTTAGTGGCCATTGAAAAGTAAGATTTAGCTCTTTCATGTAGCTCCATCATACAACAGAGCTCTCCTGAGTGATAAAGAGTACTTTTATTTCATTTACTTGATTGAATAACACAACCAAAGCAAAATCTTTGGTTGAAGTATTTAACACCTTTAAAAACAAAAAGGGCATCAAGGATAAGCCTTGGCTCTTAGAGACACATTTGCATTTAAGGTCCATGTAGCCCATGTATATATATCTTGAAAGCACATTGTAGAAGTACTAACAGCTCTGTCAAATGTTTTGGATAATGTGTCTTGGTAAAGAACAGGTAGACTAGGGTCCTGCTTTTCCCTATTTGTTGCAGTAAGACTATTTCTGTCATTGTCTCTCTGAACACTAGGGGGAAAATGAAAGAATATTACTTATGTTGTAGAGGAAGTGTTGGTAAGATCCTCTCAGCTGTTCAACAACTCTGTGCTGTTGGATTTGTTCCATCATTGACAGCCAGTGGATTGATGCATACACAACCATCATTAATGCTAATACAGCTGCCCAAATTAATTCCCAGTGCACTTATAAAGGACAGAGTTGAACATGCAGTGTGAGAATTCAGTGAGACCTCAGCACTTTGGGACTGATCTCACTAAAATAGTTATTTCTTCTCACAAATACTTGGTCTTTCAGAAGACAAATTGGTCTTTCTCATACCTATTGTTTGTTGGGAAAGAAAAAATGGAGAAAAAATATATGTTCCTGTTGGTGATTTACTATATGACCAAATGTAGAAAAATACATTTTTCAAAATATGAAACTATTTTAAAAATAACCCTAGTTATTGTCTCTGTATGATCTAATTTTTCAGAAAAAAATGAAAGATTACCTAAGCTCCATATGATTTTAAATATCCAGCTATATCATCTTCTGTAAAAAACAGACAAGAGTAATTGATTTTATTAATAAAAATTTTTATTCTGACATTTTAAATTTTGCATCATTTCATCCATGGATTATTTTAGGGAGGGTATGGTGAGAAATCAGGCATTGTTATTTCAAATTTTATGTTATTTAAAACACTTTTCCTAAGTAGTATTATTGTTCCTGGCCTCATTCTAATGTGTATTATAATGATTCCTTGGCATAATTATCTAGCTTTAGAGAAAACACCAACACAATGAATACTGTTTTCAAAAGGAGACAAGGATAGGGGATATTTTCTCATATTTCATGGAAATATTAATTCATATCCATACATCCACTGTCTACTTTTACTGACCACCAGATACACTTTGGGGACTAAAAAGAAGACCATGAGCACAAGTCAGGTTTTGCTCTTGTGAACCATAACTTTTAATGTAAAAAGGTAGAAATGAACATGATCAAAATATTTTTAATAGCTCTGATATTCATAAATTCCGTGAGCTATTATTATACAGCATAATGAGGATAGAAAGCTCTCGATAAGGTGGCTGCTCTTTTACCTGTAATTTTGAGACGTTAGGTTTTATAGGCAAAAGGCTTGTTGCTAATTGTTTACTACAGCTTATGTTGAGAACCAGATTTTGTGGAATATTGGAATAGAGAACCTCCATTCTTTTAAAGACTAGGGTGATGTACAAAATGGCCTACTCTGTTTTTCTCATCTATGGTGTTGCTTTAGTAGATGGAAACTTTAGCAGGAAAATCTATCACCAGTTTCTGGTCATATTAGACAAAGGCAACATTTGGGGAGACTGAACTCCTGAATTCTCTGCAGAATTCAGTATAGCATGCTTCCTTTCAGGTTAAGTCTCTCCTGACATACTTACTCTCCCCAGGTTAGCTTCTAGAGGCCTTGACGTTATTTATACTTGGAGGGGAGAAAAAAGAAAAAAGATTTAGATGAGTCAAGGAAAAACAATAAAAGTAAAATTCATGATCTCCTAAGACACCTTGAACTTTTAATCAATTTAATATTAGTTCAAATTGCTCCTTTTAAAATCACAGTCTTGTTAACTAAGACTAAAAGCACACTGCTAGCAATCAAAGTTGGACAGCTGATGCATACATTTACCATAATATTTTTCTTATTGTTTACCTAGTCTTAGAAAAAAGCAAATTATTCCTATTTAAAATTTTACAACAATATCTAATATTTACTGAACACAGTTAGCAGTCGCAATACTAAAAGCATCACATGCACTAACTCATTTTATGTTGATGGTGCTTCTATGAGGGAAATATTACTTTGTGCCCATTTTAGTGATAAAGTTAGCAAGTGCCAGATTTGGTATGAAGACCAAGGAAGGAGAAGTCTGAAATTTGGAGTCTTTTAAAAAGAAAAATCAAACATTGTATTGTTGAGAAGCTGCCTTAATGTTAAAGCAGTACAGTGATAACATTTAACACTTCTTTCTGCAGACAACATCTGGGAGTACACCTGTTGGGGAGCACTTATCATGAGTTCAAGATTTGCTAATGAGAGGACTGAAGTTAGGATCAAGACTTATTGATGTGAAAGGCTTTCAGTCTAGGAGTACATAAGTATTTCTCTTGTAAATAATGTCTCAGAGACCAGTTGTGCCAAAAGTGCCAGAATTTAATATTTTTAATGAGCAAGCAGGTATAGAAATCTGTGAATGATCACACCAGCCTCTTTGAGACCCTGTCTCACTGCACCTTTGTCAGTAACTCAGTAAATTCAAGGTTCACCTTCATTATTAACTCAACAAACACTGAGAGACTTCCATTTGCCAGACATTGTTGTAGGTAGTATGAAAGCAACCATGAATAAAGTGTGAAGATCCATGACTCTCATGAAACTCATAATTTAGTAGGAGTAGATTAATATCCAAAATATATAAAAGTAACAATGGCAGGAGAAAATATATCAGTGAAAAAGGGTAATGTATTTTTGGATAAACTATCCAAGAGAACTTCACTAGGAAGTTAACTTCTAAAACAAGGTGATGGTCCTGTTAGGAGATGTTATACCCAAAAGAATAAGATGATACAGAGATTTCACAATCATTTAGTCACATTATCTTATTTCTTAGGTCTTCTGATTGGCCCAACCACCATCACAACCAAATTAAACAAGTCATGTTGCAAATGTTTGTTTTGAATTGTGTACCTACTTGTGCATTTACCCACATTCATTTGCTGCATGTTTTCCTACATGTGCTTAATCTCTGTCATCAGATCCTAGAATTACTTTCTTTACCCACTTACATAAGAAATACATAATCTTCTGCACAAATGGTTACAAGTGTGCAGAAATTTGATCTTTGGTTAGGAGTATTTGCAATAGAATTCCTTCAGCTGGTTTTACTTAATGAGCAGGCAGGTAAGTGCACAGCTAGAACATTCAACAGGTGGGGAGGAGGAGACCAAGGCCACAGTCGATGCACCAGCAGTGGTTAGTTTCTAAAACTGACAGAAAACCTTAAGGAAATCATATTTTTTTCTTATTTTTCTGATGAAGCAGTTGAGATTTAATTGTCTATCCTCCCTGCAAATGATCATTTGAAGAATTATCTGAGTCACTCAGTTTCAAACATCAAACAGACAACTTTATTTTCAATGATTTCATTTTGTATGTGTGTATAGGGGAGTTTACTCCTATGTTTCTATGTTGTAATTAAATGGTAGATTACACAGTATTTGGGAGGCTGCAATGGTAACTTCTCAAACTGCATCATAGTATCCTTGAGCTTTAAAAGTTCTATTGAAGGTCCAATTTTGCTATTCAAATGATATGTTCTAGTATCAGCAGAATGCTGAATAACTTATCAAGAAAAGAAAAAGTTTTTTTTTTTTTTTTTTTTTTTTTGGTTTTTCTCCGGTACCGGGAACCGAACTCACGACCTTGCGCTTGCCAGGCAGGCGCTTTTGCCGCTGAGCTAAATCCCCAGCCCCATGAAAAAGTTTTGTATGACATACAATAAAATTATATTTAATACTATTAATCTTTATCCTTCAGCAAATGTATTATAGATTTAAATTATGCCATATTAAAATCACATACTAGCTACCCAAGAAAAAGCAGACTAATCGTAGTTGAACAGTTAATGTATGCATCTATCATTCCATTCCTGTTATGTTTTACTCAGGACTTACAAAATAATTATAGTCCATATTTTTAAAATATGATGTGAAAATATCTAATGATACTGCCCACACATCATAGACAGGCTTTAAACTAAGGGTTCAGTGTTTGTTATCTCGTTGCTTCTTCACCGCACTGCTAAAAGGAAAATACAAACCTATTTTAGGGTGGAAAAGCAGGAGTTGGTAAGGTAAGAAAACTTTCCCAAAGTTATGTAACCAGAGTAGTTTTAAGATTGGACAGACCATGTCCAGGACATTTGGTGCACTACTGCCATTTCCAGAGATAGGCAGAGAACACATTTTATTCAGAGTTAGTTCCTCATTTAATAGCTTTGTAGGCTTAGGTATTGTCACTGCACACTTGCCGAACAGGAATGTTCTGTAGAAAAATTAGACAATGTGTGTAAATGTTATTTAAAACTTTGATACCATAGTTTATTTCCTTAAAATAGTCTTTTAACCAAACGTTTTGTTTGACAGAGTATAAACTAAAAACAAAATGAAACTTTGTAAATATTTAAAGTTTCTTTTAAAATGCATTAATCCTTAAAAATAGTATTGTGCTGCAAATTTTTCAAAGGGAATGGTCATAGTGTAATGTTTACCTAGCACACAGGTACATATATTGTGTAAAAGATCTTAAAATTCCTAGTATAGAGCAGCATGGATCTTTATCACATGACATAAATACGTCTTCCTTCTAGCTTTTCTGTAGGAACATAAATATGCTAAACACAGAAAAGAGTTTTGGCTAAGTTTTGGTAGCTCAGCAGTGACTGAAGTACTCCTTGGCATCTTTCAGTGAAAATACTGATCAAACTATATTGGAAAACAACGTTTTCAAATAGATTGCCCTGAAAACCACAAAAATTGACTGAAGACCTGTCAGAATGTATGCTAAATTCCACCAAAAGGGCAAATTAGAAAATAAATCCAAAATGTTAGTTATATTTGCTTACAACATAAATTTGATAGAAACTATCTTAAGAGGAACATTATAGTGAAATTAGCAAGAAACAGATACAAATAGTTAAACTGAATAAGAAATAAGTCAAACCTTTTACATAATATGAGGCTTAACTGTCTGAATCCCTGGAGATTCAGTCTGAGAAGACTCCAAGTAAAGCACAATAGAATTTTGGTGTCTTTTAGTAGGTGTTCTACTTTTCATGTCATTAATACTTAAACTTTTTTTTGAAAAGGCTTTATTGAGGTAAAATTGACATGCAATAACTTGAATATCTTTAAAATATATTCTTTTGTGTTTTCTAATATAGGTACATATACCAAGAAAAGCATTACTAGACTCAAATTAATAAAAAGAATATTTTTATTTAAATATTTTCCTTTGCCTTTTTTGAGGGGGCAGGAATTGAACTCAGGATCTTGTGCTTGCAAGGCAGGTGCAGTGCCACTGAATCATACCCCTGGCCTGTACCATGTAATACTTTCTTCTCTTCCCTTCCTGCCAACTCCTTTCCCAAGCATAGAGTCATCTGCTTCTATCTACATATTAGTTCACATTTTACAGAATTTTACATGAGCAGAATCATATACTATTGACTATTTTTCATTATTTTGAGATTCATCTATGTTTTCTGTGCATCAATAATTTTTTGGTGCAAAGTATTGCATTGTAGGAATATGCCTCAATTTGTTTATTCAGTTATCTATTAAAGAACATTTGGATTCTTTTCACTCATTGACTTGACAAAGCTTTATGAACATTCATGAATGGGCAAGGAGGGAATGTGATATATTTCTCTCTACATGACAAGACTTCTATTGATGATTGTGATAATGATAATGATGACAACTGACATTAAGTAAGCACCTGCGATTAGTCAGGCACTGCATTGCATTCTGCATGTCAAATGTATATTACATGAGCAATTGCAACAAAATAAAGTTAAAGCTCAACTCAGGCACCCAGACCACAAAATTGTAAGATACTTAAGGGTATATGAGAAAACACTCAGAAAATGATTACACTAGACATATGAGGATGATTTCCATAGCTCCTGGGCAAAGACTGCTTCCTAGAAAAAGTCTTTGATTGACCACATCTCTTTTTACAGGAATACAGAGAGCTTTGTTTTGCTTTGTTTTTGGTTTTTCTCCGGTACCGGGAACCGAACTCACGACCTTGCACTTGCCAGGCAGGCGCTTTTGCCGCTGAGCTAAATCCCCAGCCCCTACAGAGTGTTTTAATTGGACTGCAAGGAGGGCTTGATGTACATGTCTTGCAGCTGAGGAGGCCTGAAATGCTTGAGTCACTGAGAAAGTCACAACTGAATGTGGTCAAACAAAGTGTGAAAGCAGGAGACAGCACTCAAGAAATAACAACACTTACCCCGAAGACCATGAAGACTGATTCGAACTGCAGCTCAGTGTTGCCCAGGGGACCCTCCAGGAGGATCAGAGCACTGAGATACCAGATCCGGCTTGTGGGTCCCTAGAGAGGCAAGCGAGAATGGAGCAGTGGCCAGGAGTCTGCAGTGAGAGAGCTGGAAAGAGCTCTGTGGAGTTTGCTGAGGCCTGTGGGTGATTGAGGCCTTCCTGACCCACTCTACTGGCAAAGATTTTCCTGTGTGGACTTCTCTTCCCTGCACTCCTTGTCCTTAGTGAGAATTTCCCCCTTTTAAATAGCAACTTATCTGGGAAAAGATGAAGTTGAGCAATCATGAGACAAAGCACCAAACCACACTGTCTCTGAACAGGTTACCAAGTACAGTCCTTATCTCCAGAAGAAAATGAATGGAGAGAAAAGATTGAAATCCAATTACTGAATCAAGACAGTTTGTAATGTTAAGTTATTATACAACTATATCAAAACATGAAGGGACTTACTTTCCCACTGGATAACTTTTAAATGGATATGAGGAGGTAGAAATTAACTTGCCTTTTGATTATGTCCTCGGTGTCACTGGTATGTAATATAATGATTACAAATGAGTTATTAACTCATAATAACATGTTCCTTTTGCAATTTTACTTGCTGAGTGTAAAAATTTTAAGGATAAATGCTCATGTGAAAAACAAGATATGTAGTTTTAAGTAAGAAATTCAGAAGAAAATAATTGTTGCCTCCACAAACTGTCACTTAGACCAGCATCACAAACAGCTCAGTGTTTGTGTTGACCTGCTTTGGGAGATAAAAAGGAGTTCTATCTCAAAGAGCAAGATTGTTTAGAAAGCACTTTGCAGATAAAAATTTAAGATGTGACTCCTTTGAGAAATGTTGATTTTGTTTCTGAAAATGCCAGTGTTCTAGTCTAGGTTCACATCATCTAGCTGCATGTCTTTCTCTGGAGCTCGCTGTTTGTTTTTAAGCAAGAGACATGAAAAATGAGGGTTCTGTATTGAGATGTAACTTGGTCACAGCAGAATGATCTCCATCTAGTTATATCACAGAGCTAGCAGAGCCTTAAGAAACTGGAGACAGAGCTTTGAAATGACAATTGCAAGTATAATGAAATCGTCACTTTCTTTACCCAAAGCGCTTATGAGTAGAGATGTTTTTCTTACCATTTGGTCTTTTCTTACATGAGGCACACACACACACACATACACACACACACACACACACACACACATCTACACATGCTCTGACTCACAATTTTGTGAGATAAAAATATATATGGCTTAAATAGAAGTTAACGCTGGCAAACTTATCCTGAACTTTGTAGCAGCATTTTTATTATCTTTCCTGGAAATGAATTCTGACTGCTAAGAGAAATTCCAGCACTTCTTTTATCTTTCTGAGTGGCAATGCAAATCAAATTTCAATAAACTTATTAATTTACATTTATAATAGGTTTAGTTTTCATCTTGCATATATTCTGAATCAGAAAATTCCTCGCATATCTTTTCCAGTTCATTTTCCAATGTTAGGGTATCACAAAGTGAATTTTGAGAAATATGTTGAATAAAGCAGCTATGATTTTAAATATTTAGGAAAAAATTTTCCACCACATTTGGATACGAAATATTTGAGCATATTTAAATTGAGTATATTACTGGAATAAATCTAATACTGCCCTGGATTCCAGGTTTAACGTTCTTCTTTCATTTTTAATGACTTTTTATTAATCTTATGATAAAAAATACAACATAATTACATTCAGAAATACTTTTTCCATCCCCAATTAGTGCCACTAGTCAGCTATTTTAGATGCTCTAATATGTAAGTGGTCCAAAGCTAAAAATATTTACATTTTAATTGGAGAAATAATTGAAAATTAGGGATATATATATATATATCCAAAATAAGAATATAGAAATATAAACTAAGTATCAAGAGCAATAAAAATTTTAGCTTTTATAATTTTTTGTGTCAGATTCTTCCTCATTCCGCTAAGCCAGATTTAATATAGTGTTATTTCATTATGAAGATGTTTTGAGATCAATATGGAAGGGTTTAGGTGATAAATTTTGATAAATTTTGGCCCATATGCATTTAAAAATATTTGTTGTTAAGGAAACTACTATGGAAGCACAAAACATTTCAAAGGAGTGTTAGTTATTTTTTAGCTGATAATGTTTCCCTAACTTTTCCTCCTTTTTTTAGCACTTAGTACTGTATTACTCAAATTGGTGCTCAATGTATATTTATTGAGTCAAATTGGATTTTGGAAACATTTTTGGTGATACAGAATGGATGGAAAGCAGTATCATGAATAACATAGGCTGAAGGTTGGGAACCAAATTTAAACAAGTAATGTATGTAGTACTTCATCTCAAATACTTGGTAGATGTAGTTACTTTTCAAAATTTAGACTTACTATTTGACTTTAAATAAACTTGGAATTTTTCACTTCAGATTACTTTGTGTGATGCTTATAGAAGATATGTACTCAAGGAAACTATATATATGTACACCTCTTTATATTATATATTTGTATAAATCAGAAAGATTTTATATATATATATATATATATATATATATATATATATACATACATATATTATACTTACCGTCAGTACCTGTGGGCAGACTGTCTCATTTGAGCTAACAATAATGCTGTGAGGTAGAGTATATCATTAGCATATTACCACTGAGGAAACTGAGGCTCAGTGAGATTAATTAATTTGCATGAATTCACACAATTATTAGAATCCAGAATTTTAACTGAAATTTGCACAGTTCCAATGCTACATGTTCTTTTTCATTGATCCTCTGTTTGAGGAATGAAGCAGTACAGAGGAATTTTAGAATGTTAACAACCTTTGGGGAAATGTTGACCTTTATTGATTAGAAAATTATGGTCACCTTTGTCCATGGTAGAATCAGGGATGTAAACATAAAGAACCAGCTGTAAGCAGTACCAGGCTGACAGAAAGAAGGTATCCTAAAAAGATAACTTGCTTCAAGAAATTACCGGAGTATGGTGGTGAATTTTGATGAGTTTCACAGTTGCTATTTATAATATTCAAATCAATAGTTCCTGCCCTGTAGCTGTGAAGTACACTAAAATTACCCAACCTTTGAGTATTAATTGGGGCAAGAAAATAGCAATGATATTTCCTTGGGATACAAAATTATATTTGTATTACTGCATACAAATAATATTCTCTTTCACTTGAATGAAAACAGATGGATAGAACCTCAATATAAATACTTATTTCTCATAGTACTGATTTTATGAGACATTGAAATTAGGCTTGAACAAGGGTTGTGAGCTCTGCTTAGTGTAATACTTTTATTCTGACAAATAATGTCCCTAAGACAGGTTAAAGCTGAAAGGACAGCTGAAACCCCTGTGAGTCAGGATTGCTACTGCAGTAGATATGTAGATAGTATTCTTTACCTCTGATGTGACCCTTACAAATTAATTACATATATAATAACTGGCCACCATGTAGATTATTCCTGCTATAGACAAAATTTAAAGGTTTTGTGGCTGTGGATAGAATATGTGATATTTGCAGAACTTATTGCTGAGTTATTTCAGTCGCTCAACTTTTCTAACTTAAAATTTTAAGAATGAGCAGCAAATTCTATTTATTGCATTACTATGATGATTCATGCCTACTAATGGTAAATTAAATGGTTAGTAATGCATGGTTGAGGTTACTGGAGATGTGTTGTACGGTGTACTATTACAGATGTTGCACTCGACACAAACTCACTATAGAAAAAGTACACGGAGATTTTGTTTATTTCTTAACAGAATTTATGTATTTTTATGTGCTATTTTCCATAAAATTAAAGGTGGTATTTCCCAAGGTAAATTTGGAAAAGAACTACAAAAATTTATATGGCAAGATATATTTTGATTAGGATGTTCTCTGTTACAGACTTAGTCCTAGTAGAGCTCTGCTTCTGCTTCTATTCTGAACAAACCCTATCACTCTCTGCATCTTTATACCCAGCGCTTCATATACTTTTCTTTAAGCACATTTGGTGAATTAAGGAGGTGACATCTATCTGAGCCCAGCAGTCTGTCGCACAAGACTCTAAATTCAGTTTTTATTTCAAGAGTATATTGAGCAGCAAGGGCTTGGAATTGCAAATCTAGCTGTGGTGTGACGTCTCTGGATAAACCCAGCCAGTACTTTAGCATTTCCATTTCCTAACGTGGAGATGGGAAAGACAACTGGGGGAAGGGAGAAGTGAGTGTTGGAGAGAAAGGGGAAGGAAAAATGATTAAGATTTAATCCCTCAAGATGAATGGAATTATGTATCAGAAACATGTACCAATTCAAACAGAAAAAAGTGTTCAGAGGTTTGTTTTTAAACAAAGAGCTTCAAGATGGATCTAGCTTTGAAAAGGAATATTATCAGTGGAAAACTAGAATTTGTCCAAAATACTCCTCTAGGCAATCTGATTCTATGGGGTCTCTAAACTTTTCATTTTCTTGGAACTATTATATCTCAGAGAGTTTTAGATAGCTAAGAGCAATGTAATTGATTCCAACTCATAGATACACATAAATTCTATCTAGAGGATATTCACTGAATTCTGACCGGTACTGTGGAAGACACCAACTTTGTGTCTATTGTGCACATTTATTTTAGTCTTCATATGGTTTAGAGATCTGTGAATTCTCTTTTGAAGTGATTGAGCTATGTTAGTGACTACCCTCACTAACTGATGCAGTAATACATCAATTGGCACTCGTTCATCTTAAAAAATAAATGTTATTGACAACTTCACTATGATGATGGACAAGTAAAATAACTGGAGGAATATTATATACTGTACCTTTTATTTCATTATTAGTGAAGCACTGATTGAACCTACTAGGGTAGGGTAAGAAGAAAGAGAAGAATATTAGAAAAAGTCCTTCTAATAAAAAATAAAAACTACACTGATTGAGAAGCAGGACAACAGTGTAAGAACAAGGAATGAGGAACTGTAATTTTATGATCTGTTATATAGCACAGTACAGCATGTAGGAGCTATGCACATAAAAGCAGTTGGAGTTTCCATTGACCATTTCTTTGTCCTGAATATTGTAATGTACATACTATATAGAACTCCTTATTTAGTGACAAATTTCTTTAACAACCAAGTCACAGGAACTTATCTCAGTCATTAAACAATGAACATTAGTACCTATACAAGAGGACTTAAAATTCTTTTGCCCAATGAGAGGTCATAGAGGGCCCTTTTAGAGAGAATTTTCAAGTATTAAGTAGGAAAGAAAACATGAAAATGATTATCCACGGAAATATTCCATTTTCTTTATTATCATTTAAATTACAAGGTACTAAATACCTGTCACTCACAAAGGTTTATGTGTAGAGAAGGGAAAATACTTTTTTTAGTGGACCAAGGGAAAAATACTGTTGATTATCCCAAGTGCTTTATGTGTCACATTTCTTTATTAAAATTTGGGAAAAATAATCTTAACAAGGCCTAGAGCCATTTAGAAAAACTGAATAGTTAATTTCAATTGCTATTTGTTTCTCTATATCAGAACAAAATATTTTACTTTATTTACCTAAATAATTTTAGGTCAAACAGGGAATATGTACATAAAAAATTTGTGATATGAACAGATCTTTTAAAATCAAGCAATTTTCTCACTCATGATTTTAAAATACTCAGAGAATAACTCATTTTAGGCACTTATATAAATGGAATGATTTTTCTGTTGCTCTTTTGATTGTCCTCTCTTAAAATGTATCCAAACCTTCATTGGAAATGGACATGTGATTTCCTTTGAGTAAGTAGAGGAAACTATTGATATGTTTTTCACTTTCTGCATTAGCGATCATAGTTCTGTCGGCCCTGGACACGCTGTTTCAAATCCTCTGGGGCAGTTTAAATGAAACTGGCCAAGTGAAAATGACAAGAAGAAATGCTTTGTATTCTCCTCTACAGTGGAAAAAAAATGAGTGAGGGAAATGAATCTGAGACATCAGCCAAATGTGGGTGCAAATATATTATTTGACCTTTTTCTAATGAAACATCAGTCATATAGGGAATTTTGGACAGCAGTCTATTATTTTACTTAATCATTCATGTGACAAAGACAACATAAGGTAAGATTTTATAAAGATTTTAAAACCCTCTGTTCAGGTAAATGGTAAAATAAATCAGGATTAACATATTGTGTGGCATTTATTGAAATTTTTGTTTGTTTGTTTGTTTGTTTTCCAGTACCGGCAATCAAACTTACGACCTTGCACTTGCCAGGCAGGTGCTGTGCTGCTGAGCTAAATCCCCAGCCCCTGAAATAATTTTTTGATGTTCTTTAGAAATACATAACTCCAGGTACTACTGAGTATTACCAGCAAAATAAAGTGTAGATAGCATGAGGGCTGGATAGGACTCTGTGTCTGTCTTTAAGCATATGTACGTGTTTGTGTAAGGGAAGGTGATTTAAACAGTAAAGAAGAGCACAGCATCCAGATTCATGTGTCCGGTACCTGTTTCTCTTACAAAAACAATGCATTATAAGCCTAAAATGAAGAAGCTTACATTCTGGGGAGATTTCAGCGTCCTGGGGAGAAGATTTTAAATGAGACTTACCAGGTGGGCCTCGTCTATGGACTAATTATGTTACCGTCCTGACTTGAAAATATGCTTGGTCTGAGATGATGCTTTAGAAAATCAAACCAAACAAAAGTGGAAGGAAAGCTTAGATATTTTTCATGTCATGCATTGCTTTTTTCTGTTAGCAGCAGTACCCTAGGAGTTTTTCTCTGAAACATTAGCCTGGCCCAGTAGGTGTCAGATTAGATATACATTACTCCATTATCCGGCATACTACTCTGCATCAAAGGATCTATGGGCTTGGGAACGGAAAGGCAGAGAGAATGAATAAAGGATATCTCTTTTCAGTTTTAGACCAGCACTTTTAACATTAAGAAAAATCAATAACTGGATTGACTGCATTCAGTAGGGAGCATTATTGTTTCCCATAATGTATCTAATGCATATCATTACCAGAGTAATCACATTATTATCTGCCTCTGCCTTGCTGCTTGCTTGGCTAGATATGAAGCTAGAGCTGTTTGTAAAGTACTATTTTTTTCCTCTTTTGCAAAATTGCTGCAAATTATATTTTTCCCATTTTCTTTATTAGTTGTTTGAACTAACCAGAACCTTTGAATTTAGACTAAGTGGTTTGGTTTGTTGTTGTGGGCATTATTTTTCCCCCATTAGAATTCCTTTTTGCTCTACTCAAATTAACCTCACCTTTAGGAAATGGGACAGAACATTTGTGGTTCATTGTGTTGTGCGGTGTAGGAAATGGGTAGCATAAATTGTGTATATGGGTGGGTTTTGTGTTTCTGAGATATCTTTTGAAGTCATTAGTTGCAGAGCAGTTCTGGAATATGCCTCACACCGTGTGGTATTCCAACACTCTGATGCAGGGACACCAAACAGCAAAGCACATCTGGAGGCTCAGACATTCTATTCCTTCTCTGCGAATATAAAGTGGGTTAAATATGTGCCTCTACTAACATTTAGTGGTGCATCTAACTCAAGTGTAAGTCATTCACCTACGAGCATCATAACATTTGACCAGTTACATTTTATGAGTCTTAGATCTCCTTTGTGGAATTGGGGGTCATAAAAATTTGCATGGCACAGATTTTTGATTGAGATTCAAGACAATGCATTTAAGATATCTAGCTGAGAGTGTGATCTTGGTGCTCTTCCACTGGTAGTATAGTAATAGGAATGGCTATTTCAAGTGGAATATATTATGTTTCTGCTAAGAATTTTTTATAATTCAACACACTGAGAAGTCCTGATGATGTCTGATTAAAGAGTGAACATTGGCAAAAGGAAAAAGAGTATGTACAGGAAACACTTAGGGCTTCTCAAATGCTGAGCAATGCAGTCAGACTGAGAATGCTTTGCATTAGATAGGAGATAAAGGATTTGTACAGCTGCACTGATTCACAGGCCTGGCCAAAAGAATTCTGAGAATGGGAAGACGGCATGTTTTGTAAAATAATTGTTCTCGGAAAGCAATGGCATTCTCGTGACCCTTTCCACCCCATATTCCCTCACTCCTTTTGCGTACTGAAAGCATCATTACTTAAGGGGGAATCTCTGATTTTCTACTCTGAAATTCAAATCTCCTGTATCTCTTCCTTTGTTGGAGGCCTAATCAAGGCTGTAGGTAATAACTGTCCTAAGAACCCCATTTGGCAGAAATTTGAACTCTGGTAAGCAAATCACTTTGTGTTCATTTGGAAACACTAAGTTGCAAACACTTGTCCAGGCCGTTTGTGGGAGCAGATTATGCTTGAGAGCTGCCAGTGTGTTTCCAAATTTAATTCTTACTCTATGTTATGGAAAATAAACCAAAGTACCTAGGAACTAAAAACCTCTTTGAATACAAAATTCAAGTGCATTGCTCAATTTGGACCTGGCAAGAGATGCAAAGGGGCAAAGCAGAAAATGGATGGTCTAATTTCCCTTCTCCTCCAGATGGAGGCATTTAGAAGAATCATTCTTTTAGTATCCGTAGAATAAACCAGTGGAGCTTCTAATATGAAGTCCACACATTACTGTATGAAATATAGGGAATGTTTTTGTCGTGATTTTTGCCATTTAGTCTATGCTCTAACCTAGTTTTTGTAGTATGAATTGTTTAGACAATGACATTTTATACATAATACACACTTATGCATATAGATAGAGGAGGATATTGTATAGTTTTATAAGAGAAGCAAATTCTATGTATACATCAGAAGGAAGGTACAGGAGAAGTACTTGGTGTTTGTGTATATATTTTACTGCTTTAATGTGGTTGGTTTGCTGGCCTCATTAGGAACAGTTTCAGTAGGTGTTTGGCAGGTTGACAGTAAATGCTCTTTCAGGCCAGAATGAAAATGAATGCAAGTAACTTGAATCAAATACGCTCTTGCTAGCCTGTGGTCAGTGAGAAAGCACAACTGTCTAGCCAAGCTTAAGAATGGACAGTGGCCCTTCTGAATTTGACTACAGATAAAAACCAGGGCAAATATCAGAAATTCTTTCAGTTAAAAGTGAATGACTTATAATCTACAAAAAGATACATGAATCAAAGGAATGGAGGATATTTCACACTAGGCATGTAAAACCTACTCAGAAAAAAAGAACAAGAGCATTACCAAATACTACCAGTAAAGCTACTGAAGAAAAAATAATTTGGTATCAATATTCTTACAGTCATGAATAATGTATTTTATTTAATATTTGCCTCATTGTTTTGTACATGTCATTTCATGGAAGCATCCTCAGAAAGAGGAACCCTGTTGTATGAAGGCTTTCTCACCTAAGACTCCTTAAACCACAGGCATCTGGGCCAGCACTGCTTAGTAGCTGAGAATGTTAATGAGGCTACCAGATACGTGTATTTAAACTCTGAGTTATTACTCATCACCCTGAAAAAGTATCTTTCCTTTCAAAACCACACTTTTCTCATTTATGTGGTGGGTCTTTTCATAGTACCTTCCTCATATCATTTCATTCTCTTTAAAGGAAGATACTGCAGCTAATGTATACAATATCTAGAACAGAGTGACAATTACATATTCTTATTCTGGTGCAATATAAGAGCTAATGTAGTATGATGACTATGTGTTGCTTCACAGCTTTGCTCATTTGTTTGACAATAATAAGGTCATGATCTTACAGTGATTCATGTGTAGAGTCCAAGTATTTTATGAAACATCTATTGTAAGTTACTTTGCTAGTTATGAGAAAATAGAAAACTGAATATAACATCCTACTTCTTAATTAAATAACTTATAATCAAACAGAAGATTCCATGACAGTGCACAAATGATTCTAACATAAGGTGAAATTATGATAAGCAAGTCAGGTAAAAAATATATACTCTGATGTTAAGAGGAGAAGGGAGATAACTTTTGACTTTCTACAGTCCACAATAAGGCAACTATTTTTACAATTGCTGTTGCTAATTCCAAATCCAAAGTACCCTGGCAGAACTAAACAAATACGTCTTTTAAGATACAGAGGTATCACTGGATGATTTATTAAATCTATTAACAATATTCACTTGAAATCTCTTTTGTTAAAAATAAATGGAAAGAAGATAAAAACTATTGTAAAAAGTTAAGACACTATGACCATATTTTGCCTAAGGCAAGAAGACTCATTGAGAAAAAAAATCTATGACAGATTAAAATACGAGCTATCCCATTAATCACACAATGCGTTGGATAATAAAGTGCGGTTGTTAACTTGATGTGCACCATTGAACATGGAGAAAAATATCACATAGGGAGACAAGTGCACCAGTGTATGACAACGTAATAGCTCGTGGATATATTCTTTTTGTAAATACAACTGTAGCATATCCAGTGTCTTACTGTATTGTGCTGTAAAATGTTATTCTTTAAGTCACAGAGATTAATGGTGCAGATTTTTCAACACTGGCAAAAATCATCATTTGAACAGAAGAAAGGGCGAGATAGACATGAACATATTCACTCAGAGTCTGTCATTCTAATATTTCATTTTCTAAGGGAGTGCTGACGATGTTAGTTTTTTCCTAAGTTTTGCAAAAAGAGAAACCAATGACACCTTCCACTGACAGGTAATTATGTGAACTAATTTCAAAGACTCATTTAAACTATGAGCAAAGATATTTAAATGTCTGTGTGGATCTAGTGAGCTTGTCCTGAAAATTTACTATTAGCTAAAATTACTAAATTTACTATTAGCCCAAACAGAGAATAATAAAAGTACTACATTCCGTAGAAGAGACAATCCTATTTTCAGAAAAGAATTACAGATTTTTTTCTGAAAACGTGTAAAAATTAAAATGAAGAGACTGTTAATAATTTTGATATTGTCCTGTGTTCCATTGTCCTTAACAAAGCGACACGAATTCCATGCACTACACCAAAGCTGCCCTGTGATTGCTTTCACCTGTGCTGTCCAAGATGGCTGCCGCCAGGCGTGTGTAGTTACTAAATGCTCGGAGAACGGCTGGTGAGGATAGAAATGGGGGACAAGTGTAAAATACACACCAGGTTTCAGTGCTTAATTTGGAACGAGGTGAAATATCTTAATCACAAATACTTAAATGTATCCGTCTCATCTCTTTCTTTCCGAAAAATGATGAAAAAAATGAGGTATATCTGCGGTTTGCATTATGTTTCTATGACAGTGCTGCTCTTTGCGATTCTTAAAGTCAGCCACTGAAAAAGGAAATAACATTGTGAGCAAAGAACACTGACCTCCTCAGATCCACATGAAAAGAGTTCACTCTGATCATAAAACTTGCCTCTTCCAGATTGTAGGTAAATGCTTATATATAATTCATATAATTTAAAATACATTATGCATTAAAAAGGGCACAAGGAAGATAGTATACCATCGTGAATTTATATGTGGAAAGGGTTAACCATATTAATATAATCGTATTAAAAGAGATATTGTTAAAAGGAAAATCTCCCCTTCCATGTGGTCTGAAAGTACACTGAAAATTTATTTTCTTACTGAAGAATTTCAAATCCAGAAATTAATATATAGGTATCTTTCCCCAAGCCCCTCTCATCCATTGTCATAAAAACCAAAACAGGACCTCCTTTCTGCCATAAGCACCATAGGAAATATATTGGTCTTTCTTTGTGATGGCATGTATGTGTGTAAAACTGGGGGTCAGTGAAGGAGAGAAAATGCCCTCAATGCAGTCACAAGTAGGAATAATGCAAGGAGTGATTCTTAGGATTTCTTGCTTTGGGTTACTTCCACAGGTTGGCTTTGGGTTGAGAAGTTAATAAATCTGTATCATCTACTAGTACATATGTTGAGGCACTTATGACTTCATTTGCATTTCTAGTAATAGGCTTTTGTTGATATTTTAAAAATAGAGCTCATCTTTCAGCCATCATTTCCATGAGTTTAGAACACAGTAGTTTTTCCTTGAGGCACGAAGTTGTCACATACCAGTTGTGTCAGGAAGGGATGTGTTTGGAAGTAGTTTTCATGTTTGTATGCATTGGAGATGGTTATTCTCTGATATGTCTTTTTCAGAAAGCTTTAAGTCTTTTAGAGCCACTACCAAGCTTAGGTATGTGGACCAGGCCTGAGGATTAATCTATGAGGACACTGCAAAGTTAATGATGCTATCTTTGAAGGAAAAACAACTTGTGGGTTTTAAACCTCTGCTGTCCAGGGCAGCAACATCCAAGAAACATGTGGTGATTCAGCACTTGAAATGCAGCTAATGCAACAGATGAATAGGATTTTCATTTGATTTTAAAAATGCTATAATTTCAAAGTAAATTTAATTTTAAAATTAAAGCATAAACTTAGACTTTAAAAATATTTTTGTGTGCTAGGGATCAGACTAGAGCCTCATGCACGTTAGTCAAACACTCTGCTCTGAGCTAGAGCCTTTAAAAATTATACTTACACTTAAAAACCCATGCCAGATTTAATGATCACAAAACCTTTAGGTATGGAACAACTTCAGATTTGCATTTTCAGCTGTAGACTTTATTATATCTAGATAAAGATCACGTATTTCTAATCAAACATTAAATTAAAATGAACTTGGGCTGAGGATATAGCTCAGTGATACAAGTGCCTGCCTGGCAAGCACAAGGTCCTGAGTTTGATTCTCAGTACCACACACAAAAAAGATCTACTAGATGTATGGAAAACTATAGATTTTTGAAGACTTATTTCTAAGATAAATGTAATAGCTTCAATAATTTTACAAATATTGCACATTGAAATGGTATTAGTTTAGGTAATTGGGTTAAAAGTGCAATTAAAATTGATTTTATCTGTTTCTTAAATTTAATCTTATATTTTTTCTATGTTTTTGTCCTTCTTTCCTTTTTTATGAGACAGGGTCTTGCTATATTGCCATGTCTGGCCTAGTAATCTTCCTGCTTCAGCCTCTCAGATAGCTAGTACTGCTATTATACCTGGTTCTCCTTAGTTCTCTTAATATAGCTATTAGAAAAAAAATTTATATATATATATTTATTTTGGGGGGTACCGGAAATCAAAGTCAGGACCTTGTGCTTGCCAGGCAGGTGCTTGTGCATCTGAGCTATATCCCTGGCGAAAATTTAAAAATGTATATGTAACATATTTCTATTGGACTGTATGATTCCAACTGTAAGAGAAAATACATTGGAAAGATCTTTAAGATACAAAACTCAAAAGTGACATAAGGTGAAAAACAGGAAGCAATCAGTGGCAAAAGGGTGGGGTGAGAAGTAAACCGACTCAAAGAGAAGCGGGTTCTCATGGTGCTGCGCCATCAGCTGCTCGTGAAGCCTGAACTGACAGGTTCTCAGGATCAAGATCTTTCAGCTTTCACTTTTTTGTGTGTTTTATAACAAGTGATAAACCAGTGTGCTATTGCTTCAATAATTACAGTTTTAATTATTATTAGTTTTAATCCAAAAGAACATTGTTGTATTTTAATCTCCTTTCAGCCTTCCATTAGAGGTTTCATGAAGTACATGAAAGCATACAAAGGATTTTATCAAAAAGTATTTACCAGAATTATAGGACCCCAAAAATGTTAAGGCCAATCTCATGTCCCTGGGTAGAAACCTAATGAAACTTGGGGACATTATAGTACATAAAATCTACTCCGTAACTAAATATTGCACTAAATCCATTGGACAGCTTGGAACAAATTATGTAACATTGTGTTTGCCATGGAAGTCTTATTACCTTCATATTGAATTAAAATAGCTTTTCCTCACCCAGGAATAGAATGCAAGCTCACTGTAGAAAAATAGGAAATACCAACAAGCAAAAAAGAGAAATAAGAATCACTTGTAATCTACACCACTCGGAGATAATGACTAAATTTTGCTTGCATTTCTTTCATGAAAATATCACTGGCTTTAGACAGGACTTGGTATGTTTTAATAAGCACTGCATCAAAAACCCTGCTTAACACGTTTCACTCTCTTATTTTTTTAAAACTTCTTTTGGACTAGTTTTGTAGTCCAGACTGAGGTTATTAGCTATGGAAACAACAGCTTAATAAATGACATCTTGTACTCTTCAAAGTAATTCAGAAAGTGCCAAACAAAAAACCAGGAAGTGTTTTCATTCACTAGAAAATCTTGTTGAACATTTTCTGACACCATTAGTAAGATAAGGAGAGTAGGGATGAAAAAAGAAACATGAATTCTGAATCATGAAGAGCCAGAGCTTATTAGTACTTTGAGCAGAAGTCAGGAAGGGTCACCTCACAAGGAGACTGACGAAACGGTATTAGGTAAAGGCTTCGAGTGTTTCGAGAGTAATCCTTCACCGACAGCCCTATGGCCATCTAAAGAGAACACTGCACAAACATGCCTACCTGCCCATGCTGCCCCTTGATTGGAAAAAGTGTGTATTTGTTTTGTCTTCCAGAGAAAGATGCTTACCCAAGTGTAAAAGTACCCTGTGCATTTAGCAGTACTAGAGGAGGGAATGCAAACCCGAGGACCTGAAGACAGGCGACTGCTTTTGATGCAGTAGAGTTCAGCACCATCTATCCTGTGCACATTTGCTTCCATTTTTTTCTGGCTTTCACACTGGCTATTGTCCTGCCATTTTGTCTTTTTTTAAAGTTCTTTTAAAAAAATAATGAAAAAATTAGACATGATACAGAATTTCACTAAATAAAATGATAGGAATTCAATAATAATTGTTATATTGCATATTGTCATCTTCAAATTAGTTGTTCAGATTACCAGATGTAAGCATGCATAGTTGATCAGAAAATAAGAGAGGAAAAAAATTAAGCATTAATTTTTCCTTTCAATAGATTTAGAAATCAGCAGTGCAATTATTCCAGCTATCCTGTGTATATACATATATATTTTTTCCCTTTCTTCTTTCTTTCTTTCCTCCTTTCCCTCATCCCAGTTGTTCCTTCATGTTGAGCAATTTCTTTCTGTTTCACAATATCTATTATACCTTTCAGATTCTATTTACTCTTTCAGGTTCTTACAGTAGGGAGACAATATGATGTTTACACATGCAGGTCTGATTTATTTAACTTATGAATATGGTCTCTAGTTGCAACTGTTTGCCTATAAAAGCCTCGAGTTTATCTTTTTTTTAAAGCTGAGCAATACTCCATTGTATAAAAATACCACATTTTTTATTCATTTCTCCGTGGATGAGCATTTGGTGTCTTTCCAGGAGTTAGCTATGATGAATTGCGCTTTCATTTTGTCTTGATATTCCACCTAATTTTTGGTCAGTTGAAAAACAAAAACATGAATTTTGAACTTAGAAAAAGCAAAAGGCTCAATGTAATGTTTCAAAAATTCCTGTATTCATTCTTCCTGTACTTATATTAATTCTATTCTAAAATCCATGGTGAGTGGCAGCTGCAGTGTCAAGGGGACCTTTAACTTCAAGATGGTGGCCAGTAAGCTGTCTAGGACTTGAAAGATCAGGATAGGTCACTGTGCACAATACTGCAAACGAAGTGGCGGGGTTAATAATACCCGGGTTTACTCAGCTATAAATGAAAGCATTCACCAAGGTTTTCACTGACACATTCATACAACTTTTGTTTATCTTTTCTATGCCAGACACTGTTAGGAGCTCTTGGAATAGGAATATTAGGAATAAACAATAGGCACGGTTCTGACTTCTAGGAGTTGGATATTAATTCATACGTAATATTCTTTACTTTCAGTAAAGCTAACAAAGAGTGGGCAATGGCACAACTTTATGTGAAATTATAAAGTGACATGGGAATTCGGAAAAATCTTCCTTAAGTGACATTGAATTGGATGCAAAGTTCTATGGTGCACAGCTCCATCCTGTGCAGACGAAGGTGAACGGACTATGGCCCGTATCCCTGAAGAGTTCATGTCTAGGAGAGTAACATGAAATTCAATACAAATCAAGTGGGAAAAGGAATCTGTAGAGGCACGTGAGCTCCAGTGGGTCCCAAAAACTGAGAGTAATTAATACTATTTTGAAATCTCAAGAAAGGATTTATGAGAGTTCAGATGTATGGTTTGAAAAGCATTCCTTCGGAAGGCTGACAACTACTAGGCAATTGAGACAAAGGAGAACAGAGAAAGTAATGTCTTGGAATAGGAAAAAACCTAGAATGTTTAGCAAACTGTAAGTAAAATAAGAGAAAGCCTAAGAAGGCCCTTGGCTAAAGTGGAGATTTATACAGAGGACATGCTGAAAAATTTAAGGCACGCAAAATGTTCTATGAAAGAGTTTATACTTCTCCAGGAAGGTAGCTAATGGAGTATTCTAATCCAGGATTTGATGTGGATTTGTGCTTTAAAACTAATCATTCTGAGCATCAAAGGTCGGATGAGTTTGGCTTTTGGAGAGGCTGGACACGGGGAGACCGATGAGAGGCTCTGGAATAGCCCCTGAGAGAGAAGGGAGGGACCTCAAAGGTGGCAGTAGCTGGGATGATTTAGGAGATCTTTAGAAGTGAAAATCAATGCTAATTGAAGAGGGACTGGCTAAGATGAATGAAGAAAAGAGGATTTAAGATTATATTGAGATTTCTCCTAAGAATTCTATGTTCTGGGTAATTTACTGTATTCATGCAGCCAGTCCCAGCCAGCAGAAGACTTCTGACTTGGGGTTTGAATACTGATTCTTTTGTAACTTAATATGCTTCTGAGAAGTTAGTAAAACTAATCATTTTTTATCTGAAATAATTTTGTGGGATTCTTGAGGAGATAAGTATGAAAACATTTAGCAGAGCATCTTGTCTATAACCCAAATTCAACATGTATTTTCTTTCTGGAAACTGCATTTTATGAGACAGGAGATGGTTTAAAATGAGTTTAGTCCAAGCATGAGGAGTTTGAAGCTGTTATTACCTGTCTAGGTGTGTGCACTTAGCATGTATTCAGAAATAGAGGCTGCAGACTTGGAAGAGGGGTGCAAATCCAAAGTTAAGAATTTGGAGATGTGAATATTACATGGTAGTTGGACTCATCCGAGTGGGTGACATTCTTTTAGGAGTAAGGTAAAGAAAGAGTGGAATGAGCTCTCTGGTACCAGCATCTAAAAGGTAAGCAGAAAAAGAGGGATAGCTCCCCAGACCACTGAAATCATGATTTAAATAATAAAAAATCTCAAAAATAAGAACAAAACCTGACTCCTACACCACAGGAGAGATACTTTAGGAAGTAAACCGTTAGCACCCAGACAAATCTTAGAATTGAAAAGTAGCTTATGGGACAAAGAGAATTTTTGAAGTGTGAAACCACTGATAGCCCTAGAACAATGCCAATGTAGCAGTGAAGAAAAAAATGCAGGATGTGGTGAATAAGAAGAAAAGCAATATAAATAGTCTAGGAAATTAGAATGTTCTTCTAAGAAGTTTGGCATAGAGGTCTAGTGTGATAGTTAGAAGTAAAGTCAGGATGAAAAGACCTTAATTGATAATAGCAGACAATGAGAATAAGGAGCTCATATTGCAGAAAAGGAGGAAGATAAAGGATGAGGCAATGTTCTAGAAGAGATTTTAGGTCACATCATAGAAATCATGAGATAAATTATGAATATGAGATGCAAAATGCAACTATCCTCCCAGGCAGAATGAAAGGGAAGTGAGGTTAGAAAGAGTATTGATAATTAGAAGTCAATAAGCTTCCAGCCTAAAATCAACTTTTGTTTTATACTGTTATTTAGTTTTTATTTTTTACATTCTAATAACTCTTGTTTTGAGTGTTTTAATTAGCCTGGTTAGCATCTTTTAATATTATCTCCGGATAAAATTAAGTGTTAAATTTTCACAAGTAAAAGAATATTCATTTTTAATATTCACAAGAATATGGTTCTCAAAATCGTGCGATCAGTACTAATACCCAAGGAAATCACAGCAACTTCTTTCCCTAATGATTCTTATATTTTACCAAAATGTTTTAGCTAAATTTTCTATAGGGTTGACATGGAGGCACTGGAACATATGTTAGCTCTTAAAATCTAATTGTTCCAGTAATGAAATTATTTGTATTGGTTTTTATTGGCATAAATGAGATTTTGGTTCAACGCTTGCTTATTGAAATGATATTTTCATATATCTTTGTTGTGTTAACCATTAGCTCAAGCTTAAATTGGAATTGCAAGTATCAACTTATATTATGCTTACATTTGAGGAAATACAGCAGGATTATACTTAGTGCTTGAACACATATGCTAATTAGATCATCTTCATTTTATTTTATTGTAAACATATAAACACAAAAATAACAAGCCTTTTCTCCTACTTGTGATTCTAGAAATTGTAAAGATCAGTTTCTAGATTTGTAATACAATATAATTGTCATAAATTGTGCAGACAGAAGGATGACCTATTTTACAAACACTGTACAATGGGCATTTAGTCCAACATTGCACCTGGAAAGTTTTTCGAAGGAGTAATTTTATGTACAACAGGTTGATTTCCACACACTTTATTATTACAAACATTTTAATGACATGTGATACTTCAGGCTGCTCCACTCGAGCCCACTTAGAGTTTTGTTTTACTTTTAACACAGCAAGATCTTTAGTGTTTTGTCTCTGGTCTTAATCACTTTTCTCAGATCTCTACCCAGGTGATCAGAATCCTATTTTCTGTTTGATACTTATTTTGTTTAAGGGCCTTTGAATGTGTTTCATAGGATTAATCTTGCTGTGTGTGTAAATCCAAATACTGAAGGCATATTTTTTTGTACTCTTAAAGAATCCATACTCAGTTACTCCAAAAATAAATTTGTATTTTTTCTATTAAACTTGCTTGCCCTGTATTTTCTACTTAAGAGTAAACAAAGACATGGAGATAACAGAGGGGAAAACCCACAATTTCAAGCTTCAAGTAAAATTGAAATCAACACATTGAATTGCTGTCTAAGATTTTCCTTAAACATGAATTTGCTTGCAATAATTACATTTAGACTACTTAAAAATTCTTTAAAGAATACTTGCACTTTTGTTTTCTTTTTTATTCCTGTGTCAATATCTATAATATACATTTTTATTGAAACAATCCCTTCCATTTAATTGTTATAACCATATAATTATTTAAAATGTCTCTTAAAATATATTTTTTTTAAAAATGTATTTTCCTTTTATAAAATTTCCACATTTTAAAATACATTAAATGTTAGGGCTGGGGATATAGCTCAGCGGCATAAGCACCTGCCTGGCAAGCACAAGGTCCTGAGTTTGATTCCTGGTACCCCCACAAAAAATATATTAAATATTAAATATCTGAAATGTGAATAAAAATTGTAATTAACATTTGGTGTTAGTTATCTATATTTTCTGTTTTATATTTTATTTACAGTATAGTATAATTTTCCTTCTTTGTACATTCTCTGAGTTTATTTTATTTTTTTCCTATTTGCTTAGTTTGAATTCTTTGTTTAAAATTTTGTATTTTTTATCTTTTTGATATATGATTAGAAAATTATATTTCTAAATGTGTACTTTAGCCACACTTCACAAGATTTAATAGGTAATAATTTTATTATTGTTTATTTTTAGGTATTTAATTATTGGCTTTGTAGTTTTATCTTTATTCATAAATTATTTAGAAATAATATTTTTAACTTACCAATATATGAAAATTTTTATTCTTTCTTGCTAAGCTTTTATGTCCCATAGCCTGAATAATTGTTCTTAATATAATAATTTTTCAGAATTTGAAATTTTCTTTTTGATATATGTATTAGTTTGGTTAACACTAGTTCAAAAATCTCAGAAGCTTAATGAAATATGTCTATTTTTTTTAATCATAGAAAATTTAAAACAAATGCTCTGAATAAGAAGCATTTTCAATACCCTAAGATGTTCCTGTATGCTGGTTATCCACTGCTAGACACAAAAATGTCTAGAGAATTTTCCCTTAAATTTGTATATGCCAAGCTTGGAAAGAATTTTATCACTTGCTCCAATATTCCATTGGTGAAGATTTATTTTGATAAATCAGCTAACTGGAGAGGAGACTGGAAACGTAGTCTATCTACTTTGTAGGAGGACAGAGATCTACATAGGAAAAAACCAAGCCTTGTCAAATATTATAAATGCTCCATAAGCATCAGAAAGAAGAAAAATGTATTTGTTATGTACAGGGTTTAATGCACGTTTAAGGTCCTTCATTGCATTTTACATATCTATAACTGCTTACATCTTTTCTTTAAACTTATCATGTATTAAACTTTCCTATTTTGATTATGGAAATTATGTCAATAGTTTCTCTCTTTTTAAATTTGAGAGCTATTAGTCTCATACAATTCCACTATTTTTATGTTCTGGTCTATTACTTTTGTCATCATATTCCTCATGCTTGTTAATTTATTTTCACTTTCCAATAAGCTTGTCATGTTGTCTTGGGTTTATTCCTTACGAAGAGCATATAACATTAGAATTCAGTATACTCTATGTAATATTATTATTTGATAATTTGTTTTACTGTTCTTTTTTTTTCTTTTGTACTGGAAATCGAACTCAGGACCTTGCACTTGCCAGGCAGGTCCGTGCCAGTGAGCTATATCCCATGCCTTGTGTTACTGTTCTGATTTATTATTATTATTGTTATTGTTATTATTATTATCATTTTCTGTTGCAGTTGTTGCTGTTCTGTTCTGTACTTTGCTTCTATTTTCTTCTAGGTTGCTTGTGCTGAATAAATGGAATTTCATCTGTTTTGCTTCTCCATTTGAAAATATAGTTGCTATATATTGTTTTTATCTCTTAAGAGTTACACTCCAATATCTCATAAGAAAGTTAAAATTATCATATATGTGTGAGCACATGTATGTAACAAAGACCTTGGCAACTATTCCTTTTATTTAATTCCCTTACAGACTTTTTCAACTTTCAGCTTGCACTTTTTTTGACACAACTATTCTTTCTTTTTCACTCGATTGTCTTGTGTTCAACATTCAATTATATAATTGAGATGTTTATTCATCTTCTGCAATTCTATGTCTAATTTTCTTTTTCTGTCTCTGTTACATAAAATTTCATGTCAGCAAAAGATAATATCAATAACAGAGTTGAGCAAGGTCTGTGCAGAGAGGTAGTGAGTTTATTTTTCTTGTGATATTTTCCTGGGTATATCTTTCTTATTTTCCAAGATTCTTTTCTGGTAGACAACATTTTATATTTTCTGGGACAAGTAGGTCATATTACTGATGAAAATTTATCTAACTTATTTTGAGATATTATGATGAATTCATTAAAATATTTGTGATTTGGTGAGCTCAAGATGGAAATATTATCTAAAAACATTTGTACATCAGAGTTTTCTTGAAAGGGCTAGATACTTCAACTCTACAAAGTATGTAAGTATAAAAATCAATATGTAGAAAATGAGCAACTTTTCATTCCAAAAACTCATATATATATATATATATATATATATTTCTGTGTGCCCACTCACTTATAAATGTTTAAGCTTGAATAAAAATAATGGAAGATATACCATAAATTGTTAACTGAGTTTCCCCAGGTTCACAGGGTAGATCAGCAGGGGAAAATAACAAGAAAAGGTGTCAGATTGACTGAAGAACTCATTTCACTATGTATATGTATAGCAAAACATCATATTGTGTACCTTGAATAAATATGAGGTATCGTCAAAACATATGGTGAATGTTTCATTTAAAAAATTATTACAGAATAAGACACATTTCCACTAATCCACCTGAAAATACTTCTTGCTTTGAATACACTACTATCCCACCATTCTTGGCACTTTTTGAAGCAGTTTTAAAAGTTTTTTTTTTTTTTTTTTTTTTTTTGTATTGCACTGTCATGGCTGCCTCCAAGTCCTGAACTGATTAAAAAGAAGTTCACCTTTCCTGGTCATTTTCATTTGAGGAAAAGCCAGAAGTTGTATGGTAGAAGAACTAGTGAATAAGGTGGGTGAGAATACATTGTAATGCTTTTATGACCTTGTGTTTTCACTGAATGGCTCTCAAGAGAACCATTCATTGTAGTTCTGATCACATCTCATGAAGACACAAAGAAAGACTTGCAGAACTGCCTCAAAAAATGGGAGGATGATGGTATTGCAGCACATGCCTATAATCCCAGCACTTGAGAGGCTATGGCAGAAGGAACACCAAGAATTTAAGACTTACTTAGGTTACATAGTGAGTTGAAGACCAGTCTTGAACTATGTAGCAAGACACTGTTTCAAAAAACAAAGCAAAATTGGGAAGAATGGTAGCATGGTAGTTTAAAGTGAAGAAGACTATGGCAATGTGTCTTACTGTGGTAAATTTTTAAAAATTAAAAACTCACTGCAGTCTCTGCCAAGGCTGGACTGAACTCTGGACATCTTCAGAAGGCCTAGTGACTCTTGGCCACACCACCTTGACCAGCGTGCAAGGCAGGTGAAACCCCGGGCAACCTCAGGGCCCTCGCTGGCTGCTTGCCACACCTGTATGCTGGGGCTGGGCTGAAAGCCAGACAGATTTAGGAACTCTGGTGAGCCACTCTGGTGTTCCCCCCAATTAGTGTGTGAGACATGTGGATCCCTGGACAACTTCTGGGGCCTTGGTGGTCACTTCCAGAACAACTCACACACCCCCTGGGAGCTCAGCTGAAACCTGGATAAAGTCAGTGGCCTTGAAGAATCCATCCTCACGTCTCCCCTTCCAGTGTGGGAAGCAGACTCTGTCCTGGGCAATATCTGAAGCCTCGGTGAACATGCCCTGCATCCCCGCTACTCTTGGGGAAACTGGGCCCAGCTCCAGAGACTTGCAGGAATGCCTGTGAGCCTCTTCTGCCCTTTCAACACACACCTGGGAATGCAAGAAAGTTTGGGAGCATCTGGGACCCCAGCCATCACCCACCAGCACAGGAGCTGCACTGAGCACTGTGGACCTTCAGACTTTCGCCCTGCCACTCACACACAATTGGGAGAGTGAGACTGCACTCCAGGGAGCCTCTGGATCTTCAAAAAGGACAAAATGAAGGAGCAAAATATAATCCCAGGCCCCCACACCACCCAAAACAAGTCCAGGAGGCATCAACACAGAAGAGCCTGCAGGTCATACACCTGAAATTTCGGAAATGATACCAACTGAAGTAAAGAGACAACTCCATCTGGCCATAGAAGAAATCAGATCAGAGATAATGTCTGTGGTGAAAAAAGAAATGACAACAATAAGGAAAGAAATGTTCAATAGATCCAAAGATGACACTGACTAGAAAATAGAAGAGCATAGACAACTGAATGAAACCTTCAGTGAACAATGTAGAAAAGAACTAGAAGATATGAAACAAATGCAAACACATACCAGGATATTAAAAATTCCATTGAAAGCTGGCAAAACCGCCTGAATGAAGCTGAAGATAGAATTTCAGATCTTGAAGATGGCATTGCCACTAATGAATGTGAAAGGAGGGATCTCTTAAAAACAGAGAGAACCAGGAAATAATAATTCAACAATTGAAAGAAAAAGAAAAGAAATACAATGTCAGATTAATAGTTATTAGTGAAACAAGAAGTGTCAACTCAAATGACTATTTGCAGAAATAATAGCAAAAAATTTCCCAGGCATGTTAAAAGAATAGGACATCCAGATAAGTGAAGCATGTAGAACTCCAATTAATAATAACCAAAATAAATCTACACCGAGACATATAGTGATCTGAGAAACTCAACAAAACCTCAGAATATTAAAAGCTGTTAGAGAAAAGACACAGATCATCTATAAAGGAAAGCCTATCAGAATCACAGCAGACTTCTCAACACAAACCATCAAAGCAAGAAGAGCTTGGAGTGAAGTAATTCAGGTACTAAAAGAAAGCAGCTTTCAACTCTGAGGTACCTGGCAAAACTATCTCTCAAAGTTAATGGAGAAATAAAATATTTTCATGATAAAGAACTGAAGAAATTCATGAGCACAAAACCAGTCCTACAAAGAGTACTAAAAGATATTCTAGAAAGAGATAAAACAGACTAGAACTTCAAGAACAACAACAGAAAGGAATCACCAAGCAGAATAAGCAATTAAACGGAGGGAAAAAGGAGGATCAAACACCAGGAAAATAGCAGGATAAAGATAAGCCAGTACATATAAGTTACAACCATCAGTGTAAATTCTCAATGCACCAACAAAAAGAAGCAGACTAGAAGAGTGAATCAGCAAACAAGAGTGAAGCAGAGATAACAATCATAAACATCTATGCACCAAATATAGGAGCACCATATAAGACAAATTCTAACAGACATGAAAAATGAAACAAATAGCAACACAGTTGTAACAGGGGACTTTAACACACCATTCTCACAAAGAGATAGATCAACTAGACAAAAAAGTGGGAAAGAAATAGCAGAACTTAAACTTTCGAACATATGGACTTAGTTGCCCTTTACAGATTGTTCCACCCAATAACATCAGAATACACATTTTTCTCAGCTGTACATGGGATGTTCTCTAAAATAGATCATATGCTAGTACATAGAACAAGTTTAAGTAAACGTAAAGGAAATGAAATTATCCCTTGTATACTATCAGACCATAGTGCAATGAAATTGGAATTTAATGACAAAGGAAAACACAGAGACTCCATGAACAGTTGGAAATTAAATAACATCCTTCTGAATAACCAATGGGTCACAGATGAAATCAAAATAGAAATTAAACACTATTAACAATCAAATGAAAATGTACATATAACCTAGAGGAACCTGTGGGATGCAATGAAAGCAGCCCTCAGAGGGAAATTTATAGTGGTGAATTCCCACCTCAGGAAAACAGAACAAGCACAAATAAACAATCTCATGCTGCACCTCAAGTTACTAGAAAAAGAAGAGCATGTCAAATCCAGAGCTCAAAGAAGACAAGAAATTGTAAAGTTCAGAGCAGAAATTAACACAATGGAGACTAAAAAATCAGTTCAAAGAATTAATGAATCAAAGAGTTAATTCTTTGAAAAAGTAAATAAAATAAACCCCTAGCCAATCTTATCAATAATGGAAAGAAAAAACTGAAATACTTGCAGTAAGGAATGAAAGGAGTGAGATCACTACGGATCCTGAAAATATTCAGAAGATAATCAATACCTACTTTGAAAATTTTTACTCTCATGAGATGAAAAACAGAGGAAATGGACAGATTTCTAGATATATATGAATTACCAAACCTGAATGAAGAAGACAGAAAAATCCTGAATAACTCAATATCAGCCAGTGAAATTGAGAATGGATTTAAAAACTTGCCAATGAAGAAAAGCCCAGGTCCTGATGGATTCACAGCTGAATTTTACAAGAGATTTAGGGAAGAGTTAATACAAATTCTTCTCAGTTCTTTAATGAAATTGAAAGGGAAGGAATTCTCCCTACCTCACTAGGGAGGCAAGTATTATCCTGATACCAAAACCAGAGAAAGACCCAATCAAAAAAGAGACCTACAGACCAATCTCCCTAATTAATATAGATGCAAAAATTCTCAATAAAATACTAGCAAACAGAATACAACAAATCATCAAGAAGATTATACACCACGACCAAGTGGGATTCATACCAGGAATGTAGGGATGGTTCCATGTAAACAAATCAATTAATGTAATACACCATGTCAGTGGAGCCAAGGACAAAAATCACATGATCATCTCCATTGATGCAGAAAAAGCCTGCAATAAAGTCCAGCACTCATTCATGTTGAAAACACTACAGAAAATAGGAATAGATGGCATTTACCTCAAGCTGATCAAAGCCATCTATGATAAACTAATAGCTAACATCATACTAAATGATCAAAAATTGAAAGCTTTCACTTTAGAACCAAGACAAGGATGTCCACTGTCACCACTCCTATTCAATATAGTTCTGGAAATATTGGCTAGAGCAATTAGACAAGACAGGCAAATAAAAGGAATAAGGATAGGAAAGGAAGAAGTGAAATTCTCATTATTCACAGATGACAGGATACTCTACATACGAGATCCCAAAAACTCCACCAAAAAGCTTATGGCTTTAATAACCAAATTCAGTACCATAGCTGGATACAAAGTTTATACTCAAAAATTGATAGCATTCCTGTACACAAGTAACAAACAGACTGAGAGAGAAATTAGGGAAACCACACCTTTTACACTAGCATCTAAAAAGAGGGAATACTTAGGAATCAATCAAACAAAAGAAGTAAAAGATCTATACAGTGAAAATTATAGTACTCTGAAAAAAGAGCTGGAAGAGAATATCAGAAAATAGAAAGATATTTCTTGCTCATGGAGAGGAAGAACAAACATTGTGAAAATGGCCATACTCCCAAAACTGTTGTAGAGATTCAATGCAATTCCAATTAAAATACCATTAGTACACCTCACAGATCTAGGGGAAACATTCCTAAAGTTCATCTGGAACCAGAAGAGGCCTAGAATAACAAAATCAATCTTGAGAAACAAAGAAAGACAGAAGGCATCACACTTCCTGACTTAAAATTATATGACAAAGCTACTGTGATTAAATCAGCATGGTACTGGCACAAAAACAGACCTGAAGATCAATCGTACAGATTAGACTATACAGATACAATTACACCCACAATCAATCACCTTATCTTTGACAAAGGGGCAAAGCATGTTCAGGAAGGAAGATAGCCTCTCTAATAAATGGTGCTGGAAAAACTGGCTTTCTACATTCCAAAGAATAAAACTAGACCCCTGTCTTTCAACATGCACTAAATTAAAGTCAAAATGGATCAAAGACCTAAATATTAAAACAGAAACACTAAATTCATTGGAAGAGAAGGTAGGTAAAAATCTTGACGACATTGGAGTAGGCAGAGAGTTCACGAACAAAAACCAGACTGCATGGGAAATACTTCAAAAAGTCAACAAGTGGGATCTCATCTTATTGAAATTTTGCACATCTAAAGAAATCACCAATAAAGTAGAAATAAAACCCATGAATTGGGAAAAAATTTTAGCCGACTGCCCCTCAGACAAAGAACTTCTATCTAGGACATATAAAGAATTTTAAATAATCAGGCCCCCCAAGTTCAAAGACCCAATCCAAAAATGGGCATCTGAGATGAATACACACTTCTCTAATGAAGAGATAGTAATGGTGAATAAATACATGTAAAAATGTTCAAAGTCATTGATCATTTGAGAAGTGCAAATTAAAACAACACTGAGATTTCATCTCACCCTAGAAAGAATGGTTATCATCAAGACATCAACCAATAACAAATGCTGGAAAGGCTGTGGGGAGAAAGGAACCCTACTTCACTTTGGTGGGACTGTAGATTGGTGAAACCACTCCAAAATCAATTTGGAGATTCCTCACAAAACTAAGATTGGAAGTCCGTTTTAACTCAGCTATTCCCCTTCTCGGTATTTTCCCAGAAGAATTAAAGACATCATAGCACAGCGATATATGTGCACCCATGTTTATAGCCACACAGTTTATTATAGCTAAATCTTGGAAACAACCCAGAGGCCCATCCTCTGAGGAATGGATAAAAAACAAGTGGTATTTTTCTACAATGGAGTATTACTCAACTATTTAAAAAGATGAACTCGAGGCTTTTGTAGGTAAATGGATGCAAGTAGAGACCATACTCATAAGTGAAATCAATTGGATGCACATATGGAAGCATCATACTGTCTCTTTGGTGTAGGAATCTGAAAGACTAGGTAAAACTCAAAATGTACAATAGATGATAGGAAAAGGAAAGAAATTTCTCAAAGAAAGGAATGACTGGGATGCAGGGAAGAAGAAAAAAGAAAGAAGGAAGGCAAAATATAAATATATATATGAATAGCTGTGATAACTGTATTGCTGATGTCTGATGGTGTACTGAAATGAACAATTAATGCTCACAATGTTTTATGTTCTGATCGACTTTGCATGCTTGTGTCTGGTGGTCTGAGCAACTGATTTGAAGGTAAAAATATGCACTGGAATTACAATGATGAACTCCTACCATGTGGTCTAGTGATGCTCTGTATTATCTCTAATGTTTTGCCGAAGAATTATTTTCTTATTCTCTTTAATGGTTTGAGCAAACTTTCATTCTCACATCTGGTAATCTGAGCAATGTAGTTGAGGACAGTGATATGTAATGTAACAACCACTGTTAATTTGTATTATTTTGTCTTTAGACCCTGTTTCACTTTGAATGTTCTTGCTCTGATTTGTATATGTTCATGATACTGGTATGCTGCTACTGTTCTATTTTGTTTGTTTCTTTGTTCCTCATTTACTACTATCTTTAAAATAAAAAAAAATAAAATCTCACTGCAATTTTTGAGCACTCTATTAAAATATGACAATATATATTGAAATAAAATATTGCACTCAAACAAGAAACCCCCACAAATAGCCACAAAATCTAATAAAATTTCATGTTTACCACCTGAGACATATCAGTGTTCAGGTTCCCCCTAAGTATATTTTCGTTTATTCATTATCACATTAATGTAGCAGTAATAAGCAAACATTTGAGAGGATCACAATGTGTGAAAGAATTGCAAATACCTCTTTCCACCATTGAGTCAGAGTACCTGTAAGTTATTCCTGCTGGTAAACTGTAGGGCTTCTCTTCTAAAATAAACTTCCAAGGGGGGAAAAAAAAGGAATGAAAAGTTCATGAAGTTTTGAGTTAAGGAGACTTCTTTAATTCCAGGCTTTACCATATACTAGCTGTATAATTAAGAAAACACAGAATAGGTCTGTTTGAAGATCACAGGTACTAGGCTGTGACCTATTGCTGTGGTATCTGACACAGGCTTACCAAACCATCTCATTGATGCTGACATTTAAAGATATACCTTTACGATAGATTAATAGCCCACTTTTATCATCTGTTCATTAATCTATCATAAAGGTATATCTTTAAATGTCAGCATCAATGAGATGGTTTTATAAGCCTGTGTCAGATACCAGAGCAATAGGTCACAGCCTAGTACCTGTGATCTTCAAACAGACCTATTCTCTGTTTTCTTCCTTAGAATGAAGACAACAGCTTTATTACAAGATTACTGGGACAATTCAATTAGCTAGTATATGCAAAACACTCATTAAGGTTCTAAGCATATAAAATATACTCCATGAAAACAAATAAAAGTGAATAATTAATAGTTAATTTCATCTTGGAACATAGATTTAGAAGAAAATGATTGGGACAAACCTTATTTATTTGGGACTAATATTTTGGACTTTTCTGAGTATATGATTGTTATATAATAAAGTCTAAATTGACAAAGTGTCATCAAAAATACATGATGAGTGTTTAAATTAAAACAATTATTACAGGCATATTGCCAGTAATATCTTTCAGCATAGTCCTCCTCACTTCAAAAAATTTATCCCATCATTTTGGCCACTTTCTGAAGCAGTTCTCTAAGTTATCTTTCGTGGATGTATTTTTGAGGTGTGACCAAAATATAGTGAGTGTTGCTGCTGCATGCATCTGACAGAAAAGCAGGCACGAAAACATTGTGGCATGTCCTCATCCATTTCCCTATCAGCTCGGGCACTGTGTGACTTCTGGCTCTTCCCCAAAGTCAAAATAATCATGACAAGTAAAAGTTTTCAGTAGGTTCGGGACATTGAGGCAGCCAGCATGGAAGACATGGATGAAAAAGGACTTCCAGGGTTTCTTCAGTGGCGGAAATGATGAGTGTATTTGAAGTAAGGGGGAATATTTTTGTGAGGATTAGTGGCAATATGTTCTTACTCTAATCAGTTTTCAAATTTAAACATTCAACATATTTCTCAGTTGAACCTCATATATCATCAAGAAAAGAATTCACACTGAACTTAGCACCTAGCAATATATAAGTATTACTAATATATATGTAAATAATAATCATTATATATTACCTAGTAATATATATTACATATGTATATGCCCATATATATATGTGCAGTAACAAAAGAAAAAAATAAAAACTAGACTTAGAAATGTAGAATCTGCCCTAACTACAGCTGTAGATGAGTTACTAATGATGCATTCGTCATTATCACACAGCATACTCTCTTTTCTACACACTGCAACATAGCAGCATTACTTTCTGCACAACTTAGGGTAGACCACTTGCCCTCTCATTGCATCCATTGCCTCAGGGTATCAGTGAGCATCTTCCTTTGAGAAACTCTACATTCTATTTCAGTTTTTTATATTTACTCAGTTTTCTACACTGAGTAAATATTTAAGAGAATCATCATAGTTTTCTATTTTTTTTCTACATTCAAAATATTTTTCTCCTTCTCTTTGTCTGTCATCCTCACTAAATATTCAAGTTTCTTCGCAAATATTGCTTTAGTAAGCTTCGTATTCTCTTCATTTTCCTCCGGTGAGTTATACAGATATAGAAGCTAGAGTAGAGAAAGTAGATAACCCAAACTGTGTTATCAATAGCTGCACTCTCTTAAACAAGTCTACTTTCTTCTTTCTAGGTATCTTTTCATTTCCCTTATGGTTCACCTATTACCCCATAACATTTCCATCCTTTTCTTTCCTGTTGACATGGGAATAGGAAGGACTGTTATGACTGTTATGATGACTGTTGACATGGGAATAGGAAGGACTTTTTTCTAACAGGGAAAAGAAAGTTAAGGTTTTCTCTCTGGTGTGGGAATGATTGGCCCCGTATTTTTTTTGGAGGGAGAATTTACTCACAGTAATACAGCACTTGTCAGTAGTACAGCTTCTGTTAGGACTGTCAAAAATACTATAATCTCTTGATCTCAGCCTTCCTTGGATCGTCTTCTGGATGCAGGAAGGGCAGAATGAAAAATGAGTTTTGGAGGAAGAAAAGGTAACAAGGGACCTTTATTCAGAACAGACTTCAAAAAGCTCATTTGTTCACTGTTTCCTCAACATTCTTTTCACTTGTGCTGTTAGACTCTTAGACATTACAAAACATTTGCCCTACCAGCCTCTACCCAAGTGTTCCATTTCACATCAATTTTTTCATTTCTGACACCTTCAGTCTGCTCACTGCCAGTTATCCAAAATTTTACCCAACATTTTAGTTCTTATTTTGTGACATAATTATGAACTACATAGAAAGTGCTCAACAACAACTTGGGGAATAAATGATTAAACAACCCATGGCCTTGATCTCTAGCCCCTCAAAACTCCTCACTACATCTATGTTACCTTCACAGTATTCCCCTTTGAAACACTGAATGGAGATGAGGAGACAGGTCCAACAATCAAGGACAGGACCTTCAGTCACAACTGGTTAGAAAGGAAAAAGTAATCAGAAAATGACTGTAGTGAAGGAGTTCCTTAGTTTAGACATCAAGTGTGGATCTAATTGTCAGGTGAATTAGAGTCCAGGCATTCCCAAGACTCTTATGTTGCATTGCTCTAAATTCCTTTCCCCCTATTAACGGAGTTTCTATAAATTAAGTTGGATCTCTGAAGGACTGGAAGTAAAGATACCTAAGCTCATATTGGTGCAGTAGATTGAAATCTGTATAGGAGAACTCAGAGGACATCCCAAATCTGTGCATCTTAATAATGTAAACAGAATTCTTTCATAAGCTAGATTTTTGTTATCAGATATTATTAATATTGATATTATTAATATTCATCCAAGTAACCATAGCTTTGAGTGTGATGGGTGGTAGAGATAGAACCCCATAGAGCAAAAGAGGTGGGAAAACCACCCAAGCCCTCAAGGTATCACAGGTACTGTACTCACTGCAGTCTTCAGAACAAGCTAAAAGAGATCCAGAAAGTTCTAATGAGCTTAGAATCAGCTTAGAGGTTACCATATTTATAGCTAAAAACTCTTTTTGGCCATTAAGTGCCAGCTACCCCTCAACCCATGCTACATGTCTATTATCTGAACCATTGTTCCTCCTCTCACCTGTCATTTTCTATTTTCTTTCGAAACTTTCAGTTTTGGTAGAAAATTTCCATTACCAACTTCCGAGAAGTCCTTCAGTCTTTCTTTCAGTTTGGTTTCCAGGTTTTGGTGGACATCGAGAAGCTTGCCTTGAAAGATAAAGGCACCTAAAACAAAACGGATGGGATTCAGATATTAGGATGCCCTTCCTTTCGAATTTACTTCTAGTTGTTTTGTCTTGTTTATCCCACCCAAGTTCCCTCAGATTTGCTCTGGCAGTACAGACTTTTGTACATGAAACAGAACCTCACCTTTCCATGTGTCATTGCCCAGTCTATAAAATTCATCCTTCAGCCATAGTCTCAACTTGACAACCTTTGAAACAGCCAGAGAGGATGAAGAAAAATACACATGGGGAAATAATAAAGCCCATGGAGGAAAGTGTGCATGACCAGTTGCTCTCTTCCCTGCCTCCCCTCCATCGATCCCCCCTAAACACTTAGGAACTCCAGCTTCCCTCACCTAACACCCGAAGCATCTTGTCCTTGTGGGAAACCTTGAAGCTTAAATGAACCATCAGTTTAAAGTGCCTTTCAAGCAGCTGAGTTCAGCCAGGGACATCCAGGGGTACCATATTTGCCAGCAAGGATCTAATATCCTCGGTGAATTTGGGGTCACACTCCAAATAGCCCTCGACCCCATGAATGACCGCCAAGGGCAGGAGCAGGAGAACTAACTGCAGGCTACCCATTTCCTTTCCCCAACCCCTCAACCACAGCAGATCGTCCTGGCAACAAGCTCACTTAGTTCCTTTTCCTGCAAAAGTCCAATATCCTTGTGCTGGATATTTGGAGTTCTATTTTCCCTCCCACTTTTAGAAACTCTCATTTTGCTGAGTATCTTCTGTTGTCTTCATTCCAGAGAGACCTAAAACTGCCAGCAAGGGAATGATTATGTGAGTTCTGAGTACAGAACACAGACACAGGGAGAAGCCTGAGCTCACAAAAGAGAGTTCTGCATAGGGAAATGTCTCAGAACAGTTTCCTTAGCTCTTTTTTGGTGTTGTTAGTAGATTCCCACTCCTCTCCTATCCTTTGGACAGAGACAGATGGTGGGAGAGATCTCACAGTACCTTAGAAATAGCTTAACACAAACTCTATTTCTATAGAAGAGGTAAGAAAAGTCAAAAATAAGGGGCTGCTTGGGTCTCAGTCTCTATTGGTAGCAATGCTGTTGGGGGAGAATGAATGGGCATTTATACACAATGACAAATGATCACCTTGTTATAATTGATAATTTCTCAGAAACTTCCAGTGACAGTTGCTTATTGGATGATTCCTTCAGCCATGTTTTGTGACACTTTTATAGCATTCTTTTTAGAGAAACTGGAGCTGAAGACTAGAAATAGCAGTGGAGGAACAGAGTGATGAATGGGAAATCATTAATATGCCGACACCATTAACAGATGCATCATGAAACAGTAATGATGGAGTATACAACAGGCAGAATATCACCGTGGCTATCATGGGCTGCACTCTCAGGCAATTACATGGAAGTTGGCTAAGTAAATGTTTTTCCTTCAGTTTGTGGCTCTTTGAACAAGAATGTTCTTTGTTTTTTGAAGAAATAAAGGCCACTTTGCCTACTTTTGAAAATACTGATTACCTCATTTCTAACGTTGCTTGTAGGGCTATTTTATTCCAGAAACCAGGAAACACAGGCACACACAATATTTAATAGTAAAATCTCAACCTATGTTAAGAACAGCCATGGAGTGGGAAGTAGCAAGGGAAGTTAAAAGAACTACAAATTATTCTATGCCTGTCATGTGAAGAGATATCTACTAAACTCTTCAGCTACATTATCACAAGTCTTCATGACATACTAATGCTCTGAAGTACATGTAAAGCTCTGCAGAAGGACAGAAATGCACTGACCAAGTTGGTAGAAATTTCTTAAAGACAGCCTGGATCCAGGAAACTAGAAACAATAGCTATTGAATATATTGTGACGGGTGAGAATTCAGTAATGTTCAGGAATATTTAGTGGTAGTACTCTGCTGGTGCTAGTGATGGAGTGCTGATAGAACATAATATATTCAACATTTTCATGGGATGAGTTCTGACAATTTTAGAAGTGTAAAATGTTTAAACTGGGAAAGAATAGCTGTATGGAAGTTGATTCATAATATAATCACGTTACTTAATTAAAATAATAATATGTATGTCTCAGAAGCAAAATGCTAAACCTGGGTTGTGAACTGATTATGTTAGTATTGGTTTGGATTGGCATGGAAGGGATACAATTTATAGTCTATAAAAGTTTATGGAACAGTTGCATTTATAGCTAGTTGAATTCATTATTTAAAATAGCATAGCAGGGGCTGGGGATTTAGCTCAGCCACACAGCACCTGCCTGGCAAGCAGAAGGTTGTAAGTTCGATTCCTGGTACTGGAAGAAAAACAAAAACAAACAAAACAAAATAAAATAGCATAGCAAATGCAAAATAATATATGCATCTATATTATATTATGTGGATACAATATATTTGTGATTCTTATACAGACATGGTATTCATAGGAAATTGTTTTTTATATTCTAAAACTAACAATTTAGAAAGTACCCCTTTCATGGGATAGAATCAGTTGTTTCTGTGACCTTTGGACTTTCATACAAGTTATATAATGCCCTGAGGTTTAAGTTTTGTTTTTTTTTTTTTGTTTTTTTTTTGGTTTTTGGTTTTTCTCCGGTATCGGGAACCGAACTCACGACCTTGCGCTTGCCAGGCAGGCGCTTTTGCCACTGAGCTAAATCCCCAGCTCCCCCTGAGGTTTAAGTTTTGAAGAACAAGTCTCATGACGAAGAGCAAGGATCACTGCATAGATTTTTTTCATCCCATTGTAATCTAAGTCCAATATTCACAAATAAAAATAAGAATCATTGTAGATCACAATTTTTATACTCTCTTCTTTGAATGAATTGTTTCTCCTCTTGCAGACCTGGTGTACTATTTCCTGTCCCTGTCACTTCACAAAATTTCCTAAAACTTTTCTAGCTTCCACCACTGACTGTGAGCCTTTCCAGGGGAGGCCTTTGATACAGACTTGCATGGGACATTGTCATGGGCTCTAGGACTGCATTTGGACTTGTGAAGGTCATTGTCATGGGATCTAGGCCCTCCTATGGACTCTTTCGGTCTCCAGTGTGTGGATAGATCTCCTCTGCTCTTCTGTATTTGACCTTTTGGGTGAATATTATAAAAGAATCCTATCATTTATATGTCCTGTATTAAATCTGTTTCTTTGCAAACCATGACTACAACATCATGGTTTCTTATCGTTTTGAGTTAAAGCTAGTGGGCATGAAACAACAGGTTTCATGTCTCATAAACAAACACTGCTATTTGTGGAAAACTTTCCTCCTATTATATATGGGTAGGTTCTCCTCAACTACACAGTTCTGTGAGGTAACATAAGCCACATATCCCCATTTCTACATCTTATTTAAATATGCAAAGAAGAGCAAGGAATTATGAGACAATGATTCTTTCAAGAGGAACACAGCTACCTAAACAGTATGTTTAAATTATTGAGCAATATTGGTTTTATCAGATTTTGCTAATGTTGCTTTTTATTTTTCCCTAGTGAGGTGACAATTAAGATGCTCAGTGAAAGCTCACACTGATTATAGAGTATAAGTAGGTTATGTTTCTTTTGTTTAATTGAGAATAGTCTAAACAGATGTATGACCTTGCAGTTTTAGCACCCATATTATTTAATTCTCAAGCCAAGTCTGGATCACTCTATTGAATATAATAGGAGTCTAGTGTTTAGAGAAATTAAGGGATTTGTGGAAAATCATATGCCTGATGAGGGAAAGATTTGTGATTATAACACAGATTTGTCTACCTTTCCATGAACCATCTTCCCCAAGTGCCAAAATATTCCCTAAATGTGGTGAATCCAAGGTGCTGTGATCACTGCTTGAAATTATTAAGAACAGGTAACCTCTAGGAATTTTCTTTTTGTGTGTAAGAAAACAAAGATAGTTCATTCTGGCTTCTCACTAATGCTTACAATAAATGGATTCTATATTGTCAACCATTTTCTAATATTTTTTCATGGTTAATTCTTATTTTTTTTTTCTTTTCTTACAACTACCTACAGAGATGATTTGAAGAATTTTTATGCTCAACTATAACTTGTTTGCCTTATGCTTGAAAAACACAATTTTCTTTAATATTTTGAATGAAAAGGCATAAATGTTAATATAATTTCTCTTAAAAACACCACATAAAATTTGTATTTATTTTTCCCTCTCTTTAAAGGGAATGAAAATATAATAATAAAAATTACAAGAATACATTATCAACGATAATAATAAGGAACACCACTGGGCACATAGTTTGTCAATATTTTGTATTCTTTATATCTATGATTTTATAAAACTCTTATGATAAAAAATGTTAGAGCTGTATTCCCATTTAGAGGTGAGAGAACAGAGACTGTGTGCTATGGTTTGTGTCTAGATGCCCCCTGAAAGCCTCATGCAGTCATAGGGGCGGCTTCTAGAGTTTGTGACTGATTCATAGTCCAGTGCTGGGATTATGGGCCTGAGTGCTACACCTGCCCTGGGGCGGGCAGCCTGCATACAATGTAAGGGAGGGAAAGAGGCTGCTTGCTGCCTCCATGCTTTTAGATTTTGCTGCTCTTGCTGTTTTCCACAGCCATGAGCTGTTGCCCTCTGCCATGTGCCACCCTGCCTTGGAGGCAGCCAAGTATAGACTGAAACCTCCACAAACTGAACTAAATAAACCTTTCCTTCCTTAATTTTGGGCGTCAGGTATTTTGTCTCAGCAACAAGAGAAATGTATCCAAGACACAGTAGCTTAGGATTTTGTACCAGACCACAGAGTTCTCCAGCGGTAGAGCTATTTCAACTGATATGCATTTGAAGTGATTCAGTGGTTGCAGTTTCAACCAATTCCCTACCTAGTATTCTTTTAACCTCCAAATTCTAATTTTGTATTAGCCAAATTGAAAAAACAGTTCTATCCCTGTGCACAATAAACTGGCATATGTCTCAATATATAAGACAACAGAAGAGGCATTGTGTCCTAGCTCATAGACAGTGTTGTTCTAAATTTGGTCCCTGTAGTAATGAAAATATAGTCAAGGAGGAAAGTTCAGTCTAATTGGGACATTGTGGCTACTGCCATTTTAAAATTAATTTTATTGTTGATAATTCTTTCTCATTATACCACCTTTCATTAGCATAACATTTTGTATGTGGATCATTTTTGCAAATTTCTACTTGTCACATGGTCTTGAAACATGGATGTGATAACTTCTTTTGATTTGTGAAAATATGTTAAATAAAATGTTCTGTATAAATACAATTTCTTTTATATATTCTGCTTATAAGTCTTCTTAACATTAGGTTATGGGGGGTTAAGTAAAATTCTGTTATATATTGTATAGGGCCTTTGGAACAGGGATTTTAATAAGATTTACTGTTTATCTATTTATCACCATAAAATGAGATGAGGGAACTATGAGGAAACAGAATGAGCCAGTGAGGATGCAGGAAGGTTTTAGTTTAGTAGAGACAAGATAATGTTGGTGGAGTGGACGATTAAATGTAGCAGCTGGGATGAGCTACACAAGAGAAGCTGTGGAACCTCCCTCCATTGCTACCCTGTCTAGTGTTCTGGGCTTAGCAGAATGGAGGCCCGCGTTACACAGCTGCAGCAATACTCAGAAAACGGCAACGTGAAAAGTGTCTGCCTTATACTAACTATTCCTTAAATGCCCTGAAAGTGTAACCACAGAGAAATGTTCATTTTTTTGCAGAGTACAAATTCTGGTATTCCATTTCCTAGATTGGAAAGGGCTTTGTCAAGTTCCATATTCTACAGGTTATTAAGTTATTTTTAATATGTCAGAACGGATTGTAGAAATTAGTTCAAATAAGATTTTTTAGATAGAGGACTATTTTAGAGAAAAAATATATCATGGATTTTGATTGCAGGTGTTTGAGAATTTCACCATAAATGTGCTATAAAATTCTCTTTCTTTATGTCTCAAGAAAAGACCTTGACAAACTATGCATTGACCACTTTTCATTTATGCCAAATTTAGCTCTTCGAAGGCCTGAAGGGCGTATGTAATAAAATGGTCATACATTATCTTATTTGCAGGCTGAGTTTTATAAGCTCCCGTAAAACAATTACCATATATACATTTTATAATAAATGGCCAAAGTAGCTGCAAAGAATATGAAAAAGTCAATAATTAATTCAGATTTCCAAATGTAACAGAGACAGTAGAGCTTTCTCTTCTTTTCAAAAGAGATGGTTTCTTTGTTAGGAATATGCAAGCATGTTAATTCATTACTGTGTGGTTTCTCTTTTTCCAAAGCTTGTTGAAGGTCTAATTTATGTGCAAGACTGAAAGCTGTTTAAACGGATAATATGCCTCCTTCATGAGAAATACCACCCCTTTATGCTCCATTAAATTCAGACGTTGACTTTATAAGCTATGTACCAATTATTTCTTTCCAGAAACAGCAGCACAGTTTTTTCCACAAAGGACAACAGATTATTGCAGGCTGCTATTAATCTCCACACAGTCCACAAAAAACACAGGACACTAGGGAGAAAACAACTGAGTTGCTATTTTAGCATTTGCAAAATGGTACATGAAGAGGAAATAAAAAAGAAATGCTCATGTGATTGCAATACTCCTATGTTATTTCAAATCTCCCAAAGATAGTAAAAAAAAAAAAAAAAAAGTTAACCTAATCAATAGCGACCTGCTGAGGCAGACGCAGTGCCTGTAGATGGACACGGATGGGTCTTTGCCGGATTGACCTCTGTTTTCCTCAACAGTCTGGCTGGCCGCTGTGCACGATCACTGCGTCAAACGCTAGCTGGATGGTATAGCGGGGTAAAATATCCATGAAAATAGCTTCTTATACAACAGCAGCGCTATTGAGTGCAATGAAAACAGGCCAGTTTAAATAGTAAAAACCAGAATAATATACTGGTACTTCAACATATCCAAATATAATATAGTAATATAATGGCATGGAATTCACGGAGGGGGCAAAACTATTATCACTATTATCAAAACTGTTGTATTTATTGATCCTTGCATCAAAATCAAAGGAGAATGATAATAATGAGAAGGCAATTATTCAGTGTTTAAAAAAAACTTTCACTTTATTCATATATCCAATAAAAATATTTGAATGACTACTATTTAACTATTCAACCAATATTTATTGAGCACTTTTCATTCGGCAGAAATCATGCTAAGCAGTATCAATAGGAGACTGGGACAAAAATGCTTTGCTAGAGAATGTAGTCATGTGGAGAGCTGATGTTTTAGTCTAAATGATTTTTTTAGGTGCATTTAATCTAAATACTTTTTCTTTTATGTGCTTTAGTGTCTGTTGTTGTTTCCTTCAAAGGATTTACCTATCTACCTATATCTCTATCCCCGTATGTTTCTCTATGTAGCTGTCTGTCTGTCTATTACTTATTTATCTTACAGAGATAGATAGAAATGCAGGTATGGATATTCATTTCTATGTATATGTTCGTTTTACTTTTTAAAAATTAACTTTCATCTTTTTTAATGGGTATTCTGCCCCATTTCAAACAAATGCTGGAAGATTTGATGGAATGGTCCACAGGTTAAAATGTGAGCCTTGAACTAGCTTAAGATAAGTACTTTTCATTCTTTCAGAAACTGGGTCAAGAATGGGTATGTAGACCAACCAGCCTCTGAAACACTGCCAAATAGTAATAGAAGATAGTTAGGAAAAAGGTGTTGCTCATTCTTCCTCAGGAGCTAGCAGAGAAAAACCTGATTTTTTTCCAAAACTTGGTGGTGTGAGGATGTGAACATGTGCACTGCATATGTCGGAAGTGTGTTGGAGCCGGTCCTTGAGTGTGATGCACAGCAGGGGACTGTGCACCAGCTGCGCTTAGGGACAGTGTGGTGGCCTTCTGAAAGTGACCGTGATGGCAGTATTTACACCACAGTAATCACAAGAAATCACATAGATAAGGACTTCTTCACACCTCTTTTTCTTCCCTTTCCTTTTCCTTTGTTTCCTCTTTCAGAATGCCAGTTCTCCAATATTATGACTACCATCAGCACCGGGTTAGTGTCCCGAGCCCAGAAAGTGATAATGAAACTGATAGAGTCAGGAGAAACAGGTGGATTATCTGATTAACTCCATCCAGCTCTACTGGAAACATATCCTGTCTATGGAGTTTCCATAGACATAACCATATAATTTCCCCACAAAGTCACAGAGTTCCATAGAGAATGTACATTTTTACTTGAAGATAGGATATTCTAAATTACATAGACTTCAAGTATATTCTGAACACTAATTGTGGTTACAGGAATCTTAAGAGAGGGATTGACAGATTTGAATGTGTAACTCTGCTTCTCAAGGTGCCTCTGGGAGCAGGTGCTTAAGGGGTTGATATTTTGGAAAAGGCAGTTTAATTGTTGAAAATGATGCTGCCTGGAAAGTTAAAGGTTAAGTGGTTAAACTGTGTGGTGTTGGCCTATGTACTCATTCCAATCTATGTAAAATCTCCAGAAAAATTTACAGTGTATGCTCCAATAAAAAAAAAACGTAAGTATTGCCCCCTAAAATTTGTAAAATTGCCTCTATCTTTCTTTAGTAGTTATGAGCTAACTGGTAAGTTTCAGAGATGAGACTAAAGAGTGATCAAATTCCAAAATAACAACATGATCAAATTAAAACTTCTATTTTAATATGATTGGGAAGCAGTGGGGGCATACAGTTCTCTTGAGGTTAGAATATGTAGTGACTCTTAATGAAAAAATATATTCTACAATTTTCATTAATATACTCCATGTGAAAATGAAGAAATTGTACTTAAATTATGATATAATAAATTATTTATGGAGAAACATGGGTTCCCTTTCTAAAGCTAGTGTTCATACAAGAATTTGTCTTGTGAATTTACTGACAAAATAAGCAAAAGAGTTAGATGTCAAGTATTTAATGCACTTTTGATATGTATTAGACATTTTTAGAAGTACTATGCCATCTTGTTTTTATGTAAATCCCTTATTGGGACAAAGAACTGATCTACTGAGTATAGCAAGTAAAGAAACTGACCTTCCAAATGGAAAAATTAGTTTTTAAAGCAATGTGTCCTGTGAGGACAAGAACTGAGGGCCAACTCCAAATGTCCATGCTTAGCTGAATAAGGTCTTATCAGCTAAATATACTGGTGCATATTTCACCCTGGCCCAATCAGAGAGACAAACAAACAAGAGGGATAACAATAAAAGGGGGAGGGTATGTTTGTTTGTGTTTAGATGACAGAGAATGTGATATGAAATAGGAAAGCCACTCAACCACATAGTCCGATACTGCTGTTGCTATTGCTGTTGCTGCTTTTTTTTCTCTCTCTCTCGGAAACGCTACTTTTATTCCCTTCCTGGAATACAATTTTATTGTTTGGTCCCATAATTGTGAGCAATCCACAGGACTCCTCTTAATCTTCTTCTATTCTTGCTCTGCTTAATTCCAACTATTCCTATGACTTTAACATTTAAATCTCTATCAATATAACCTAGATATAGAGCCACAACTAGCCTCTTCTTAAAATGATATTTCCCAAATGGAGCTTGATAATGACTAAATGATTAGTGATCCTCCAAACATATTGAATAGACTTTGTAATATGGTGTTCCACTCAATTATTCTACTAGATCATTATATAGAAGAAATTGAGCTGTATTTTAAGACATCGTTCAAATGAGACATTTCTCACAATTCTTGGCTGTAGTCTATTGGGAATAAATAAGTAGCCTCTGAGGATAGACTAAGCAAATTCAGCCTACTTCAGTTATGGTACAGAACATTATGGCATTTAATTTTCACCATCTTTTTAATCTACTTGCATCTTCATGAAATATTTACTTAGCACTATTGTGTGCAGAATGTGAAGTTTTCTGAAGGAATTGGAGTACATGATCGTGGGGCATGAAAATGAATTCTACTTGCAAACGCACACTTTTTAAATCTAATGTTTACTTCTTGTAATAACTGTAGGTTTGGGATAACCATAATGTGAATTGCAGTGGAGAATTAATATTCTCTTTGTAAAGAATCCATTTGCTAATTTTCCTTCTAACTTTAAAGCAGTCTGAAACAAGAAAAAAATTAAGTTCATCAAATGAAAATTGATATATCTCTCTAATGAAAAAGATTTTCTTTTAAATTGGAACATTTCTCTGGGAGGTAATTAACACTTAGAAACTGATTTTATGTAAGACAATAAAAAGAAAAGTGGAAAACAGATTTAAATACAAATATAAATAAAAGTCTTTTTTTTGATCCACTACATAAGTAGCTCATTTTATTTTTCAAGTAATTGAAATACTTTTTACAAATAGTTTCCTCTCATTTCAGGCTGCAAAACTCCCCCAAATAGAAAAAACAACAGGAACCATCTGATCCATTCCAAGTTTGTGTTGCTTGAAAGCAAACGTGATATTCCTGTCCTTTTATTCTGTTTTAATTTTGTAAAGACACTCCTTGTAATTTGTATTAGGAGTGGGTAGTGTATTGCAAATAGAAGGAAATGCATGATTGCTTAAAGAAAAGAAACCCTTAGCAAAATGGGGTTTAAAAACTTTCAAATTTTAAAGATAGAAAGTAAAACTTTATTGCTGAAGGAATAACTGGGAAATTCTCATTATGAAGGAAAACTGACGGTTTGAAATAAAAATCAATACCACAACTAATTATTGGTTGCTGCAGTATTAATAAAACTGTACATGTTTTTGTTTTCTAGAAATCTTAATTATAACATTGTCTTTTATTTCATTGAATCTTTATGACTTTGGGAAAAAGATATAATTTTCATATTTGTAGATGAAAAGTTAAGTTTGTGAACATTGAGACTTTTGCCCGTGTCATATAGCTGGTCCGTGGGGGTGCTAAAATTCGAATTTAGCTCTGAACCCAAGGCCTGTGTTTTTTCCACAATATTACCTGTCTACACTGAAAAACAAAATTATCATCACATTTGTTATGGTTTATATCTAGACATTCCCCCAAAGCCTCACATGCTCACAGGTAGGCCTTTGGGGGGGGCAATGATCATGGGGGTAAAATACTCATCGTTGCATGAATCCACCAACAAGTTCATAGCTAAAAGTGATTTGGGAGGTGAAACCTGGGTGGAGGAGGTGGGTTACCGGGGGCGTGGCCTGGAAGGTTGTCTCTCTCTCTCTCTCTCTCTCTCTCTCTCTTGCTCTCGCTCTCATTCTTGCTCTTTTCTCTTTCCTTGATGTTTCTCTGTGTTCTGCTACTGTGCCATGAACTATTTCTCCTCTACCTGTGGCCCAGCCTTGGAATCAGCTTACTAGGCATTGAAACCGCTACAAATTATGAGCTGAAATAAATCTTTCCTTCTTAGGCTTGTGGGTGTTGCATACTATGTCGTCGTGGTGAAAGAGTAACGTTCTGTAATGTGATGTGATTTCACACTACCCAGTGATTTTTAAAATTTAGTATGTTAATGTTGCAATAATCTATTTAAAGTGATTCACTATTTTCTCTAAGGCCCACACCATGGGTGGGTGGGATGGACTGTGTAATCTGAACTTTTGGAAGAATAAAACTGATTGATCCATGGAAGTATTAAGAAACTATTATCTAAAAGAACCAGTCTACATTAACAAATGTTATGAGCATGATAAAATTTAACTTATATGCTCACATATTTTTCTTAAATATACTTATGAAAATATGCATTAGGTAGTTGATGCTGAGATTCTAAACTCTAGGATCATTTTGAGGAGAGTTTTTAAAAATATATAGGTAATTACCATATGAATAGGCTTTGTAGAACAAAGCGTATTACTTCACTCACTAGATGAACGTGTTCATTTAATTTCTATAATATGGTTAACATTGAACTGGGTTTGGGGGATTTATCAGTGAGTGGAATAAGCTCACTGTGCTTGTGCTGTTCATGGTCTAATTATACAAGGAGATGAATGATTACAGCAAAGGATGTTTTAAACAGCATAGGAACCTAGCTTCTAGTGGAGGCTGAAAAGGATTTTCCTGATAATAGAGATACATTTCACCTGTGATCTGAAAGATGCTTAGGAGTTAACAAGGATAAAGAATTTTGATAGAACTTTTCAGATAGAGGAAGATTATGTGCAAAGGCCTGAGACAAAAGTGTGTATAATTAATTCAAGTACCTGAGAGCAGTTTGATTGAATCAAGGCAGAGAGTAAGGTGATAAATTTGTGGAAAGAGCAAAACTAGACAGCACAGTTTAACAATTTTGATATTGGCCTAGTTTTCTTTTCTTTTCTTTTCTTTCCTATTTTCTTTTTCTTTCTTTCTTTCTTTCTTTCTTTCTTTCTTTCTTTCTTTCTTTCTTTCTTTCTTTCGTTCATTCTAGTCTCACCATGTAGCGTGGGCTGCCTCAAACATGCAATCATGCTGCCTCAGCCTCCCAAGTGCTAGAATTACAAATATGCACTACCATGTCTAGCTTGCTATCAGCTGTTTTATTGAAATAGTTTAAGCTCAGCTTGCATGAGCAGATCTATGTATATAAAGATTATTGAAGCTTCAATATAGAACACATTTAAGGGTGCCAGAGTGTATGCAGGAAAGCAGCAAGCTTTTGAACAACAGGATGGAAGAGAATGTTACAGTCAACCTGAGTTGTGGGACTGACAGCCATGAAACTGGTAACCACATGAAACAGAGAAAGAATGGAGTTGATTCTCAATGCACTGTATGACAGCGGACCAGCAGAGGGCTGTGCAGAGAGACACGGAGATGTTGGAAGACAGGCTTGGGGAGGAAGGGTCAGAGCAGTATTACAGCGGTTAGGAATCTGATTTTGAGCCAGGTGTGGTGGCAGTCCTGTGTAATCTCGGCACTCTGCGAGGCTGTGGCAGGGGGAGCACAGCACAAAACTCATAGTGACACTCAAACAAAAAGCTGGGTATGAAGGCTGTGACTTTAATTCCCAGTACTGTCAAAAACAAAAGCAGTGATTGAGGATTCTGGATTCAACTTTTGAGTCTGAAATTTGATAGTTTTAGGGACTTCAACAAGTTGTTTATGCCCTTTGTGCCTTATTTTATGTGTCCATACACTGCAAAAATTTATGACAGTAATATAACCAACTTATCTGGAGCATTTATATAGCACACGGAAGAATTTAGTAACTTATTGTAATTATTTTGACTCATTCTGCATGTGTTGAAATTTAGGCACTTTTAAACTCAAATATAGGTAGATGTTGAATAATCTATTAGATATATGGATCTGGATTTCAGAGGAAAGGTCTAGACTAGAGAAAAATTTAATGGTCAATAGGATTTAGATATTAATTGAAATACAACCCCCCAAGAAAAATATACTGAAAATAGAAAAGAAATTAAGAGTGATATTTGCACCTGGGCTTGGTGGCATGCACCTGTAATCCCAGCACTCTGGAAACTGAGACAAGAGGATTACTGCAACTTTAAAGTGTGCCTGGGCTACATAGTGAGTTCAAGCCCAATACGATGGCCTGTCTCAAAAAAAAAGAGTAACGTTTGCATACCCATATACCCACAATTCATAACAGCTAAATCTTGTAAATAGCTCATATGTCCATCCACAGATGAATAGATAAAGGAAGTGTGGCATTTATATACAACAGAGTACTACTCTGCCACGAAGGATGAAAAGTTTGGGTCATTTGTAGGAAAATGGACGTACTTTGAGGCCATAATATTACATGAAATACCTCAGACATACAGGCTTGAATATCACATGGTTTCTCCTGTGAAAACCCCAACATATAAAGAATAAAACCAAAGAGGGATAATAAGAAATAGGGAGATGAACCTTTTGCAAAAGGGAAGGGGACCGAAGAGAATATAATCTGCAACTACCAACACGTATCCATTAAAAACACTGAGAAAAAGATAGCTTTGAAGAATAATATCATTCAATGGAATTGTAGGAGAAGATGGAGCTTTTCTACTAAGACAAGTAGCCACATGAGTGGGAAGAAAACCAAAACTTTTCTTGTGTACATCAAAGGACAAAGCTGTATGAGGACGAAGGAAATGGTTACCAAAGTCCAACATAAGATAAAAGCAAATTGAAGCATGAGTATTGACTTTAATTGCATATGGAGAGTCACTTAAGGTCAAAGGATGAGACGATGACGGCGCCAGGATTGCATCTGTGAAATTATAAAGTTAGATGCCAGAATGTAGAAAATGAAATAATTTAGAGGGGAATAATTAAAAATGAAAAATATGTAACTCTTTGAAAAGTTTAATTGAAAGGAGAGGAAAACATAGAACTGTTTAAGTAGGATTGAGAAAGTACTTTATTAATGAAAAATCAAGGATTTTTATAGACAATGAGTAAAACCTCAAATTGATACTATTGGGCAGTGGACTATAATTTGACAATAATGTAAAGGCAAGTAGGTCAACAGAGCTTTTATACTAAAAGGCAGAGCAAATATTGATGTTACATTACCAGCCTGATGAGACGTTGGTCCCTTCAGATAGCCTGGCTTAGGACCACATACACATATATCTGTCACATTCAAACATCCACGTAGGTCAAGGTGCCATTCACCAGAAATATTTCAGACCATTCTGCCATCCTGTGTAGACAGACAGTAGAAGTCTCCAGTTTCTTGACCTCTTCTCATCCTTTTCTCAGGTTCTCATTGTCTCCTACCCTTCTCTTGATGGGTTCCACCCCACACCTCTTGTTAATAACTGACATTGGCTTTCATTCCTTTGGCCTTCCATATCTTGTCTTTCAGCTGGTAATTTATTCCTTTCATGCTTTGATGCTTCTCAAAAAGCAGCCAGTGTACTTATAGAGTGCAGACTTGTACTAAACAGCTGAGCATTAGGATAGCAGCCAATAGAAACATCCAGAAAATCCAAACCCTAAACTCTCAAGCAGCTCGTTTTTCAGTGGGAGAGAAAGATAAATAAATGTACATGTGTACATGTCTGCAAGGCTAAATGAATGCAGATCACTAAGTCAAATTTTTGCACTCCTGTGAGTGGTGGTACTTATTCTGCTTGAGAATTTAGGAAGAATTTTTTCTCTTGTAATTTGCCCTGCAGAAGTTCTGCCTATATTTTGAATATGAACTTATGAAACTCTAAAAATTATGTGGAAAATTACTAGATTTGAATATATGAGTGATGTTTATCTAGTTTTTGTGGTGCAATTGGAACATTTTGTTTGGTGATTAAAATCCACTCATGCTTACTTTATGTCACTTGCTTTGTGTTCATGGCTAAAACTCCAACTGCCATGTAAGTAGACTGATACCTTACCAGGATTTGTTAATCAGCTTTGACGTGGTCACAAAATACTGGTAAATTCTGGGAAATGGCCTTTTACTAGAGAGACTTTCCTGTTCTTCTTTGGAAATAGTTCCAGGTAAGTCAATGTTTTAGGTCATGTCCTAGTTTGGGACTAGCTTATGGTAGTGTCCATTGCATACTTTATGTTTCATTATAAATAATTTAAATCTTCAGTAATACTGAATGACTGTGAAAAGACGGTGGGAAAGAATCAGGAGTACAGATGGTGTGAGCCTAAGTCCGATGACTGAGCTCCTTGAGGGTACCAGCGCATCAACATGGAACTGCAGGGTGATGCACACAGAGCGAGTGCTGAAAACTGGCCTGCGATATATGAGTCTTGATAATGGATGTTGCTGCCTTTACCTAAGTTATTTCTCATTTGTCCTCACCACTTCCCTTTGGCACTTAGTAATGGAATTGTTGAAGCAATAGGTATCTCATGAAATAGAGTATAAATAATTCACCTACTCTTTTACCTCACACATTTTAATGATCACCTATTGGGCAAAGTAATTCTCAAGGTGTTGGAAATTCAATATTGGAGACATAGTTCATGCACTAAAGTTTAGTGTAATTTAGCAGAGACAGGAAAATAAACAGAAAATTATAATACACAATTAAAGCAGGAATATAGCGTAGCTACTAGCAGCCTGAGTTCTGGAGTCTAACAGATGGGTTGGGACTTTAAATTCCATCACTTTTGTCTGTATAGTCTCGGGTAGTTATTTAATATATATAGGAATAGCAATAGTAATTGAGATACAAAGATGTAGATGTCAGATGATTATTTATCACAGTGCTTATAATATAATAGTTTATCTTGCAATATTCTTCATATTGGTGTTTATTACTGTATAAAAGAGTCATAAACATAGTAACAGTGAATAGGAGAAAGAATACTAGAAGTGGAGTATAGCTTTGTGAAAGTTTCTAAATTTCAGAAATTCTTCAATTATGTCTTTTAGTAAAGATAATAACAATTGAAGAGACACAGCTTAAGTGAATATGGGGTCATTTTATATGTCATTGTGCATATAAAATGGAAAGTTAAATAAAAGTTAAAAAGTTAAAAAAAAAGTACAGTTTATATGAGAGTGTCTATTTTCTAATTACCATGCTTGCTTTAATGAAATTGGAGGGAAGAGTCACTCTCTGACCCGTACAGTTATCACCCTCTTTGTTAATGCTTTGCTGGCTTCTGCGAGTTAGGGGTGGTGAGACAGAAATTCCTCCTGGACAGAGTCCCCTCATGCACAGAAGCTCATTTCTTTTTGTACTTGGTCAGGAGGTGTGATACAGCTCTAAAAACCTGGTGAGTACAAAGCCCTTTGTGATCCAGGTTTACAGTAAAGTTTCTCTCCATTTTGATCTTTCTCTGTATCTACTCTGGGCAAGATCCTAAAAGCTTTTAGTTTAGCTCACCCTGCCTAAGATCCTGGAGCAGCATGCTCTCATACTGTCCACTCTGTGATATGACTATGTTTCTCCAGCGACAGCTGCAAGAATAGCTGCATGTGATCCAACTCTGTTACAGGGCCCCTTAGTCTCAGCCATCTCCTTCCTTGTAAAATATATCAATGGACATCACCGTTTTGCTGTGATCTTTCATTGACTATCTCACATTCTTGTTGAGAGAACTGGATGAGGTGGCACATGTGACACTGCCTAGAAAGCTTCCCGGACATGTTTGCTAATGTCCATTCACCCTGATGTAGCCTACTGAGCAAGATAAATGAAAAAACACAGAGGGTGTCTCATTCATACATCCTCACCTCTCCTCTTTTCACAGTTGTGAGTGCAAGGCAGAGAAAACGAACAGTCAGATTTACTTTATTCTCTACCTCTGTTGGGTTTATATGACAAGCAGAAGCCCATATATAAATAATAAAACTTGCAAGTTTCCCAGAAAAGTTATGGAATTTACACATAAACATTTCTTCATGTTGTGGCTGGGGATATAGCTCAGTGGCACAAGCACCTGCCTGGCAAGTGCAAGGTCCAGAGTTTGATACCTGGCACCAAAAAAGAAAAATTCATTCATGTTAAAAAGGTTCAACTGAGCTTTTTTAAAGTAGCTTTTATTCAAGTAGAAATTAATAATATCTTCTCTAAAATTAAGCAACTAAGAAGAGCAAAACTCAGAGTTAATAAGTTTTTTTTTGTAAAAGAGGTGTTTTGTTTTTGCTTTACTTGAAGGATATAAAATGGAGTTGGTTTTATAGGAAGTGAGGAACATAAGACAAACAGAAAACATTGGATTATGACTTCTTCCACATTGATTAAAAGTCTGGGGACTTCTTTCTTTTTCTCGGGTTTTGATTACTTCTTTGTCAGAAAGTAAAGCCATACCTGTAGCAAACATTAACAACCTCACTTGAAATGCCAGGCTACTTGAAATAGGTTCTTGCCTCTTTGAGTATTATGAAAAAAGTGCTAACTTGTCCAGACTCAAAGAATGGGCTTCAGATGTAGGAAGAACAGCAAAAGTGAGAGCTGTTTACTCAGACCGGCCTGGGTGCTCATCTGATGGGGAATGGGCGCACACGGGGCTGTCACAGCAAGCAACTTTAACTCCTAGCATGCAGGTCCTTTCCCTCTTTACCCCATTGGCTGGTACTGAAGGGGGCATGATCTGCCCTGCACGACCCTAATTAATCAATTTCCTGGTACCACCCTTATTGTGAGTTTGGATTTTTTCACAATCGTGTATTATTTTCTTCAGGACTTTGAGAGCACATGTTCCTGTTTAAAGATTCTATGTATATGACCTTGCAGTTATGCAACTTCTGTGTTACCACCTAGCCCTAGCTAAAAGAACATGCTTTTTCCCTTCCTTCCTCTACTCAAGCCTACATTCTACAAAGCGTTTCTTTCTAGTTTATGTTTTTCCCAAGGTCCCATTTACTTAGAGACCCTCTAAATGAATGAACTTTGGTAGTAATTTTTTCACTCAGAATTAAGCCTTTCATCTTACAAATGGACCACTTAAGTTTCTTTTTCTTTAAGGTACGTGTTTTTTGGGCAGTACCGGAGACTGTGTGTAGTCTCTTTTTTTCAGAGTTCCCTGGAAGCAAGTAATTACCCAAATCTGTGTGCTTGCAGCTTTATTTTTAAAAGGTTCTATAAGTGAATCACTTGGTAGCTACTTTATCATATTGGCATATGGATTAATTTTTTTTTTTAATAAACCAAGTTGAAAAAATAACCTAGCTCTGGGTGAATAGCGCTTTCTCAAATTTCTCTTTAAGGATTACAGAACAAATAAAATAAAAATGACCAAAAACTTAGTCAAAATCTCTTTTATATTGACAATTGTGACCTATATTCAAATCTGTGTCTATCTTTGGACATTTCCTGGAAATTCTCACTGACAGAGTTAGCTATCTTCTCTGCGTATACACCAGAACTGTATCTTAAAGTAAGTATAATAATTGAATTCTTGTCAACTACCAGACTTTCTCCTCCTATAGTAATTGGTCTAATGGGTGGCAGAACTACTACCTCATCTTCCGTGTCAAAAATGCATTTCTCATTTATTACTGTATTCCATTAGCATTTATTGTGCACCTAAAATGCGCTTGATAATAGCCTAGGTGTTGGCGTTGTTTAGTGAATAAATTTGACAAGATCCCTGCCTTCATTCTAATAGGTGATGAACGAAATGAATATATACATATTATGCAAGTATATGATGATGGTATGAAAAAAATGACAAAAATAAAACATGTTCTGTTGGTCCTATAAAGCATGGCATTTTATACCTTTTAAAAATTTGTCAGCATAAATTTCACTCCTGTAAAACTACTCTTTTACTGGATTTTCAGATATAATTTGGTAAGCTGAGTGAGACAGGAGATCATCAAGTTCATTGAACTGAAATTTTCATTTTTACTTCTCCGTTCATAGTATCATCCCAGTATTGTTTGATATCTTCTTCAGTCTCCTATCTTTCATTTCTTTCAGTGTCTTCTCTCATCTACTACAGACAGAGTTTTTCTTCTGCTCAGTCTCTAAGATTGCTGGATTCTAATAGCCTCATTCCTGTTCCAACATTAATCACCTTGAGGGAGATGGATCTTAGCAGTAGTTTGCTAATGAAAAAAGCCCTGACTTGTGGAATCTACACTGCCTTGCATAGATACTTCTAACACAGCAAATTTAAGCTACTAACTTCATGTCACCGAGCATGGAGCTGGGTACAAGGCATACAATCTACTCTTATGAGTCAGTATCCTGAGCTAGCTTCAGTACAGCTTTGGATGTTGGGTAAGAGTTAATCCAGCCACGTTTCAGTGAAGTTTCCCCCCCTGGACAAATGTTCTCAGAAACAGAATCCTTTTAACAAAAGAGAAGTTTGCTTCATTGGAAAGCTAATGGGCTATTTCCAGGTTTGGCAGCGGTAGTTGAGGATGGTGAAGTGCCTGCATGTGGATGTGTAAAACAGTATGACTACCTCCCTAGGTCATGAGATTTGCCTATACTGTTCTCACTTTTCTATTCCCACAGTGTCTGCAGGGTTTAAAAAATCTGAAGAGGCAGGAATTCAAAACAAGATGATAGGAATTAACAAGGGTTGTTATACTACATATTGTGGTCTTTAATGAAGTTGCTCAGATTACCAGATATTGTTGTTCTTTTTGTTATTGTCCTTTTTTTTCTCTTTCAAAAGAAAAACAATTCTGAAGAGAAACACCCTGAACTGCTTTCAACCGGAAGTAGGTTCTGCCTTGAAAGTAAGACGTGCTTGTAACTACTTTGATCAGCAGAGTTTAATGAAAATGGGAATACATGACTCCTGAGTTCAGGTTATAAAATCTCTGGAGCTGCTTCCTTACGCTGCTGACATCCTCTTGCAGCCTTCAACATCACATAGGACGTCTGACTACTCAGACGCTGCATGTGATGCGGAAGTACTACGCATGGAGACACCACAGACAACTGTAATTGATAGTCCTGCTGAGTCCCTCGATCCCAACCTCTACTCAGAGTATAAATTCCAAGCATGTGAGTGGAAAACATGTCAGATCACTATAAGTCTCAGCTCTTTTATGAATTACTCTTAGTTATTTGAATTTTCCTGGCCAAGGCCACAAATATTGCAGAGTAGACAAGAAATCACTAATACACCCTATTGCAATGTCTATCCTCTTACAGTCCATGAACTTAACAAACTAGTAGCTGTGGTACTTCATTAGTTACAGTGTAAAGTGTTACAAGATATGAACAGGCTTGGTTATTCCAGGGTCAGACTGTTATGGTGGAGGTGCACCAGGAAGTCTTGGGACCTCGCTCAGAAAGTGGGTGAGAAAAGAGAAATTATACTGTTCAGATCAGGGCTAAAGAGGTTCTCTCAACATAGTGATGACTCTCAGGAAGTTGTGGAAATATAATATCACGCTTTTAAAGAGTTTGAAGCATTGAATTGCTGCAGAGGCCAATAGCCATAGTATTTTATGGTGTAAAAAGTTGTTGCAGGCAGGAGTCCAAGAATTAGGGTGATTTTGGAATTTAAAAACATGATTTTTACGATGAAAATGAAGGTGAATCATTTAGAAAAATTCCACTCTAAAGGATATCAAGAATGGAGCTCATAAGTATTCATGTACCTGTCATTTCGAAAACACAGAACTGTTATGGAGCTCTCGTTTTAAAGATCATACATTACTCCTCCTTTTTTGAATAAAACTAGAATTCAATAGAATGGGCCAGGGGTGCTGTATATTTCCATTTTCTAGCAGACGGGTGCAAATGCTGTATATATTACCCTGGAGAAGAATATTTCAATCAAGTAATGCAATTAATTGTAATGTAATGTAATATTGTATGTAATGTAATGTAACATGCTACCCTCCAACTGTGTGATTTTAACTGATAATTTGTTATCATGACTGCATTTTAGACTGTAGAGGCTGGTATCCAGCTGATTTGGCTGGTCTCTGCTTTGCCTATGTGTCTTGCTGTTCATGTAGAATTAGAAGGATAGTTCATTCAGGCATACTGTTAGGGTAACAGAAGAGCAAAAGTCTGCAAGGCTTCTTAAGGTCGAGTCCAAAGGTGTCAGGTTGTTTCTCCTACTCTATTTCATTGTCCAAAAGTACTCAGATGGCCAAACAGAAAAAATGAAGCACAAAGAGCAGCCCAAACAAAGACTGAGGGGTTAGAGACCAGGGCCACCAGCTTGATCCACCACAGTGGGGATGTTGTGTCTAACAGAGATCTAGACAGCACAAGAGTCTCAGATGCTGATGATATAGTAATGCGACACTGAGGCAAAAGCTCAGCTACATGGGCACATTCCACAGGACAGCGGTCTATAAATGCCTGAAAAGCTGGAATACGTTGATTGAATTTACTGCTCACCATGTAGTAGAATGGTCTGGTTCAAGGTTCAGATGCAAAAGATTTCTGGAAGGCGCATTTCAGCGACAGGGTGAGGGTGTGGTTCTAGCTGTGGACCCCAAATCTTGCAATATGAAGGTGCTGCAAAAGTCAGAGGTTCATTCAGAAATTTTCAAATAATTTTTGATCCAATAGACTTTCTTTCTCATCTTTTTTCATAGGTAAATATATTTTTAGTAAAACAAAGTACCTAAAATATGAAAATCCTGTGATTAAAGTGAGGGTTGGATACTAATTCTTCACTTTTCTGTGGTCACATCTTGTCTTTCTACCAGTGTAGCCTTTCAAAACTTTTGAACCTTATGCACATGCTTAAGAAAATGGATTCCTGTCTTGATTTTTAAAGTTTTCCTAAATATATTAGCCCTTACTATAGAATTCCATTTCTCTTAGAGTCATATCACATGGCTTAGTATTTCAGCTTTTACCTTGTAAAAATTGGAAAAAGTAATCTAGACAAAGACAAGATTTCATAATTTTTAACAAATATTGAGAAATACGCAACAATACTTCAGTATATAGAAATGTGGTTTTTCTTTTTGGATATTTAAAAGAAAAAATTCTCTGTGCCCCTTCTAGGCTTGAATTCCACACAAAGGCAGGTACTACCTGATTTCTATCATCATAGATTTAATTTTACTTGCTACTGATCTTATTTAAATTCAATCGTGGATCATATGCTATGTTATATTTAGTTTATTTTATGGAATACGATGCCTTTTAAAATTCATATACGCTCATGTGCATGTCAGTGGTTACTTTTTTGGTCTGAATAGTATTTGACTATGTGAATATACCAGAAGTTGAGTATTAATGCCTGGCATTGAGATAGTTTCTAATTTGTGTTTATTAATAAGCTGATATGAATATCTTCGGATATATATTTATGTGGTCATACATTTTCGTTTCTCTTGGATAAATACCCAAAGGATTAAATTGCTGGTTCATGTGATAGGTGTCTGAAATAGCTTCAAACTGTTTCCCAAAGCTTCTGTATAATTTTACACTCCATTCAAAATGCGTGATGTTTGCTCCAGATAGCTGTTGTCCTGACATTGAATTTTAGCCTTTTTAGTGAAGTTGCATTTCATGGTGGTTTTGATTTTGCAACCTGTAACATTAATGTTATTGAGCACCTCTTCCTCTATTCTTTGGTCTCTTCTACATCCTTCCGTAGTGTCTATTTAGGGCACTGTTCTTCTGTTCATTTTCATTTGTTTTGCCATTGAATCATCTCCATTATTGACCTGGAAGAATTCTTTGAATGAAAACACTTTGATGCATGTGCTAAATATCTTTTGCCAATTCTCTGCACCTTCTTTACTATTTTTCAGTGATCATTCTTTTGTGTGTGTGCATTGTTTAGGGAATGAACTCAAGGCCTTCATGCTGTGCTACATCCCAGTCCTAATTATTTTGAGACAAGATCTTGCTAAGTTGCCCAGGCTGAGCTCAGACTTGCTGTGCTTCGGCCTCAGCCTTCCTGGGATTATAGGCGTTTACCACAGTGCCCAGCTGTATTACCCATATTTTACTAATAGAAATTATAAATGTTGAGGAAACCCAGTCTATCATTTGCAGATCATTTTGGCCACCTATTTAAGAAATTTTTCCCACTTCAATATTGCCAAGATATTCTTCTAGATTTGCTTCTAAAAGATATAGCTTTAGCTTTGTGTTTGGTTTTCCAATTTATATTATGTAATGTTTTGGGTTTGTTGTGAGGTAGGTGTCAAAACTAGTTACTTTCCATGTATTTATTCTGATGTTCCAGAATTATTTGTTGAAAAGACCTTCTATTCCCCATTAGTTGGCTCTGCAACTGAGGAAAATCTTTTGACAGCATCTGAATTTCTGGATATTTTATTGCTCTATTTGTCTATTCTGAAGTCAATATAATATGATAATTATGGTTTATAGTGAGCCTTAAAATATGATAGCCCTAGCTGGGTGCTGTAGTGCACATCTGCAATCCCAACTCTAGGGAGGCAGAGGCGGGAGGACTACTGTGAGTTTGAAGCCAGCCTGGGCTACGTAAACAAGTTCAAGGCCAGCCTGAACTACATGGTCAGACTTTGTCTCAAAAAGAATGATAGTCTTCAAATTTGTACATTTTCAAGAGCAGTTTAGCTTAGTGTCTTGGGTTTTCATATTTTAGAATCCGCTTATTTGTATAAAAGTTTTATATATTTAATATTGAATGCATTAAATTTGTAAATGTGGGAAGAATTGACATTTTAATAGTGTTGAGTCTTTTAATCAGTGAACAGTGTTTGTTTCTTTATTTGTCTCTTTTTTTATTTATAAATTCCTGTCTGAATCAGTTTGTAGGTTTTCAACAGAGCCTCCAGTAAGTTATCCCTAAATGTTTTATGTTTTGATTCTACTGGAAATGACATTTAAAATTTTATCACTCATGTTTTGCTGATAATAGGTAAAATGTTTCTAAATTTTTGAATTTATGCACTGTCTTCTTCCCAATTTTACTTATTTGTTTGCAAGTGCTTTGTAGATTTCTTAACATAGTCTGTGTAGACAGTTATATCATCTGCTGAAAGATTATTTTAATTCTTTCTTTCAAATTTCAATTCTATATCTTGTATTACTTCTCTGGCTAGGGCTTACAAGACAATGTTGATTACAGATTACAAAAAATAAGTTCTTATTCTAAATGCTAGGGAAGTATCACTCTATTTCTCACCATTTAGTACAATGCTAATTCTATGTTTATTTGTTAATATTGTTTTTCATGTTGGGCATATTCTTTTATTCCTAGTTTGCTAAAAATTAAATAAAATAGTGTATAAAATTCTGTTAAATGATTTTCCTATGTATGTTCAAATGCTCATGTATTTTCTATAATTTATTCTGAATGAATTGTGGAATGGATTGATTGTTTTTTGATACTGCTCCAATCTTACATATCTGGGATAAACTTCATTTCATGTTAATGAATTTCATTGTTATATTACTAGATTTGATGTTGTGATAATTGTTATGGTTTGTAAATACAAAGTGTTCTGCAGACTCATTGTAGTCTTTACAAAATACCAATATCATCCTTAACAGAAATAGAAAAAAATTCTTAAAATTAGTCTGGAACCACAGCACATGCTAAGTAGTCAAAACAATCGTATACAAAATGAACAAGATAGGAGGCATCATTCTGATTTTGAAATGCATTACAAAACTCTAATAACTAAAACAGTAACATATTGACAGAAAAACAGATATAGAGAGAAATGGAACAAAATTGAAAAATCACAGAAATAAACTGACAAATTTATAGTAAACTCTTTTTTTGGGGGGGCGGGGTCTTTTTGAGACAGGGTCTCACTATGCAGTTCAGGCTGGCCTTGAGCTCACTTTGTAGACTACTTTTGGCCTCCTGATTAAAATATAAACTTTAGAAAATGAGTACTATTTTATTCTCACATAGTAGATATGAATAGATAGAAATACACCATAACACTGAAAAGTAAGACTACCTTTGGTATTCATTGTCTCAAAGGTTCTTAGATATCTTAAACTTTAGCTCTTCAATAGAGAATTTTTCAACAATAATAGAACTTCTGTTTACAATGAATCTTTTTGTTTTGTTCCTCCTTGTCTTAATACCTTGAAAGTTTCTAGTATAGTATTCTTTCCTACTTCTTTTTCAGTTCATAATGCTCTTCAGGGACAGACGAAATCCTGACATACCAAGTGATTATGGCATGTATATTTTTCCCATTGTAAGCAGGTTTGAGCATGGATTGAGAAACAAAAATGTATCAACATTTAGCGTTTGCATTTTCCAGTTAGTACTACCGTAACATTTAGACTTAGACAGTACTACATCTGTTTCTCAAGGACAGTGGCAACAAATTATTTTTCTAGAAAAATTTCTAAGTTGTTACATCCTCCCTTGCCCAACTCTTTGAACTGGACCTATTAAATTTCATTTCATCTTTAGTGTTTCTATTGTTAAAATGTAAACAACCCCTCCAGTTTCCTAGGGTGTTTAAGAGAGTTAAACACTGTGATAAGTACAAAGTTGCAGGGTATACATATTTTATTAGTTTCTTCCTTTGAAACAAAAATATTTGAACACCTGGTTTAGGCATGCTTGAAAGGGACTTTGAGTCAGCACCCTGTCAGCACCTCTTATTTCCTGTCCTGGAATTATTTCCTATTTCCTCCTCACAAGGCAGCATAATTTTCCACCAGATGACTGAGTACTGGGTATAGGATGATTTTTCTTGAAAGTTAGTGTCTAACTCATTGGAAGCATTTTTGGTAGTCACTCTGTTGGTGTTGTTATGCACTTGGTTTACAGACTTTTCAGGTCCATTGGGTAGAGTTTTCTACCACCTCCAAACACTGCTGTGAATAGGTACTTTAAAAGTGTTGTCAGCTTTCTAATTTACTGACTCGGGTGCCATTAAAGAAGAGAAGCCACCTTCTAAGTTTCACAGGTTCTGAATCTGTGACCACTTTTATAACATATCTGTGTCCATCAAGAGGCAACCAAATTGTATGGGAAATTCATCACAGTTCAGCATTACCGTATGCACATCTTTCTGTGCAACCTATGCTAGCTACTTTTGTGGCCACTATCTGTGACAGCTTTAAAAGGAGGCACACAAGGATGCTGTAAGAGTCTGTGTGGTATTGCTATGGAATGTGATAACATCTGTGTTTTAAAAAGTACTTAACATCTCAACTAGTTATTGTGAGAACTTCAGAATCCTTTTCTTCCTTCTGATACTAGTCCTCTATTTGCTGAGTAAATGAGTGAATAAATTTCTTAGCTCTTCATTGTTCAAAGTATGAAGCACTCTAAAATTGAAGCATGACTGTTTGTTTTACCATGTTTAAATTCATATACATCTGTTTCTACCACTTTCTTGATCGAAATGGTACGATCATAATTCCCAGAAATTACATGAAAAATATTAGTGACCAAATTTATTAGATAGAAATTATAGATCTTCTGTTTTGGAGTAGAACTCCATATTTTAGCTAGGAAAATAATTTGGTTCATGAGGGAAACTATTCACCATTCCATCTAACACTCCATACTTAAAGAAATGACCTGATACTTTCATAAATGAACATATTTTGGTTCTCACCATTCTATGTTAGTTTAGAACATCAACAGAGGTGGAAAAATGTATAACAGAATATATCATTCAAATTAAAAAATAGAAGATCACTGTACTCAGGCAGCAGTGTCCGCCACATGGGTGTTCTATTCATTAATAATATTATTCATGAAAGTGATGTTATCCTTTGTACTGGCAGACAGTTGAGCTAGATGCTGCACTCATTCTTCTTTAGTTCTAAAAATTCTCAACTTAAAACAGTCATTCTTTCTGCATTGTGAGCGTGAGCTACCTTAGAATTATTCTATGACTGACCAATCAGAGTTCAAGGATGTAATGAATTGTTTTCTTATTTAGTGATATTCCTGCTAAAATTGCTACCTGTTAATTGCTATTCACTAACCTTCCATATTCACCAGATTTTATTTTGTAAATCTCTAGAAAAAGGGGGTTCAAGTAAAATTTTATTTTTATCCTACCAAAATATTCTTTTAATTTATCTTATCTGTAAATAACAAGGATAATTCTGTCTTTTTGTGACAGGGTTTCATTATGAAGTTTAGGCTGGCCTTGAACTCACAGCAATCCTGCCTCAGCCTCCCAAGTGCTGGGGTCATAGGCATGACACATCATGCTTGGTAACATGCATAATTCTTAAGCTAAAACTTTGGATAATTCTTTGCAAAACGGAGCCTAAAATTGAACGTTCTTGATTTATCATGCGTTTAGGTCATAGCAATGTTAACCTTTACCTTTAATGCTACCCGTGCCTTGAGATTCATTTATTAAGAGGTAGAAATGTGAATTTTGTCCATGTTCCAGTGGAACAAATCATTCCACATAACCTTTTAAACCCAAAGTTCAATGGATGAGGCAGACCGTGATTTATACCTGAGGGGTTTTGTTTTGTTTTTGCAACAAAAGCCATTCTCCTACTGTACTCTCAACAACTGCTTGTGTTGCATTAATCAGACCTTAATTAACAAAGAAGAAAGGTGATAATTTACATTTATTTCAGATTGACACATTGTACTTTATTTAGCAAATGAGACCTGTCAGCCTCTGCCACTGATGCTTAGATTGAAGACAGAGTGTCGAAAATACGTCTTCCACCTGCCCGGGCCTTTGTAGGAGGGAGCTTTCAGTGTGTTTACACAGGGATCATTAGACATACCTCATGCTAAGCTTTCATGAATCTTTGAATAAGAAATGCTCAAAGGTCATCAGGTATGAAATATTTTATAATGACACACTGCCATAAGGCATGAGAAACTGCGATTTATCCTCCAAAGTAAATTCAAAGAGGATAAAGGTAGAAAACGCATCAGCCTCAAAACCACTTCCGATGTAAAACAGAAGAAAATTGAAACTATGAGCATGGACTCTGAGGGAAATTTTATTTACCCAGTGTTGCTGAGCGATTTTAGGTAAGGGGTGAAAGTCTGAAGAAAATAGATGACTCTGATTTGTCATCACTTTCTGGAAAATAGTAATGAATAAGTATCAAATGTCAGGAAGGGAAGCCAATTTGGGAATCACAAATACCGACCTTTTGATTGCATGGATAAAAACTGATAATTCAGAAGATAAATGACTTATTCTGTTCTTGTCTTTATTGGGTATATATGTAAAGGTTGAATATGGAATTTAAACTTAAGAGAGTTGAAGAAAGTAAAAATACAGATAAACTAGATTCCGCATTCTTCTCGAGGTCTCCAGAATTTACCGCCGTGCTTTTATTTCTGTACAATTGAGCCCACCGATTAAGCTAGGAAAGGGACTCCTACAAGCTCCCTTCCTGTTGCACGGACATTGCCCCCGAGCAGAAGCACAGCGTGCTGTGCACATCCACGCCTTCCTTCACCGGGTCTCCCCGAGGGGATGAACACTGTACTCTCCCTGGAAACCTTCAGCTTCCAAGTGCCCTCAGATCTACCGGCCCGCTCAAGGCTGTGCTCTTCTCCGGATTGCTGTGTTTCCCTGCACTTTAAGTTTCACTGATCACACTGCTTATGCCCCTCTGTCTGCACGAAAACTCTTCCTCAGTTTACTTGCTGCTTATGAGAATGCTTGGCACAAACAAAAACTTTCAATGGTTGTTTGCTTAAATTTTGAATAAAAATTCATAGTTTTCCAGCAATGAATGGTACTATTTCTTGAGATCACATGTATGTGCTGTTCCAACTGCAGCACTTAACTGACATAAGACGTGTGTCTACCTCATGACACCTTGTGTAGAGTATGCATCATACTTTGCTGATATTATTAATGTACATAAATGCCATTCAGTTCTCAAAACCTCAGCCACAGTTACACAGGTTTTAAAATTCAGAGACTCCTTTGTAAACTTACAGTTTTAAAACATGAATCACTAGAAATGCTTGAGGTTTTCAGCACACAGAAATGATTTGAATGTTGATTTTTCTATCACAACACATAATTTATACATATTGCTTCATCTATTTTCATAGAGTTAAAGTTCATTTTCTCTGTCTAGAGATAAGAATAATTCCTATCTCATTTTGTTATTTTAAAAGGGAATATAGAGGATACCAGGAAGTCCCCAGCAAATTTGATTTGTTTAGTATTTCATGTCTTCTCATTACTAATTTATAGGAAGGGGTTGAAATTCCTATAAGTCAGTGGCATTGTAAAAGCCTCCTAACTACTGTGACACTCAGGTACTTCATTTAAAAGTATGAGTATTTTTGCTGAAAGAGTACCTGCCATTGATGTGCCAAGGAAAACATATTGTTTACGGATTAAAGTTGTATCTTTTACTCTGTTTATGAGTCAGTAGTATTTGCAATAACCTAGTCTACTTTTCCTATGAATTTAATATGGCTAACAATGCAAAACCACGGAGAACTTGTTCTATGACTGGTCAGTGCCAGAGCTGAAGGCTGTGTTAGGTCCTGGCTCACTTTCATGACTTCAGCTCTTGTCTCTAAGGTCATTTCCAGATCTAAGAATACAGTTCTAAATGATCCTGCAAACTTTAGATTCTCATTTGTAAATGCTATTGACATCCTAGAGGTTTTTGTGTATTATAAAAATAATATAAGAAAAAGTCTGTTAATAGCCTATTGTTTTATTAATTTTATATCATGAGTCCTCGTTCTTCTGTTTACAAAATCTTGATATCTGCTTCATATGACTCCACCCATTCTCAGAGTCTGTACTGTCTCCTTCTGGAGTGTCAGTTGTTTGATTCTCTTTTACATCTTCTACCTGCACAGTCCCTGGTTACAATATACAATTGCTGTTTCTGGTCCTCGGCTGAAATCATATTTTCTACATAATTCCATATAAAATTTCCTGAAAATTAAGGCCTCATTGTAATGACAACAGCAGTGGCTTCTCACGATCTACACTGTTAATTTTATTTTCTTCTACCTGATTTAAAAATATTTTAATAATTACTGTTTCTGGGAATTCAGAAGACACTGCCCATAGAGAGAGCTAAGAACTGGGGACGACATATGGAGTATGTATGATTCAGGGCCTCGGAGAGCTAGCGATGTATTCAAGAGTTCCAGAGCGAGGAATTGGGAGAGAACAAACCCGCGGAGATGAGACTGGATTCTGCCCTGGGAATACCTTCAGATTTTAGCCGACTGTTACCCTGGTTGAGAGTCTGAGTGATTATGACCGATGCATGAGAACAAACCTGGAATTCAGGATCCAGTGTGCTCCTCCAATTACCATCACACTTTGAAGGTGGAACTGCGAAGAGCTTGAGCACAGAAGTTACAGCGACAAGTAGGCAAGTCCTTACAGAACCAAGTGGTTCCATGAGATGGAAGTTTCGCTAAGGTGACCTCAGATTATTGTTTTTCCCAGAAGACTAGAAGTTAAAAATGTAAGTCTACTCTGGAGGAAGATGTGCTTTTGTCCTCAAACTATTTTAATAATTATCTTTAAAGAATGATTTAGGGGGGGCTGGGGATTTAGCTCAGCGGCAAAAGCGCCTGCCTGGCAAGCGCAAGGTCGTGAGTTCGGTTCCCGGTACTGGAGAAAAACCAAAAAAAAAAAAAAAAAAAAAAAAAAAAAGATTTAGGCTGTAATCCTAGCACTCAGGAGGCAGAAGCAAGAGGATCGCTACAAATTCGAGGCCAGTCTGGGCTACAAAGAGAATTCTACAGTCTGAACTACACAGTGAAACCCTGTCTCAAAAAAGACCAAAAAAAAGTTTTTGGGAATATAATATAAATGAGAAGCAGATAAGTAGACAAAACAACTGCAATAATAACTAGCAGAAGCAATAGAGAAATGGCTTCAGATACTGGCTATATTTGACACAGATTTTACAATACTATACTATATTCAATGAAATTGGAAAGAATGTCTACATATTCTGATAAAAACTATAAGATATAAAAAGAACTTAAAAGTATGAAGAATTAAAAAAATAATGATACTTAGAAATCGTTGAACCTAATAACTTGTTGAATAAGTGAATTTTAAAGATGAAGTCATACGTAAAAAAAAGGAAAAATGAAAAGATGGATATAACATAGAATACAGCTCTTATGGATATATATGTAACTGGAGCCATAAAGGAGGAGAAAGTGAGTAGGAGAAACATATTTCAAATAATCTTATACTTTTGAAATTATTAAGCAATATATTTAACAAGTCTTATAAAACACATTTTAAGGTTCAAGAGACAAATTAACAAATAACATTGTATAGTTGAAGATATTTTGCAATAAAAGATAATAAAAATTTCATACACTAAAATTTATACGATATAGAGGTTATGGTCATAAGGTCATGGTTAGAGGGTCCCCTGTATCCCTAAGTGTACATATTAAAGAAGGTAAAGTATTGAAAAATTATTACCTAAATATCTTCAAGAAATCAGAAAAAATATAGTAAATATATCTAAAAGAATTGAAGGTATAATAAAGAAATTACAAAAATTAATAGAATCATTAAATAATAGAAGTTCTAAAAAGAAAAATATATTTTAAAATGTTAACAGAATTCATAAAACTCAGGAAAAATAACTTAAGAAAACGTTTTAACCCCCCCCCACACACACACACAGCCTGAAGAGAAAAGGGGAAATATACAACTTGAATCTCTCTAAAAAGGAGGATATTATGAGGATATTATGAGGATATTATGGTCATGAATTGTAAAGAAATGAACAAATTTTTAGTAAATTAAAAATAGTAAATACAAAAAAGAAATCTGAATAATTAAATAATGAATGAAATTGAATATATGATTATGGGCTTTTTCAAACACAAACACATATCCAAACTTTCTAGTTTCAAATGGATGATTTTTTTTCAAAACTAGAACATTTAAAAACTTTTCTTTTTACAAATCAGTAAAAATTCAAAACTAAAACTTGATGGAATTCATTGAGGACAGATCACTTTTAACAACAATGTGACACAAAAATACCAAATTCAATAAGAATTCTCCACATTAATAGAATAATAGAAAATCTAAATAACTGGAAAATATTTATATTAACAACTTGGCAGATTCAACCTTGAAAAGGTCTAAATAATCCCAGTCCAAGTCCTAAAGTCTGCTACATGAATAGGAAATTATTTTCATTAAAATTCAATATACATTTATTAAAATAAAGCTGTTAGGAAAGCAGGAATAAAAGAGATTTTTAAAAATCTGATCAATGTTACCCACAAAGGCTTTCAATAAGTGCCATAATAAGAAAAACATTTAAAGCTTTTTCTTTTATATCCGATCATGTCAATTATCTCCCCCTCTTCATCATGTTGTTTTGGAAGTCCAAACAGTGCATTAAAATAAGAAAAATAAATAGTAGATATTTAAAAGAACACTAAGAAATTGTGAATATTTGAATACAGTGATTTCATGTATAGGAAAAAACCTGTGGTGGACTGACAACTGGTGGTCATTTTGTAAGACCCAGCTGGACTAAATCGGCGTGGCGCTGGGTGTGGGAGGCCCACCTGAGGACTGTTGCCAGCCACAGAAGAGGCAGAACTGGAAGTAGAGAGGCTGTTGGGAGTTGGTAGAAGCTGTTGGGTGCTGTTAGAAGTTGTAGGGAGCTGCTGGTTCACTTGGGCTGTTCTGCTGGAGGACCTTGTCGTGCTGGCTTTCCTGATGAACTTGGCTGTTCTCATCAGAGGAGGAGCTCAGGATTTTGTTGTCACTGAGGATGGCTGCAGTTCACTGTAGGGGAGCTCTGGTCCTCACTTTGAGCATCACTTCCTGGCTCCAGAGCAGAAGATGGTGCACTGCAGGTCTCCTGGAGAAGCTTGTCACATTGGCTTTCCTGATGGGAACTCTGCTTTCCTCATCATTTGAGGACCTCCAGACCTCACTGTTACTGAGGATGGCTGTGGTACTTTTCAGGGAGCTCTGATTCTTGTTTTGAGTGTCCCTTCCTGGCTCCAATATGGATCCCTCAGCCTGCTGACACTGATCCTTCATTCCACTGGCAGACTTTGTAGCATCCACCACTGAACTTTGGGCCTTCCCAGCACAGATCGATGAAACAGGCCTGCATGAGATGTTGCTGTGAGCTCTTGGCCTCCAGTTGGACTCGTGGGGGGTGTTGTCATGAGCTGTAGGTCTTCGCTGGATTCATGCGGGGCATTACTGTAGGATTCAGGCCCTCAGCTGGATATTTTGGTCATTAGTGTGTGGACAGATTTCCTGCACTCTCTTTTTGTATATGATTCTTTGGCTGACTCTTATAAATAATCCTATAAGACATGTGTCCTGTATTATATCACTGCCCTTGCAAAATCCCAAACTACAACATAACCCAAAGAATTACATTATAAAATATTAGACTTACTAATTGAATTTAGTAAGTATATTACCATTTAGCAAAAACAAAAATTTGGAAAATGAAATAAGAAAATATATGTTAATGGCATAAAGTGAAAAGTATTAGAATAAATTTAGTAAAGCACACGCAATCCCTCTACATTGGAAACTCAAAAATAAGGGTTGAAAGAAAGTAAAGAAAATCAAAATAAGTGAAATAAATTTATACTAATGACTTGGGAGAGCCAATACTGAAAAGGACTAAATAATTGTAGTCCAAATCCTAACATTCTCTTTTTTCAGAAATTTATATATATATCTATATATATCTATCTATATCTATATCTATATCTA
>NW_004955472.1:9887424-9890421 GCF_000276665.1 Chinchilla lanigera | reverse complement strand
ATATCTATATCTATATCTATATCTATATATATATCCCTAAAATACCAAAAACACATGAAGAACAGATAGGAAGAAATTCCTGTATCAGATACTAAGACTTATTAAAAATTTTACCGCAATTGCAGCTGGCATTACAGTAACTTTCAGAAAATAGATCAAAATAAACAAATCAAAAATCCAGGAAAGAACCATAGTTTCATGGATGTGACTGACAACAAAGTTGGCACCACAAAACAAAGAAGAAAGGTTGATTTGTCTGATAGATATGTTTGGGCAATGATATATCCATATAACAGCAATGAAATCTGACCCCAAGTGGAAAAATTCCTGCAATCTTAGACCTAAATCTTTTCAAAAGTATTCTGAACCTGGTAGTATACCCCTGTAATGCCAGCTTTCAGGAAGCCGAGGTGGGAGCACTGCAGCCAGTTCAAGGCTAGCCCTGACACATAGTGAGTTCAAGGTCTGTCTAGACTACAACATGAGGCTCTGTCTCACCCCTCCACAGCCCAAAATAGTATTATGAGCTCTTGTGGATGACTCTAGAATAAAGGAAGTGAGTGCAAGGCACATGCTCCTCATTCTGTATTTGTTTCCCTGATGCCTTAACCTGTCTTCCTGTAGCTTGCTGAGGCACAGCTTTATATAAACAATACTCCCATATAATTCATAAACTGAGTCTATCCATAGATATGTGAGAGTAGCTGATTATATTTTCTCTCTCAATTTTTTGAATTAAACTTATAAGAATACACTGTTTAGCAAGTGACTTGCTCCTAATTAAAGTCCATTAATTAACTCTGGAAAGAAAATTTATTCAAGTTCAATTAAAAAGTTGTTTCCCTATTCATGCTCCATATGTAGGCCTCAAAATTTCTAAAGTGCAAACTGGCATAATTCTGTGATACTTTTGGTAAGATTTATATCAACAATCTTTAGATCCAATCTTAATTACATTTGAATACCAAAATGTATATTTTGTTTCCAGTTGTAGCAAAAAGACTTAACTAATCTAAAATGTATTTGATCAGTAAAAGGATATGTACAATTCAGAAAGAAATTTCAGTTTTGTTTTCTTGTTTACTTGTAATACAGTGACACTTCGACCTCAGTTTCTTTCAAATTCATGCTGGAACACTGAAAAGTTTGAGAGCTGACCATGTTCTTCCTCTAAGAAATAACCAAAAACTAAATCATTGGTTCTTGGGCCCCAAAATTAATCTTATACATTCATTTTTGGTAATATAACAGATTTTGCAACTATTTCTTTCTCTATTGTGGTTCTCACAGTTTTCCTCTTGGCTTTACTGCTGGTGTCACTAACTTTCTTTGGAGCCATGGTTACAATATTTTACACAAATAAAATGCAAGGAGAAAAGTACAATGACGACTGTTTTAATGCACTCACATAAGCGCTGTGTGTTGTCTGGTCTAGAGCGGTGTGTAGACTGAAGAATGAAGCGACACCTTGGTGTCCGCGGCGAGATGGGACACGCGACTTTATTTCTCTTGCCCCTACTGATTTTCAAATCAGACTTTCAGGTTACGATGGAGCAAAGTTAGGAACAGCGAGCAGATCTTTTATGAACTTTGCTGCTCAAGTAGCGGAAAGTTGGAGCTTGGAGGTGTTTGACAATGAGGCATCACTGCATAAATATTATAAATCTGCACATCGAAAAATAAATTAAACCAAAACGTTCAATGTAAAGACAAATGATATATTTGAAAAGTTGACTTTATAATATAATAAACTAGGAGTGTTTAATATAACTGCCATAGGTAATAAACTAGAGAAGTTTGAAAAATGAAAAATAATAATATGCCCCAAAGTGTCAAATTATAAAAGCATTAAAAATTGAAACCAGTCAGGTGTGCAGATGAACACATGTAATCTCAGCAGTCTGGGAAGCTGAGGCAGGAGGATTGAAAGTTTGAATCCATCTTGGGCAATTGAACAATTTAGCAAGACTCTGTCTTTAAATGAATAGAAGGAAAGAAGGAATGAAAAAGGCTGGTGAGGCAGCTCAGCGCAAAGGTCCTGAGTTCAGCGGCCAGTGCCAGGGGGTGTGTGAGGGGACCTGTCACTCAGAGTCATCTCCTAAATCCATGTCTTCATATGAAAATTTTCAACATCTTCTAGTTATTCTGTCGATTTTATATTTAGTAATCTCCGTGGGGAAATTACTGACAAAATCATTGCAATCTCCCAGTTCCTCTCCCCTTATTACTCAGTTTTAAATTCCAAATGTGTTTCCAAGTTATTATTTTGTAAATTTTTAAGTATGTTCTTCATTGAAAAACTTTATTTCCTATTCCAACTGTTAGTGTTTCAGTAAGATGTACATATTCAGTCTTCATTCAAAAGTTCTTCCTCTTAATGCTAGCCATTCTTACTGGGGTGAGACGAAATCACAATGTTGTTTTAATTTGCATTTCTTGAATGACAAATGATGTTGAACATTTTCTCATGTATTTATTTGCCATTTGTATTTCTTTATCTGAGAACTGTGTATTCATCTCGGCTGCCCATTTTTGGATTGGGTCTTTGAATTGGGGGGGTCTGATGTTTTTTTAATCTTTATGTGTTCTAAACACAAATGCTGATGAGGCTGTGGAGAAATAGGAACACTTCTCCACTGCTGGTGGGAATGCAGACTAGTGAAACCACTGTGGAAATCAGTTAGAAGATTCCTCAGCAAACTAGGTCTAGATGTCCCACTCAACCCAGCTATTCTCCTTCTGGGTATTTTCCCAGAAGATTTGAAAACATCATATTGCAGTGATATATGTGCACCCATGTTCATAGAAGCGCATTTTTATAGTTGCTAAATTGTGGAAGCAACCCAAATGTCCATCCACTGAGGACTGGATAAAAAAATGGTGGTACTTTTATATAATGGAATATTACTCAGCTATAAAGAAAGATAAACTAGAGGATTTTATAGGTAAATGGTGACAACTAGAGACCATACTCATGAGTGAAATAAATCAGACCTG
>NW_004955472.1:9807091-9886939 GCF_000276665.1 Chinchilla lanigera | reverse complement strand
CCTCCGGTACCGGGAACCGAACTCACGACCTTGCGCTTGCCAGGCAGGCGCTTTGCCACTGAGCTAAATCCCCAGCCCCATTAATTTCTGATCTTATAGCTTCTAATTAAGAGAGTATTGCATGGTATTTGAACACTGCTTTTTAGGATGTTAGAGAACATATGGAATAGCATTCACAGTGTATATTAAATCAATCCCAGTTTTGATAGATTATTTTTCCCATTTTACTGAAACAGGCTATTTTTCCATGTTAATTTGGTCTCAGAGTGAAAACATAACTGTCATTCATCTCCCAGTAGAAGTTACTGATTTCTAAAGTGGTCCAAATCTGCTGAGAGTCAGTGGTTGACTATTAAATTAAAATTGACCAACAGACATAAATCATTAAGGTTGCCTTGGAAGATTTAGATCATGGGGCTACAGAAGGAAATGTGTATGTTCCTCAAACAAAATCTTCTCCTTCAAAAAATAATGCTTAGGGGCTGGGGATTTAGCTCAGCGGCAAAGTGCAAGGTTGGCAAGTGCAAGGTTGGCAAGTGCAAGGTTGAGAGTTTGATTCCTGGTACAGGAAGAACAGACAAATAATAATAATAATAATAATGCTTTCTCTTTCCCAAGTGCCATCATGCTTTTTGTATAGAAAATCAAATTAAGAGTAGTCACTTTCTCTTGCACTTTTTTTCTCACACCACAGAACTTCAGTTTCTTTCTTATCAAAGTCACCAGTTTAGCAATATTTTCATCTTTCTCTGCCCTGGAATCTTAGAATCAATGAGATTCTCAGGATGAAGATCACCTTAGCAATCACTCAAGCCCTGTTTTCTATGTGAAACACTGAGCTACTTGGAGGTCCCCTGCCCTGTTACTTTAAAAGCTGGAATGGTGAAGCGGATTTGTCCTTTTAGTTTATTTAAATTATTTCCAATCATCTCTGAGATTCTTTTTAAGTTTTCTTTCATAGGTTTACCTTTCTCCCACACAAATAACTGCAATGTAAGTAGTGTAGCCAGAATCCTGTGTCTACCTTACCCGTTCTACCCTGTCACTGTGATGGGCCAGAGCACTAGTGCTTGGCCCTAGATCCAGCTCATTGGACTAGAGGTGAGCAACTGATTCACAATGAATCAATAATAATCATTATCCTCTGAATTAGAAAATGTAAACTGAGGCTTCTAAGTATTACTGAATCACAAGCTCTCCTGGAGGTCAGTTAGAGCAGACATTGCAGAGTGAACACCTTGATGTTTGAAAATCCAATTGTTTTTAATGTGCAGAATTGAGAGTCATTGACTGAGATCATGGTTGTGGATATTTTTCATAGGCTAATTCCTGAGTACAAAGAAAGGATGTTTTCTGTGTATTCCTATTATACACATGTATATTAGTGACTACATTCATATGTAATATTCTCAAAATGTAATCTTTGTGCTTACCTTGATATTAGCTATTTACCTAATTTTTCATTAATTTGAGTAAATTTTTTTAATGTTTATGCACATTCATGTTCCTTGTGTACTCTTTATATTATACTTCTCCATGTAGAAGTTAGTCATGTGTCATAAATGTTAATTTAAAAGCATCTATTTTTTGCTGAACAAAATATGATGGACTCAAATATTAAATTAATCCTTAATACAAGAAATATTTACCATGCATAGCACTTTTAGATAAAATAAATCTCTATATAATAACAAACACTTTTGATTAATAGTTTAAATTGCCCTTTACTTTTAATTCACTTTTTCTATATTAAATTTATTAAAAATACTTCAGAATTTAATTAATGTTTAACATGGAAAATTGTGTTTGGTAATTGACTTAATTTTTTTACTAATTGGTTACATATTAAATCCTCATTTTCATAGCACACTGCTCATTAACAAGAATAATAATTCTAGTCAAGAAAATATACATCATTTTAGTGGAGGTTTTCTTTCCAACTGAATAATAAAAAGTTAATTTCTACTGAGTTACTTTTAGTTAGGGATATTAACTTTGGTCAGGCAAATATCTCTACCTTATAGTTTGATGCAGTGGTTTGTAATATATCATGAAATTTACTTATCATCCACTTACACATATATCTAAGCATCTATATATGTATATTATATAACTTTATAAATTTATATGTAATACTGTACATATGGCCAAATGTAGTTACTATGTTTTTTATTTAAATAGTTTCCATCTGTAAATCATAGTTTGTTAATTCCTTAATCATTTTACTTAGTGTCTCCTTATGTAACTGTAAATAAGGAGAAAATATGTGGCTTTGTTTTGTAAACTATGTATTAGGTGATGGAAATAAAACTATAAAATAAAACTATAGTCTTTTAAGTGTTTCCTTTTTTTGAGGCAGGGTCTCCCTGTGCGGTGCAGACTGGCCTTGAACTCCCTTTGTAGCCCAAGCTGGCCTCAAATTTGCAGCAATCCTCCTGCCTCAGCCTCCCAAGTCCTGGAATTACAGGCATACACCACCATGACAGCTAAAATTACAGCCTTCTCTACAGTCTTAAATTGATATTTTCAACAATGAAGCACCCCAAGTTTTTATTTATTTGTGAGGTTTCTTTCGTATTTGATAAAATTTGGTTTTGGGCAGTGAATACATCTAATTCTTCCATGATCTGGCACACACAGAAGTACACACACGCTCCTAATGCAATGGTATTGACTACTTATTAATACAACTATGGTATGTGATTATAAAATATAGTAGTAAGAGAAAAATAAAAACAGATTCTTACTTTGTGTACCATTTTCTGTAAGATTATATTTAGCCTGTAAATTGGGTCTTTTAACTGTCTCTGTGTCGCCATCCAATAGGGGCATAGCTTTGAACTTGTTTTCATCAGAAACAGAAGAATGTGTTAAAGGAATAGATATGTAGTCTACATAAGAAGAATGTGATCAGAGTGAGCTAGGCATTTTGAGACATGCAGTAAGGTAAGAATTAAAAATGCCCAATAGATTTGGAAATTTGTAGGACTCATTTTTAACTTGTAGCAAACAATTTTAAAAATTCAGATAGTAAAAGGCACATTGCAGTAAAGTTAGTGGTGCAGAGATCCAGGCAGAGCCAGAACAGGGAGACAGGGTAACTGTCAAGGGAATCAGCATGGGTCCTTTTCGGACCATAGACTGAAGTGGTCAAAAATATCATCAGAAACAAAACTGTTAGTGGGGTCCAGCTGATGGCAATATTGAAAAGAGCAAGATTGTTAGAATTAGGGGACAATTATAATCCTAAAACTACAACTTATGTTTATGCTTGTAAATTCTTTGTACTTGTTTTAGAATACTCTATATTCAATATTTAAATAAATGATTCATCTTGTATTTGAATTCAAATCATTAGGAAAATCTCTTAAACGTAATCCAAAACAGAACTCACAGAAAATCTTTTGCTCCAGGAATTGACTTTTAAACCAAAACCAGAGTTACCTCGTTACTGCTAGGTGGGGTCGGAGATGAGAAGTTTGAAATCTGGAAGATGGGCTTCCTTAGACTGAGGATTTGGGAGGTTAAAAAGTAACCCGTGCACCCAGAACTCCTGAGTTTGGACTGCATGAGACAGTAAGTATTTCTTTGTAATGTTGTGAATTTCAAAGTCAATAAAACAGTCCCTAAGGACAGGTTACAATTCTCCTTTTCTTCTAATTCTTGCTGACAACAATTCCAAGTTGACATGAGAAGCTGGCTCAAGTGCTCAGTAGAGCACTGATTATATTTTCACAAAATGTTTTCAACTTTATGTTTTTAGAGTGGTGATTTCTAATAGGTTATCAATAAACTTGTGTTAGTAATCATAAATTTATGTTGATTATTTAAGCAACTTCCAATTAATCATTTCTCCAGCCATTTTTTATTAAAACAACTTTCGAATCTGTAAAAAAAATGGTTCACAAAACTGAATATTTAGTACCTAGAATCACCAGTTGTTAACATTTTTGTGTCTTTTGACTTTTCAATATCATTGCATATTTTGAAGTATCTATAAATTGCTGATGTCACAGAATACCTTAATACTTTTTCATGCATATGTTCTTAACAACTTTTATTGAGAAATGCAGGGTTCTACCGAGGTCCATGTATTGTTTCAGATTGTTTTATCTTAGTCCCTTTTAACCAAAGAGGTTCCTCTTTCCTTTTATTGTATTGGTTTTTCATAGTATGTATTTTTGGAAGAATCTGAATTAGTTGAGTAGTATAATTTTGACATTATGTTTTTGTCCTTTTTATTAGATTTTTTTCTTTAAGAATACTACGAGTCCCGCTATATAGTTCTGATTGCTTCTTGTCAGTTGTTTATAATATTAGACTGTTTTGTTAGAGATGAAGAATTAGGTTTCCTAGTTAGGGTAATAACTGCCAATTCTTTTCAGTTGCAGCACTTTGTTTGACAGTTATGAATATCTCTATGACTTGTGAGTACAGGACACCCCCACTTCATGATACTCCATAAGGTGATTTCGGAGACTTTGCTGTTTATGTATTTAAGTGATTATTATTACACTAGTAGCTGCAAAGTGGTGATATTAAATTTTTACTTTTATTGTACATTAGTTGTATGGAAAACGTCTGTAAACAAAAACTTTTTTTCCTTCTCCTCTTTGATTTCCCCCAATAATTTTTATATGACACATAATAACTAGATCTGACCAAGTAAAACAAGGGTGTGAGGACACAATCTTTCTCTGGATTCTGTTTCTCTTTTCTGGAAAGTTTCTCTGCACCAGGTCTTTTCGAATGTTCTTACCAATTTTTGGCCCAATATCCTAAGTTTTCTCTTACTCTTTCCTGAATATTGCAGGGGCTAAGATTTATTATTAGCTAATTTAGGACTTCAAACTCTCTAAGAACCTAGGTTTTTCATCAAATAAATATAATAATATATATCCTTCATTGGACTCTGAGAGTTTAGTGATAACATTGTCTGACATATGGTTGCAATTTAATAAATTATTATTATTTTCATCAGTAAATGTAAAGCTCAGGGAAAGAATAAATATCTTATATTACACTTTCTTCTATTATTCTTTAAGAACATTACTGATTACTTATATATTTACTTATATAATAACTGCTTTTATATTTAAAGGCTTTTACCTCATTACTTGGCAAAGCATAAAAGGTATAATCTAAATCATATCTAAAATATGGATATTAAATAGAAGAAATTTTCCATATAAACTGTTGCATAAAATTATACCTTTATCAGATCTTTGAATATTGTCTTTGTCAACTCTGCTTCCTCTTCTTTTCTTGGAATATTATAAATATAACAAGAAAGCATTACAATTAATATCTATTGGGTTTTAAAAGTTATAGTTAATCACATATATTTAGAACAGGTGAATTGATGTTGGTATTCACACTCTAAATCCGCATGCCCTGTAGCTAGTTGAATTTTCCTGAGCAATACCACTGAAAATTGAGTTTATACTGTGGAATAAATAAATTAAGAAATACTAGAGGACTTTTATTCAAAATATTTACCTAAATACAAGCCAGATTGAAAACCCATATTTTTAGTAAAGAGCAGTGTCATAAAAAATACTGTAGATAGGAAACTGGCATACATGTCTTGCTGCTCAGGAAAAGAAGAATTAGGAAGGGAATGTATAATTACAAGTAGAGCTACCTGAAAAGTAAACCCTATAGGGAACAAGTAAAATCACATGAGAGAAAGGAGTCTGCACAGAGAATCCTCAAAGCAGAGTTAGAAAATTAAGGTTATTAGTTCTGAAGATGCTGAAAAAATCCAGAGAAGAATTGATTAGAGGTTGCAATTCAGTTATTAAGAATTGGTCAGGTTCGTGCTGCATTTTGAACTTTAAATCAGTAGGAATTATTGATGGATTCAGTATAAAATAATACAGTCCTGGATGCTTGTATGGCTTTGAGACTATACTTCATTGAAATTTTCTTTGTTGTTATGGGATGCTTACCTTTACTTCTTTGCAAATGTCACAATGTGATTAATTAGTTCTAACTCTTTAAAATAAATGATTCGGGTATTTTATTCTAACATTTTTAAAAGTTACATATTTTTAAAATAATAGGATATATTTCAGTTATATATTTATGGATTTTAGTAACAATTTATTATTATGGTAGAGATTTATCTTCTACTTCATATACTTCTCATTTTATTTTTTAAAAAAGATAGCTTTAAATTTATGAGTACATTATAGTATTTTGTTTTGTTTTGTTTTTTTGTGTTTTTTTCTGGTACCGGGAATCGAACTCACAACTTTGCACTTGCCAGGCAGGCGCTGTGCCGCTGAGCTAAATCCCTAGCCCCTTATGAGTACATTAGTACAATGTATTTTCTTTGTGATAACTGTGTCAATACAGTTCATTTCCTATGATGTGCTGTTCCATGACTTTTCTTTTCCCATTGTTTACTGGAGTTAATGATTGCTTAACTTACATTAGTTTTCCACACATATATGAATTTTTTCTCCAAGTGCCTCAATCTAACAAATACCTAATTTTATCCTCTTCAAAATGTCATGTCAAGATTTTCCCATTTAGATGTCATTAAAGCCTAACCTTCACAGAAATATGCTATCTGTTCAATTCATGTGTTATTTTCTCTTCCGTTCTGGATCCCATGCCTTCCTCTGTAGGTCTGCTGAGTCGCCTTTGCTAGCAGAGCATTTCTGCACCTTAAGTGTGCATTAGAATTGTCAGAGCTTTGCTAAAGCAGAGACTTACCTTCTACCATCAGTGTTACTATTCAGCATGTGTTGCGCGGGGACAGTGTGCTCAGTTTTAAAACCAAATTCTCAGGTGATGCTGCTGACTTGGGAAATACACTTTGAAAACCATTCTTTAGGACACCAAGGAGGTAAATTTTTCAGCACTTTCATGTTTTTATACTTCAAGTAGTGTAAAATTTTACATTATTGTCTGCAGTTTTTCATGCTTTTGTGTACTTTTACGGTCCCTCCTTTTACAGGTGGAATTTATTTCACTCTCTTATGGGTTTAGGGATGGTGACGGGCTGAGCTTTAATGGATATGACTCAAGAAAAAAAAATAGAATTTAACCTTGCCTACAGGATAAACTTTTCATGTGTTTCTTCACTTGATTTGAGGTTGAATGCCTAATTAGCATTCTCATCCCAAAAAGAGAGACATGGAAGACAAAGCAGGTGAACTTAGTTTATAAAAGCTTAATCAAAGATAATCTGCAAAATTATGAGCAAAAACTGAAAGTTTGATTTTGTAAGCTACCATATATATACGTATATATATATATATTTGCCAGAGTATAATTATATATATTATAGGAATATGTATAAGAACATATATGAATATATATATATAATGAATTATTAGATAGACTTGTAGGATCAGCAGCAGAGCAGTCCACAGTGGTCCACCTCACACCCTAGAGAATCAGAGGATCCAGTAGCTGCTCAGTCCAGAAGCTGTGCAAGAAGACTGAACAAGGATATGGCATCTGCCTCAGACAGCGCTGCATCCCTAATCCTTTTCATATATTTTTGACAGAGTCTTGCCAAATTGCAAAGTCGCCCAGGCTGAGCTGGAACTTGTGCTCCTACGGTCCCAGCTTACCAAAGTGCTGGGATTACAGAAGGGCACCATCATGCCCAGCGGCCAGACATTTGTGAATCCAGTCAAGTTGACGTATCATGATTCATCCTTACATATACCTCAGAGTTGCAGCGTACTGTGAAACAGTGCAAGATTAGGAAAGTAGCTAAATAACATAAAGAACCTAGTTTCAATTATTTTCTCTCAGATTGTTCATTTGTTTAAGAGTTTATATTTTTTCCCTTTAAGAACAATCTGAGGAATTCTGTTTAAACCTGAGGTTTTGAAATCTCAGAATGATGAACATTGGAGGTTTTTTCTCCAGCTTTGCCCTGACTTCATGATAGGCCCTTTTTATTAAACAGGCAAAAATTTGTGAATCCAGAAATTTTGTTATTGTCATTTCTTTCTTTTATAATATATATTTGTTTTTTTTGTCTTTTGGGTTTTTTTTTTTTGCTGTTTCTAGAACTCTTACAATTTACATTTTAAACCTCAAGCGACTTACCTTTCATATTTTATATTTCCTTCTGGAATATTCTTTTATCTTCTAAATTAATCAGTGATTTTTTAAACATAGGTTTCTTTCTTTAAGCTCTCACAACTCCTTTGAATGTTTCTTATAAAGAACCATATTTTCATTGTAGGAGTCATCTCTTATTTCTGAGGATAGTGAAGATTTATTTATCGATTTTGTACTCTGTGCTGAGAGTTTCTCTATTCAGTTTGTTCACTGCTTTGTCTAGTGTGGGGTTTCCTCTTGCCTGTCAGGTATTTTCCTGACCAGAGTGTTTCCCTTGGGTAGATGGAACTTTTTAATGGCACAAATCTCTTTTCAGTATGACAGATATTGAATCAACTTTTCTATTGCATCACACAAATTTTAGCATGAGTCTCTTTTTTGTTTCCTTCCCAAGCATCGTTGAGGCTCTTCTTAGGGAACCTTCCAGCCGACCTCACATCAGCGTGTGGTACGTGTTGTTTGTATGGTGAGGGGGTCTGAGTGGCTTCGGAGGGGAAATTATGCTTGGCTGCCGGAACTCAGGAGCAGATCAAAGAATGGCTGTTGCTCAGCAACTCATCGTGGAGTCATTTAGTTTCTCTATTTTCAGCCCTGCTCCTCAATTCTGCCCTCAACTGGCTCAGTGGCCATGAGCGTGGAAACTCCTGAGTTTAAAAGGAGAAGGAGGCGTCCCTAGCCCCATTAACAGTAAAGTTCTTATTTCCTATATTCTATTAAGCTTGTTATCACTTCTTTGTGTGCTCTCTACCTTCCAACAAATGCAAATAACTTGTCTGTTTTTTCTATTCTCTTTTTTTCTATCCCAGAGTTCATAATAATTTACCATAACTTTGGCAGAGCCTGGGAAGGAAGATGAGTATGCACAAGCAAGCATGTATGTTTAGCTATGAGAATAATTTTGACTGTATCAATAAGACTATAACCTCCTTGAGGACAGGGTGAGCAGCTACCATATTCAAAATCCATACTCAGATTAGCTCAGTGCTAGGTGCATATTAGCACTCATTAAACACATGCTGAATAAGTTAACATTTGAATGAATGCTTCAAGAAGAAATATTCACGCAATATTTAGATGCCCATTTAACACAGTTTATAAATTTTTAAACACAAAATATTAAAAATGCAGGGATGGGAATTAAAGTAAGCACTACAATTCTAGTAATGTGACTGCATGATTTGGACAGACAGACAAGTATTATTTAGAAATTTGATTCTGTTTCCTTACTGTAAATTAACATAATAGATTTGGCAGACTATCTATACTAAAGTCTTTCCAGGTGAAACTTACTTATCTACTTCAAGTCACATTTGTGGAATTATATCGGGACTGCTAACTATTATAAAATGATTCTTCCTTTTATCGTGAGATGACAGGAAGTTAAATGCTTTGTTTTTCGTTTGTGGTTCTTAAGTATGTCTTGGTGAAGACCACTCCTTTTGTCTGCTTACCGTAAAATCTCATATGCTTCTATTTGAACCAATCTTCTGTTAGGTAGCTGTATAAACACATATTGTAGGGCAACATTCACATGTGAGGTAAAATGCTTTGGTAAAGAGTGCAGAAAGTAAACATAGATAAGAATGTTCTTCTCTGCAAGTTTAAAATTTCTCAGCATCTTTAATATGGCACTTTTATAACAGCGTTGGCATGATGAATGTGCACCTATCAGAAAAGGTAAGTTGGGTTACTTTACCTTGTTTTGTTTTTAAAAAACTTTTGAGTCCTAATTTGATTCAGGCCTTTTGATTAATGTCTCCATAATTCAGTATGACTTAAAAAATATTCTATTACAAATATCTGGTTTTGTGTATGTTTGATACATCAGAACATTTATATGCGCAGGCAAGCATTCTTCAGTGAAAATTTCTTAAGGTTTCATTTCTTTCCAGAGAGGATGCTAGTGTGCGATGAAAGTTACAAACACACATAGTAATACCTCGGTTCATGGCTGCTTCGCTTCTGGTCTCCAACTCTGCAATGGATGACAAATGTGACCACAGCCATCTTCCCTGCATGAAAGTGAATGCAACCACCTTCCTCAGAATTGTGGGGTAATTAGGTACATGGATATATATATATGAAAATAACTCAGGAATATAACATTTCTTGGATTACATATAATGCATTACATTAAACTCGGGCTTTCTTATTGCCTTGGGAATCCTCAAGTTCTCTTTTCCTATCGTGTTTGCATTGGAGTTTAGAGTTTATCTGAAGACATGATATGTACGTTTCACATCTAACAACTGCATTACTTAGATGCACAAATTAAAAACCTGTGAATTTTTGTTGTGTATAGAGAACCAAACTTAGCACTGGTAATGTCCTGTAACTGTGGCATTCTTCATGATCCTTGAAACACCGATGGATAAAATGAATTCACCGTTACTATTCTGGTAATTGGGGATGCACTTGTAGCATAAGTGAAAACCATGGGAGGTCAAAAACTTCAGGGTGGTGGAGAACCCCAAGTCCTCCACACTTTGTCCCTCTATCATTTGACCGTCATTTTATTTCATAATCATGATCTGCTTGGAGCAAATACTTCTGTGCCTCGAATAACTCATTGTCACTATCTTCTTCTCTATTATTTTCAATCCTCAGCTGCTTATCCTCACCTTTTTGCTGCTGCTGTTTTACATGACACAACCTTATTTTTCTATACTTCTACAGCTGTTTTTTTCTTACATTATCCCCCAAAGACCCTCAGAGATATAGGACTGACTTTGTGTACAGTATATATCAGGACTGTATTTATGTGCAGTGTTCTGTTCATAAATTCTAAATTTTGTAAAGGCAGAAGCTATGTTTAGACTGATAAATATTCTATTCCCAGAACCTAATGCAGTATATAGAACATAGTATGCATTCATTTTATATTTGTTGTGTAAGTTAATGTAATTATGCTTCCATTATACTGTGAACTTCTAAATAGCGGAGGACACTTCTTTAGCCCAGCTCCTAAAACATGCGTCTGAGAAACCCTTTGTGATCTAACTCACATTGCATCTCCAACCACAGAAGTGCTTATAAATGTTCAATTGTCCTTGGAATATATGTGCAAATATAAGAAGGAAAGAAAAGGCACAGAACTCTAGAGGGTTTGACAGGAGTATATGATTTGGATTTAGAGATATTAGACCAGAGAAAAGCAGATTCCAGGTTATTTCGATGCCAAAATACAGAAAAATAAAGCATTTCATTTTTATTTCAATGAATTATTTCATTGTGCTTATTTGACTTACTATGAATTAAACGCTTTTAAATGAAGTGTCTTGGTACAGTTTATATACACAGAATGACCATACTCATCATGTGGAACTTGTACCTGTATGTATTTTGATTCCTCTTTGTTTTCCCACCACCTCCCCTCCCTTCAACCCCTCTTACCCTCCTTATTTGCAAAGCTTTCTTTCCATTTTATCCTTCTTGTGTTCTTTTCCCCTTCCTTCCTTTTATGCCTCTCGCTTCTCTATTTCCCCTTTCTTTTAAACCATTTCATCCTATTTCACAATATCTATTGTACATTTTGGTCCTTATTTACTCTTTCAGTTTCTCACACCAGAGAAACAATGTAATATTTGCATATTGTCTGGTTTATTTCACTTTAAATATACGATTTCAAGGTGCATCCATTTACCTATAAAAGTCTCAAGTTTATCCATCTTTATGGCTAAGTAGTATTCCATCATACAAAGAAATTATATGTTTTTTATCCATTCCTTAGTTGGTGGGCATTTGGGTTGTTTCCAAGACTTGGCTATCACAAATTGTGCTGCTGTAAACACAGGGACACATGCTTTGCTGTGGTATTATGTTTTTAATTCTTATGGGAAGATACCCAGAAGAGGAATACCTGGGTAAGTGGGACTGCTAATTATGGTTTTGTTGGGAATGTCCGCACTGATTTCTACAGTGATTCACTCTCACCAACTGGGTAAGTGTTCCTTTTACCTCACAGCCTCGCCAGCACTTGTTATGGGTTGATTTCTTATTGATAGCCATTGTTTCTGAGCTGAGATGAAATCTCAGTCTTGCTGTAATTTTCATCTCTTGAATGACAAGTGATGTTGAATATTTTTCATGTATTTATTTTCCATTTATCCTTCATCTGAGAAGTGTGTATTTATCTCAGATGCCCATTTTTGGATTGGGTGTTTTAATTTAGGGTGTTGTTTGTTTTTAAATTCCTTACATAGTCTAGATAGTAATCCTTGGTCTGAAGGATGTCTGGCTAAATTACCCTGATGTCAAAATTAGAGAAGGACCCATCCAAAAAAGTAAACTACAGGCCAATCTCCTCAGTGAACGTAGGTGCAAAAATCCTCAATGAGATGCTGGCAAACGGAATGCAGCAAATCATCAAAAAGAATACCCGCTACGACCAAATAGAATTCATTGCAGGGATGCAGGGGTGGTTCAACATATGCAAATCAATAAGTGTAACATGCCCATCACTATTGCCAGCACAACCTGGGGTTCAATGTCAAGCACTGCCAAAGCAAATCATACTCAGAAGTTTTTATGTGGGATTGGTTGTCCAACAATTAACAAAATATATAGGAAAACCCAACTAATAGTCTGCAAATTTCACATGCATAGTCTCTGGGGCAGTTTTCAGAAATGGCTATGCATAAATAATAACCATTAGTCAATGTAAGAATTGAAATTCTTTTGACAATATAATGTTACTAATAACTTATGAAATCTTTATTCTTGGCAGTTGAAGGTAGAAATACTTCACACATCTTTTTCATGTGTTTAGGAAATTGAAAAATATAAACTTAAATGACAATTATGACCTTATTAAGCCAAGGGAAGACATGTTTTTATAAAAAGGTTTGCAGTTGAAAATAGATAATCATCTTAATTATTTGAACTTGCTAATAATTGTCTTCTATGTAATAGTAGCACAAGTTTATTCTTAATATGCATATATTTTGCTAATGTTAAAATTAGCTGATTAATATTGATGTCAGTTGAGGCCAGTGGTTAATGTCTGACATCTGCTGGGAAAGTCAGTGTTCCAGTTTAGGAGGTTGGCATTTCTGTTGAGGTTAGGAAGCAGGGTTAGTGTGTAAAGAACTATGGTTAAGGAATTGCGTGGTTAGGTTAGGAATAGGGTAGGATCTATTTTGTTTCTGTTTATCTTGGTGTATTTCTGTTGTCAAGTTGCTTGCTCCATTCTGCGTTAACTCTTCGCCTTTGTTCCCTTGTGGCACATTCACTGAGGCACGTTATTTCACTTGCTGTCTTCTATGTTAATGGACTGATTGATCTCTTTTTCTTCTCTGTGTTATTCCTTACCTTGCCCTTAATCTTTTCAATTGAGACAGAGGCGTTCTTATTTTCTCCAATCGTTTGTCTGAGTTACAGTCAGATTCTTGCAGAGATTTAAAGTGGAGAGTTAACTTTGACATCATCCTTTCCCAGATGCTTTAATCTTGATGTTAATATGACATCAAAGAGGATATTGTATTTTAGTTTGGAGACAGAGAAACATTGATTTGTCCCAAGTTTGTCTGAAATGTTAGTACGTCAAAAATATAAACAGTAGCAACAACCACCAAAAGTCATAAAGTTTAAATTTTCAGGCACATATCTAATTTCTTTTAATTTTGTCTCTGGGATTTCAGTTTGGTTTCAATTTCCAGCCCTTATATAAGGAGAACAAAAAAGCAGAGCTTCCATGCAACTTATATGAATGAATGCTTTGCATCCTACTGATTAGAACATAGGAGACAACCACAAAGCAGCCAAAGATTCAGAAAGCGGATCACCTAGAAAAGGAAAAAATACCTTTGAATGAATGTGTAATTAAAATCCATTTCCATTGTATTTCCCATTTACATCAAATACAAATCAAGTATAAAACTACCAAAGTCTTGAAAATTCAGGAAATTTCTCAAAGACATTTACAGGTCAAACTACATTAATATGAACTACTTAACTAATGTTTTTAATGAAGATTCTGAAGTCATCGTATTAGTGTGATCAAAGCACTGCCTGCAGTAAGTAGAAAACAGAATGTCACAATTCGTGGACAATTTTATTTTTCTCAGAAACTGCTTTTAGAAAAGCAATACAGTCTTTTTAAAATGTAAATATTTCAGATAACACTCAAAAATTTTGCTTCAGTACATATCTCCTATTATGGGAGAAAGTAAAACAAAATCAAGAGAGACATGAAATTAGTTACGAGTATTTCATATTTAAGTACAAACTGGTGGAAAGAAAAATGGTACAGTGGAGATTACACTACCTTTTAGACAGGATTTTGGCATTTAATTTCAGTAGTATGAGACCCAAGTTGGCAAAATTTTACCGTGAGCAAGTGCTTCTAAACTTTATGTATCTAAGATTCCACATCATTAAGATGAGTTGAATAATGCGGAGTCCATGATAATCAGTGAAGTGTTATGTGTAACACATTTAATCATACAGGGATCATAGTAAATTCACAATAGATATTTATATTAGTAAAAGTAGGAATCCTAACATGATCCCCTGTTAGCACTGGGTCTTTTCTTGTGCTCGGGAAGCTAATGAACAAATAAAGAGAGCACACTGTCTTTATAAGAACTTTTAAGATTGAAGGAAATAATGGAAAGTTGGAAGATACTGTTTTGTCCAGTAGAATAGTTCTTTAGATTATGACAATGGATAATGTCTTGAAAAATATTTTCTAAAGTTAAAATATTTATTAATAACTTAAATTAAGTATTTAGCTTTTACTCACGATCCTAGCTTTAAATTCTGGAACCTCATAGAGTTCAAGAGTCAACATTTTCCCTTTTGTAATCATGCTAAAAATTACATTGCAGGAATGATCCCCTTGTTACATAGACTACTATCTGACTTGAAAATTTTTATTTGAATATACCATGACCAGTACATAAGAGATTCCTCTGTTCAAAGGAATTGTTACTAACTCCTCTTCTATCACCATCACGTCAGCTGACAAGAATTTATATTTACCTATATGCCAGGCACAGCCAAAAGGCGGTGGTTGATTTGGTCCTCTTTTTCTTCAAAACCCTCATAAGACACATTTCATAAATCTTATTTCATTAGAGACTGGGAGTAACCTAGGTTATATCACTAGACTAAGGGCTTGCACCTAGTCCAAGAGAGTCAGATTTTAAATTTTTTTTTCTAGTAGAAAATGTTGAACTTTTGTCTCTCCATTTTATTGTTACATTTCTTTCATTTTGAAAATGCTATAATGTAAACTCTACTATTTTTGAAAGATGTGTTTGAAGGTTCAAAGTTTAACCAAAATTTAAAAACATTCTAAAAGGTGGAATTAGGATGGTAAATGAGGCTCTTGTATAATCCAAGATGGGCTTTAAAATATTATTTCATTAAATTCTAAATTAGAAGGCAGATATTATTATTACTATTTAAATACATACATGTGTATTTTTTGATACACATAGGTTACTAGTGCATAGAAATTGAACTAGCATATACCAAAATTAGCTTGGGAATGCTACTTAAGGTTGTTTTAACATTTGTGATAATCCTGGAATAATATTACTGTATTTCTAATGAAGCTACTGTTAGCTAAAATGCCCATCTTTTCCAGGTGCATGATTCAGCAGACATTCGAAGATCTGGTACCTCTGTGACTAAGGACCTAAAGGTTACGTTCTTAAGAGAATAATTTATCAGATCATTGCTCTAATGTGAATCTTCCCCTAGGAGAGATTCATACTTGGTCTATACTAATTCACTTTTGTGACACTAAAGTTATTGGTTGTCTCTGCTGCCAACTAAAAGTAGAACCAAATAACAACATGATACAGGAAAGCAAAATAAATAAAATTAAGGGAATTCAGCAGATTGATACTTTGATTCATAGTTGCAATGTCCATGACCATAAAAACTGTCATTCAGGTGACATTAATGTTGTTACTGACTCAAGGAATGTGCTCATGCATACAACATTGTATTGTAATACTCTTTATCATTTTGTAATAATAGTAAGCAATCAATGTAGTCTTTCTCTGAAAGAAAAACATAATAACATAACACAGTTTTAGCATCCAAATTGATAAATTTGGATAATCCTGGAATAATATTACTGCATTTCTAATATATACCTAAAATATTAGTCATAAGATGAAACCTTTCATGTCTGTTATATTCATTGTGATATGGTACTCTTGATCTCTTATTTACTCTAATAAAATAACTATCAAATTACCTCCTAAGTTTTCAAAATAATGAAATAATTGGCATTATGGCAATAAATGGGCCTTCTAAACTGTTTTCAAAATGAAACATATCTCAAAAGAACCCACAAATAAGAAAAAGATAACACAGTCAGAAAAGTATGCTTAGGACGCAAAAGTGAGCAGTTTTTGAGCATGCTAGTGTAGGGCAATTGGCTCTTTCAGTAAAATGAATCAATTGTATCCCTATTTCAAAACAATCTTTTAGGGTTTGATTTTTGATACATAATATTAACTTCACTGTAGATTTCTAATATAAGAATATGTAACAGGCTTAGAGCACTTTCCTAATTTAGTATTTCAAAGCTTGTGTAAAGAAAATGTTTTCCTGTTTTTATTCTTACGGTAACTTATAAGAATGCTCTTGTAGGAACATTTTATTTTCCCTTGCCTAGTCTCAATAAACAAACTTTAGTTGAATTTCATGAAAATAGATGCACAGCATAGATACGTGATTTAACTGTCAAGCAAACTGTAGGTAGTTGAGGTACATAGCCCTCTTCTTCCAGGAAATTAGCAGTAAAATTGCATCCATTGTCTTCAAAATACTTCCTCACTTTGGCCCTTCAATGGAATTTTAGTGCCACTTTTGAAAATATTTTGAATTACTAGTCAAAAAGGAATTTTACAATACTCCCATACAGTTCTTCCAAGTTTCAGCCCACTAGCATGGGGAGTATTCATTTTTATTCAACCAAGAGAACAGAAAACACAGCCAACTGTAGCAGTTGCTTGCTTCAAAGATTCAAGTCTATTAGGAATCATCAAAAAGAACAGGCAGCACAAATGGTTAAAAGTAATTTAGTGCTTCTGAAATTAAATTGTTTGAATAGCTGTTTGATTTTTAACAGCATTCTTTAATGATTTATATTTTGAGATGATATGTATGAAAATAGGTGTCAATCTGAGAAAGCATTTGCATATTTGTAGGAATATTAATTTTATGCACTGTTTTAAGACTGAATTTAATAGAACCATAATCCAGTCAATTTTTAGCATTTTCTTGATTTGTATAAAAATGTATTTAAATATTTGATTCTTTACTAAGTGCTATATAGACTGACTGTATTTGTAGGAGCATGTTTTCATTATTCATTTGTCATTTTAATACATTTTGCAGCTTGCAAAACTACGAATGTAGCAAAATATAATGATAGGAAAAACAATCCCAGTAATGGAAATCTATCACATCAGAACTGATTATATATTTTTCTTTCTTTTTCAGCTCCTCGTGGGCAGTTTTGAGACCCGATCTATCCTTCTTCCTTTTGTTTAAGTATTTTTAAATTCCGGTCATTTGTGTGGGGAGAATTTGCAGGTGTTTCTCAGAGAACTTTCTCCCCTCTAGCTGGCTGTGGAAAGGACAATGCAATTAATAACAGATGGCACAGGATGACCACGTCCTTGAGAGAACGCCTTATTGGCACCTCCTGCTAATTGTATCACATATAACACAACTAAAAGCATAATAAATCTGAACTGGGGGACATTTTATGCAAGAGCTCTTCTCCTTTTCCAGACGGTAAATTGCTCAGCTCTTGAAATATCTATAACCTTCTGACACCCAACTTGCATTAGCTTAATTGCCTTTTTTTCCATTTCCCTTCTCTGCCTTTCTCTCCCTCTCCCTCCCTCCCTCTCTCTCTCTCTCTCTCTCTCTCTCTCTCTCTCTCTCTCTCTCTCTCCCCTCCTCTCCTCCTCTTTCTTAGGGTTTTAAGAGAAAAATAGGGTTCTTGTTTTTCTACACATTTTAGTGCTGTGCCTAAACAGCTGTATTTTCTAGATTGTGTAAAATTTGGTCAGAGTTTGATCTGTTGGCTTTAACAGGAAATTATTCTTTTAAATGGCTTAAAAACATTTTCCTTAATATTCATATTGGAAAATAAAGCATATATATAGCTGATGATACACTTTAATAAACCAGTAGCAGAGTATTCTCATTAAAAATAGGAAAACATGTAAGCCTCAAATGGACAAACACACACATTCATAAATGTAGATATAGATACATACATGCACAGGGCTGCTCTGTTTTTGTACAATTGTAAAATCACACAATATCCTGCAGGAGGAAAATGATTGTCCCCGCCGAAGATGGATATAATACTTTGCTATGATTAACAATTTGTTAAGGAAAAGTTGGGTTGTGCATCAGAATGTAACCGCCTAGCAATTTTCTTTCTCTAAGTAAATGCTTTAGTAAGTAGTTTTAATTTCATATTCAGTTGCTGCACATCTTGCAGCAATTGAATATGAAATTAAAACTACTTACTAAAGAGAGTAATCTATCAACAAAGTCACCTATCAGAGAGTCACCTATCACCTATCAGAGAGTCACCTATCAATCAACAAACAAACCAAAAGCCATTTAAATTCTATGAAATTACATATTAAAGGCATGGAGATTGTGTCTAGACCCGCCAGCTGTGTGTGGGTGTGTGTGCACCTTCTTTGCCATATAGATATATATTTCTCTCCATTGGTTTATGGTCACTGCTGCCAGTAACCTTAGTATTTATGCCAGTTGAATTAAGCAGTTCTAAAATAATAAGGCAAATAATAAACCACTCAAATAACATAGAGTAAGAGAGAAAAATCGTATTCTGAAATCTTTCTGTTCTTAGTTCTATTTCTAGTTCACGTATTAAGAACTTATACTTTGATCAATAACCTTTAGGTCAGTCCTGGGCCTGGGACACACCTGTAAATGAGTTGTAAGGAAAGTGGGAAACTTTCTTGACTGACCATTCTTACATGTTCTCTGAGGTGACAAGAATCATCATTAGTGGGTCATTTGGTAAGCATGTAGTCCCTCACAGCAGATTTGTAACAGCGTAAATAAAATCAATGCTATTATTAGTAGTACGAACCTGAAAGCATTTTTAAATCCCAATTTATATATGGCTAGTGAAATATGCTGGGCAAGTCCTGCTACTCTTCTGAGCATCATTATATTCCCTTATAAAGTAAAGGATCACTAAAAAATTAGTGACCATTGGAGAGTGCCCTGTTGAAGACTAGATATTCTGCAGGCCCTTATTGTAGACGGGTGAGGAATAGCAGATTAATACAGAGCAGTGGAACACAATTCTCAGAGCAATTTTACTATTGCTGTTTGTATTTGTGTTTCATATAGTATTTCTTTAGAATAAGCTCTTAGTACATTCCCACATGGCCAAATCATTTAAAAAGAGACCATATTATTGCTAATGTTCCTTTCAGCTAAAAATTTGAGGATTGATAGACACATATGAATATAAATGCATACACCGAATTTAATTTGAACTAATTCTATTGTTCTCAAAGTTCTTTCTACTTGTTGAATAACGAATAATACAGGTATGAATATCAATAATCTTCTTTGTATTAAATGAATCTGTGGATATTCAAATGTGTGCCCCTTCTTTGACTCTGTATTTTAAAGAATACAGAGTCAAAGGAGGAGACCTTATGGTCTCCTCATTCACTCAGGAGACAGAATCTCTAAAGCAAAAAGTGAAAAATTATTCTCATATTTTTCTTTGTTTTTATGTTTGTCTCAGTCATCCTTTTCTGTTTATATCTCCCAATTTTCAGGTCAAATGTACATGAAGAGCTTCTCGATGGATAAGTGAACATAATTTTGTTACCCTTTAAAAATAATAAAACTCTATCATTAGTTTTCCTGCTATTTTCCTTTTCTTACCCATCTACACTGCCCCTACCATGTCCCTGTTATGTCTAGTTGCAGATTCTTATTACTGGGTAAGTAGATTAAAACATGTTTTCAGTATATAGAAAGGAAACAAAAAGTAACATGATGTAAAATGTACTTGTTACCATCTATCCCTGCACAATTAGGGTTATTATTTCTGACTTTCTCACTTTTGGTTGCTGCAAGGATTAGAGCAATTCTATGGGCAAAGTATGCGAAGCACACAAACAACTGAATGCATTAAACAGTCTCTTTTGGGATAAGAACCATATGACTCTGTCTCTTACCTGGTTTCCTATAATCAATGCTCAGTAAGTCGTTGGTAAATACATAAGCACATTAATGGATAAGTAATAATATCTATAATTCTATTTTTGAGCCAGTGCAGAAAACAAGGTGAATGCCACTAGAGATGGACTTTCATTCTGTGAATTTTTATAAAAATTTAGTAAAGAACAATGAACACGTGGGCAAATATTGTTTATCTATATATGTGACTACAACAACTGCAAAAACAAAACTAAATCTCCCAATATGTCTGGTTTGCTTCCTGTGTATAAATTTCAATAATACTTTCATTTAAAAGTAATTGGGAAGAGAAAAATTGAAGAAAGGAGTCAGAAATCAAGTGTGCTTTTCTTTGAGTACAGTAATCTTTCTCCTCTGCAGTTCCTGATGTGTTTTACCACTCATTTTGAACCTAAATTTATCTTGCATGCACACACACCTGGTGATATCTCACTTATATTATTGTAAATTATTTACCTCAGAAATTCTAGGTCATGAAGGAGAGGTGATGGAATATTTTTACATAGAAACATTAGAGTCATATTTTATTTTAAGCTCTGGCACTGATCATTTTATTTTGAGTGTATGTCCTACATTTGCTTCTAGATTTTGGTGTTAGCACAGTGAATGGGATTAAGTAGCCAGCATTCCATTTTGCAAATGTCATACTTCAAATCTTTGAGAGTTCTTAAAATATTGGGATATATTTCTTAGATTCTAGTTCTCTTTCAAAATGACATTGTCAGTATCAAGTACTAATCTATCATTTAGTGTTGGAAACCATCATAATGTTTAGTATCAGGGGATTGATTAAAAATAGGTAGTAGAAAGATTCCAGGTTTGGAATCTGTCCGATCTGGAGCCAGTTCTTGGCTTTTCAAGTTATTTTTTTGTTTTGTTTTGTTTTTTTGTTTTTCTCCCGTACCAGGAACCGAACTCACGACCTTGCGCTTGCCAGGCAGGCGCTTTGCCGCTGAGCTAAATCCCCAGCCCCTCAAGTTATTATATGACTTTTCAATTGTAGGTTGCTTGTGTATGAAATAATACAAAAACCTCTTTTTATTGTTTAGAGGATTAGGGATAATAAAAAGCAAAGTACCTAGTACAGTGTCTGACTATAATATATGTTCAAAACCTTGCCTCTTTTATTATTATTACATTTCCTCTTAAAGATGTAAGTAAAACTGCTGATTAGATTAATGGTTCTCAAGAAAGGGAAAGGAACTTTGCTATCTTGTATCACTCAGAGACGATCCTTAAATTCTGCTGACATTTTTGGCTGTCAGAATTAGGGATATTGGATGCTATAGAAATCTAATATGTAAAGTCCAGAGATGCCAGTAAAAATTGTCCAATATACAGACTAGCTTCCATAACAAGGGAGTATTTGGCCCCAAATTTCAATAGTGTTTACATTGTGAAACTCTGGTAAGGGCTTATCAAGAAAAGGTATAATCTAAATTAACTGCATCAGATTCCAAAGTTTGAAATAAAAGATGTCTGTACTAAATGACCACAATATCTTTTCCATCATGTGTATCTTGGTCAGTCTGCAGGAAATGGCTTTTGAACTTGATACAATTTAGTAGAAACAACTGAAAAATTTCCCTGTTTAAAGCATAGAGTATATGATTTATAATGACTGACTGATCCCATTGGCCAAGTAGTTATTAGTTGGAGCCCCCATTAACCTGAAGTATATATTGTGTGGTCTGTGTTTTGCACTCTTTTGACATAGCTATTTTTAGGAAATGAGAGAGATTATGGAGAATCAATGTTATAGTGGAGCGCTAAAGGCATAATTACTGCAGCTTAGCACAACTTTCTTTACAAGCATTTTTGGGTGTGTATTATTTATCATATAAACACAAATTTTATCTGTACCAGTGCAGTTTGATGTGCAGTTAAAGCTAACACAAATGACTGGTTTAGGTTTGACACAGATCACATAAAGAATGACTACCACCCTAATTGCCAGTATGGCTTTCTTCTTCTTTCTCTCTTTTTAAAACTGGTAAGAACTTTATGATGCCATTGAGTACCCATACTTTGATAATACTACATAAATCGTACTTTATATATGAGGAAGGAGGTAACAGATATGAAAACCAGAGAAACAGTGGGAATTGTTCTTATTCACCTTTATGTAAGTCCTATTACTCCTTAAAGTACTTATGTATTATACAAAGAGGATATTTTCCCCATACAGAGGAAATATGACATTTGGAATAGGTTGTCTGCTGTGCACATGGTGGACTGTGTAGCAATAAGAGCGGACGAGGTGTTGATTCCCTACAAGCTATGGTTTTTTGTTCTCTTCATCCTTACATGTGGGGTCAAATAGACATTTCTGACCTGCATATTTCTATTTTCTCCAAAGTAGGTAGCCAGATTTTCAAATACAATGAATGGCCCAAAGTATTGCACAGTCAGAACCACCCTGAATTCTCAGTAGCTTTATTCTGCGCTGTCTCCCTTCTTCTTTCACTATATCATTTTATTACCTTTTAGGGTTTTGTCTGCTACTGGTGGAGTATAAACTATAAGTTCCAACAAAAGACACAACAGTTGCATCAAATAGATAAACTCTGTAAGAAGAGTATGGAGAAGCAATGTTATATTGACAAGCTGCACTAGAGGGCAAGAGAGAGAAGAATTCCAGCTTCAGCTACAAAACTGCAGAAAATAGAAAAAGTAAGCTTGCACATTTATCCTTAGGAAGTTAGCGTTTTAAATCTGTTTACAAGTCCCTGACAGATGTCTAGCACTATTTAGGAAGAAAAATGATGCCACAAATTAGATAAACAATCTTTTCATGTTTATCCCAGAAGAGAATTCATTGGTTTGTAGGCAGAAATTGTGAAAGAAAGGAGAGAGACAGAGATGGAGAGACAAAGAGTCAGAAAGACAGAGTGAGAGAAAGAAAGAAAGAAGAAAAGAAAGAAAGAAAGAAAGAAAGAAAGAAAGAAAGAAAGAAAGAAAGAAAGAAAGAATAAGAAAAAGAAAAAGAAAAAGGAAAGAAAGAAACAACTGATGCTGGAGCAAGTTTACAAGAAAAACACTCTACAGCTTTAATCTAGAAAGGAGTCTTTTGAAAAAAGCCTAAGCTAGACAATTCCTTAACCTTTTGTTTTTTGCAGTCAGTTAGGCAGTTGGGTGTCTCTGTCTTACACTGATCAGATTTAAAATGAGGAAATTAATATGGTAGCCATGTCTTTAAATAAGTTTTGTCATGCCTTGGTAATAATATCTCTTCTTATAATAGATAAAAATTCAAATGCATAGTAAAGAAATATTTCAGTGGAAATTGTCATGCTTGGTTATTTATCAGTCATCAATCTACTGAACAAGCAAAAGAGGTGGAGATGAACTATCACCTGTTAGATGTCTAATTCAGCTGCTTGCTTGTAACTGCACTGTTGAAGTCAGCAGAAACACCCCTTCCTTAGAAAAACATGAACGGAAAGCCCATCTCTGACCCTTTGGGTTCCTGTTCAGTAAGGAATGGTTAGAAAGTTCCCTTGTGTTTGTGAGCAGAGGTAAGAATTAAATTTGGAACTCTTTCTAGTGGGCTAAAATCTAAGCATAATGGACATATTGACTAAAAGAATGAAGCCTATTACAAATGATTAATTTCAATATAAAATTTATATGTATAAAAATATTATATTCAAATTTAGAAAATAACAAGTTTATCAAATAATTTCATTACTCCCAAGGAATGCTGCAGAAGAAATGAACTTTTATGGTTACCTGAAAAGAGAAATAATTAGAATAAAGTATATTATTAAACAACTGCAGAATTATATTTAGAGAATATGCAAAGATATTTTAAATCTACCATTAGATGATCATTGTACTAATATGTGGAAAAAACTGTTTTAAACATCCATTTAATGTTATTTTGATTTTCTAAACATTTTGTTTCCAATTTGATATATTCCTGAGTAAAGTATAAGTATTCCTACTGCAGACCATATACAAATAAAAAGAGCCTTCAAAGTTAGTATTTCAAACAAATTGAAATTAAAGAAGTGTTATTGTAGTTGGAAGTATACTGAATATTTTTTTCCAAAATTACTATCTAGAACTCATAATTCTAACCTTTCCTTTAGAAAGGTAAGGGATGAGAGAATGGTTCCTTAAAAAGTGGAAAATTGAAATGGACCTTGAGAGCTTGTTTGGAGGTTGGAGCGCAGCTACTCGTATACCCTTGACCGAGGAACGGTCCTCTTCTATCGGGGGTGTCGTCCTCTTGGACCGAGCGCGCAGCCTGGCAAGCGCAAGGTCTGAGTTCGGTTCCCGGTACCGGAGAAAAACCAAAAAAAAAAAAAAAAAAGTGGAAAATTCAAGTTGCCATCTTCATTTAAGACACACCTTCTTCTTTGTAAATGTCATTCTGCAGTTTTTCATGAAAAGATGAGAGACTCCTGAGGGGGACCTGGTGCTTTTAGCAAGTGAGTTACAAAGCCCCATTGAGTTACAATGCAAATTAGCTCAAGGGTCTATTTACCATCCCTCTGGCACCTCAGCTCCCTCCATGCTTCCAGCGGAAGAGAGAGGGCGTAGCGCAGCCTCGGCAGATTGATGGCAAAAGCCTGGGATTCCCAGATGTGTGTGCCTGAGAATGGGTGAGCCACGGGGAGAAATGACCTCCGATGCCTTCTGTGGTAGGGCAGGCAGATGATCAGGACAGACACACACCCTATAAAGTTTACTTTGGAAGTAGGTTGATGAAAATACTCAGTAATTTAGTTTTTTGTATTAAATTTCACAATTTCAGTCACCTTCATTATTGTCATATTGTGTGCTTCCAAACAAACACTGTGTGTATACATACTCAAAATGTTTTCATAAAATTGGCTTTGTTTCAAAACAGCTCCTGATTGTTTCAGTCAAATACATTCTATCTGGCATTTGACAAAGAAACAGAAACATATGTTGCAGTGGGCATTTTTATTTATTTGGTTTTTGTGTTTTAAAAGATGTGGTCTGGATCTGTTGTACAGACTGGTCTCAAACTCCTGGGCTTAAGTGGCCCTTCCCTCTCAGCTTCCCGAGCAGCTGGGGTTACAGGTCGGCACCGGCACACCAGGAAAAAACGCTTTCAAACTCTTGTTAGTGATGTATAATGACAAGTTTTCAGTCTTTAAAAGAGCCCCACAACATAGATACTGTGTATTTCTGATTGGCAAAAGTGCCGACTCTTCTATAAAAAGATCTAAAATATTCTTCATTTTTTATTTTTTTTTTGCAGGTTTGAATTCTAATTACTTAACCAACTTGTGCACTTACTAGTTCAAGTATTCAGAATCTATAGAGCTGGATATTCAGGATATTTATATATTCTTAGGACTCTGAAATAAATATCTGTCTATATAAGGTAATACTAAATAAAAATACAAATTTCATATTAAAAGCTATCATTTAAAAGTTAATATAGAAGAAAATCAAAAAATGGATCAAAGACCTAATATTGAAACAGAAACACAAAACCTACTGGACTAAATAGTAGGTAGAAATCTTGATGACACAGGAGTAGGCAGAGAGTTTATGAACAAAAACAAACTGCACGGGAAATACTTCAAAGAATCAACAACTGAGATCTCATCTTTTAAATGTTTTTGCACATCAAAAGAAATCACCAACAGAATAAAAAGAAATCCCATGAATTGGGAAAAATTTTAGACAACTGTCCCTCCTACAAAAGATTTTTATGTAGAACACATAAAGAATTAAAAAAATCAGGCCCCCCAAATTCAAAGACCCAATCCAAAAATGGGCGTCTGAGATGAATACACATTCTCAGATGAATACAAATGGCAAATAAATACATGAAAAAGTGTTCAACATCACTGGTCATTTGACAAATGCAAATTAAAACAACACTGAGATTCTGTCTCACCCCAGAAACAATGTCTATCGTCAAGAAATCAACCAATAATAAATGCTGGTAGAGTTGTGGGAAAAAAGGAACTGGTCTCCACTGTTGGTTGGTGAAGCCACTGTGGAAATCACTGTGGAGATGCCTCAGAAATCTAAGATTAGGATTACCATTTTACCCAGCTATTCCCTTTCTGGGTATTTTTGCAGAAGATTTGAAAACATCACACCACAGTGATATATGTGTACCTATGTTTACAGCAGCACAATTTGTAATAGTTAAATCTTGGAAACAACCCAAAAGGCTATCAGCTGAGGAGTGGATAAGAAAGATGTGGTAGTTTTACATAATGGAGTACTACTCAGCGGTAAAGGATAAACTTGAGGTTTTTGTAGATCAATGGATGCTGCTAAAGACTGTACTCATAAGTGAAATAAATCAGACTTGCATGGGTAATCATCAGATTTTCTCCCTAGTGTTAGAACCTGAAAGAGTAACTAAGATCCAAAAGGTACAACAGATCTTGTGAAAGAGAAAGAAACTGCTCAAAAGGAAAGAATAACTGGGATGGGGGAAAGGAGAAAAGAAGGAAGGGGGAAAATATATATATATATATGCACACATGATAAAGCTAAGATAAAATGTACTACTAATTTGTATTAGTTCATTGAAAGCAACAGTTAATGCTTGTATTGTTTGGTTAATTTTGTATGTCCATGTCTAGTCATCTGAGCAACTACTTTGAAGATAATAATATGCAGTAAAATAACCATTGTTGATTTGCTATCATCTTATTTTGAAATTCTGTATCATATTTATTCTTTTTCTTTTAAAATATGAAAGGAATATATTAAACACTGAAATTTAAAAATCTTTTCTCTGCTTGCAACTGCCATACCATATAACACAAACAAATGTTAAAACATTTCAAAAGGGGCTTTTATCCTTTAAAAAGGAACAAGAAGAGAAGGAAAGTCAAAAGTTTTTACAATACATATATTTACAACAGAAAATGCTATGTTCAAGCCTGCAGTGGTAGAACACACAGCAGCTGTGTGCACAGGACAGTAATATGTGGCTGGACTTGGCCCGTGGGCCTACAGCATGTAGTAGATATTCTACTCTAATTCAGTCTGAAAAGTGATATAACAGTGCCTCCCTTGAGCCTGGAGACAGAGTTAGATTCAGCATACACAAGCAATGTCAAAAGAGGAATCAATTACATTTTTGGCTGGTAAGGTCAACAATGAACTTAATCAGCTGGGTAAAAACAAGCCACTTGTCAAATCTGTCCTAAGGATATGGAGTTAAAATCTTGTATCTCAATAGGGTCTATGTTTTAGATTTAGAGCACTAGAACTACAGAACTGAAATACAGTATTTCAAAACTAAAATTTTAACAGTGCAGTGGATTTTGAAAGTATTGGAAAATTAATTTCAATGAAGAACAGAGTATTACTTTCATATCTCTTAAGTAATATACCAGGAGATGTATTTCAAGATACTAAAAGGCATATTTTCTATTTTTCTGTCTGTTGCCCACTTTTGTTACTGTAATTAAGCTGCTATTGTATACTATGAAAATTGACTGGAGATTTAGATACCTCATCACACTTAATTCTTATACACAAAGATGTAAATTTTATTGCCTACAATTTATAACTGCAAAAGCTGAGGCTCACCAAAGTTGAAGAATTTGATTCAGTTGTCATAGCTGGTATGAATAGAGCCAGAAATTAAAGCAGCTCTCTCTGGTGCTAAAGTCCATGCTCTTTTCACCAATAACCAATATGAAATTCATTTTTATACATTTTCAAGGCACAATGTTCTGTGTTTCTTTGCCCTTAATTAATTGCTTAATATGTTTGAATGTTTAATATTTTCACTAATGTTAATAGGTCAAAAGTTAATTGTGTGGAATTAGATTGTTTTTACTTTGATCAGCAAAACAACCAGTGGAGTTTAGTCCAATTGACACTCTCATCTGATTCATTTTAAAAATGAAGAACTCTTGTTCACTTTGCAAAATCAGAGAACACAATATTTGTCTTGAAATAAACATTACATCATCATGTTAATAGTTTCAAGATAATTAAGGTTTTTTTCTTTAAGACTAGACTTGGAAAATTAATATTCTATTCATGACATAAACATAGCCATGTAGCTGTAGTCGAATAATCATAGATGATACTTTTGGGACATTTATTTTTTTTTAAATGTGAGAATGGTTTTTAAAAATGTTCAGCTCTAGCAGCAGCCAGCTTGATTCTGGGTGAGTAGAATCCAGGAAGGATCTGGGTGACACATTGATTCCTGCTGCCCTCTTCTTGCCTCACTCCCTGCTGTAATCCTCTAGTCTTCCCGCCTTCCCTCCCTGATCCTTCTTCTGTAATGCAGAAATATCAGAAAATTCAAAGCAAGGAAGTGCCTATTACATGTTGATGACTCTGCCAGGTACTTTTCATGCATTGTTTTACTGAACCTCTGGCAAAATCAGTATTACATTTTCTTCAGCAGGTGGAAATTGAACACGGGAGGTCTGTTTACATGCTGTACTCTATCAGTAGAAAATGGCAGAACATTATCCTCACATCTCTCTGGCATTAGAGTCTTGGTGTTTTCCTACTACTCCAGTAATTTGTGGAGTTGCAAAATGGCTCTCAGACTTCATATTTTCTTTCTGGGTGCTCATAAAGCTGATGTTTCAATAATATGAGGTAAAAATTTAAGAAAAGCTGGAAAAACCTTAATTTTAAACTATCTCACCTTAACTTCAGTTGCTACAAATCAATTCTATATATACGAGTAAATAGCATATTTCTAAATTGTTTTGAATTCTCTTTTACATGGACTCCAATTTTTGAATCAGTGCATTAATTTTGATTTTTCTCTTGACTGATTTCTAGTAGACAATGATTCTTAATCATTTAAACTTTATATTTTCCATTTAATTTTTCATGTCTGACCTGTTTTATATATATTCTATAAAGTATGATATATAAATATTAAGGAGACTTCTGTTTTGGGAATCTTTTCTGTAAATTTTCTCTTAATGCTAGTACTCTCACTTTCACTACCCTTGTCCACTTAAGTATATACACATTTTCTGCGGAATAACTATCTGTTCCTAAGGAAGGAACTTTCTTAGAAGTGTAAAAAAGAAAAAGAAAAAAAAAAAAAAACCACCTCATGTATCTATTCACTCTTAGCCTAAGGATAGAGAAGCCAATTTAGAGATAACATGTGATGATGAAGAGATGAAGGTAAAAATAAAAGCATCAGGTCAGATCATTATGATATATTATTAAAGTTGGTCTAAGGCTGTATTTTTCAAAATTCTCAAATTAGGTTTCATGAAATCCTGTAAGTTGTCCTGCCAAGCCCAGATCTCTTCTCTCTCTCTGTCTCTGTCTGTCTGTCTGTCTGTCTGTCTCTCTCTGTCTCTCTCTCTCTTTCTCTCTCTCTCTCTCTCACACACACACACACACACACACACACATACACACACATTCAGACATACAGACATGAGCATGCCTTTTTCTATAAAATGTGTTGAGAATGCCTGCTCTACTGGGATTCTTGAAGATTGCAATAGTCTGTAAAATTCCATGCAGAACCTAAGAATAAAGACACTTATTTTAACCGAGAATTTTCCTAAATTGTGTGGACAATAAAACCTCATTTTTTTGTCATGCCTATTGATAACATCTAGAATTTCAACTCAACATTCTCATTGGCAAGCACTGCTCATATGACATATTCACAGCCACCACAGAGGGATTTATTGTACTCACCTTGACATGAGAATAAAGACAGGCAGACTGGCTTAGATGCACTTGAAATAGCATAGGTGGGAGATGATGGAAACTTGAATTAAAGCCAGAGAATGTGATGGAGTCAAGAGATACCACAGTAGGACTTAGACTTGATCTGATTCAAAGACTATTGGGTGAGAAATGAGTCATACACCAGGTCTAACTTGACTGATTAGCTACATGGTGTTATTTCTTGACAAAGAAGTTAAAAATGCAAAGGACTTTTTCGAGTAGGATAGCTCCCTTTTGGCTTGTTGGCTGGGAAATGCTTGGGCTTCTTCCAAGTCAGTTTTCTCTAGTAGGAACTGGAAATAGAATTTTAAGTCATAGGGGAAAAGTAATACAAGATTCAGAAGATATAGATGTCAGAGTGAAGCTCCTGGGATGTGGTGAGACTGTGGTTGACTTGGTCTATAACTGGTGGGGTTCAGTTACTTCATCAAATGCAGAAAGCGGAGCAAGACACTAAATGCACACACCACATTTTGCTACCATGAGTTCTGTTTGTGGGATGGATGGAAGGGGTGTAAGTAAAACATACAATCATCCAAAGATTATATTTTTTTGGTTTTACATGTAGCAAAGGACTCATGATGCTGAAATCACAGTCATCTCACAGAGTAATGGGCAGCATTTAAAGTTAGGTGCTGAAGAGGTTTTGAAAATTCTCTCTGGGCTCATGCCAACAAAGACTGCATTAAGCTTATAAATACATTAATCAAGAACAGAGATGCTGAATAATGACTTATGCAGAACTCAGGCCTATGATCTATTGAAAAAGGCTGACAGCATTATACAAAATGGAAATCTGTTTCTTGTGAACCATTTGCTTGGTGCATTTACAGCAATTCTCTGAAAGCAGCCATTCTTAACCAGTCGCTTTTGCCTCAAACTCATATACTTGAACCGAGTGGAATGTGCAGAGCCCCCTGGTGATGAACGCCAGATCTGAGGAGGATTTGGGTCCTCTGCCGTCAGCCAAGCCTTGTGTTGGTAGCACCTGTCTTGTCAGCACTGGCCAGCAGTGCCAGGCACTCAGTCTGAGCCGTACACTCTAATAGACACTTCTCATAAATTATCTAATGATCAAAGAAGCCTACTAAGACAGACCTTGTAATTTTGTTATTGTTCCTTAAAGACCTGACAAATTGAATTTGTTAAAGTTACATATTCAGTAAGAGGCAGAGCTCAGTTTTGATTATGGGGTTGAAAGATTCCACAGTCTGTAATCTTTCTCTTGTCCTGTGCTTTCTACAAAAATGTGTAATGGACATCAGATAATTGTTGCCAATATAAGAACTGCTTTTGATATCTGCAAAGAAGTAGTGTTTGACACCACCTTTTTTGGAAATTTCCTAATAAAGCATTTTTAGAAGAAGAGAACTTGAAAATACACTTAATATTCTACAAAAATTCCTCTGCTCTGCCTTTTAAAAGTAATCAGAGGGGCTGGGGATTTAGCTCAGCAGCAAAAAGCGCCTGCCTGGGAAGCGCAAGGTCGTGAGTTCGGTTCCTGGTACCGGAGAAAAACCAAAAAAAAAAAAAAAAAAGTAATCAGAGGAGGAAGCTCTCAATCACCAGACCACACATTCAAAATCTATTAAACAATTTAACTCACCATTGATTAGTTTCTCATACAGTTTGATGAGTTAGTAAAAAAAAAAAAAGCAAAAACAACAGGATTCTGACATCAGAGAAATAGACAACTGATATTTTTGGCCATTAAAATTTCTAATTCTAGTGTTTTATTTTTAGTATTCCTAATTAAATGTATTATACTCTCCATGTCATCTTTCATGGGACTGAGCATTGAAAGTTATGTTTGAAATGAGGTATATTCACTTACAACCCTGATATTAACAAACATTTATCTCAGAAGGTGCTGTGACAACAGTATCTCATTCACTAACATTGACCTATTTTTCTTCAAAGATATATTTTAAATGAATTCTCTCAGAAAAATAAGGCAAATATAATTGAAAACAAATTTAGCCAAAGGAAAGAAGATATGTGAAAATAGTTACATGGAGCTGCCTTAAATTGTACTGAAATGCACTAATAAATGTTATATACACTCAACTTTACTCATGTCTAGGTGGAATATCTATAGTCATTCTAAATGTTTTTTGGTAAGTTTTGACACTTTGAAATGGAAGCAATTTTCACAAAACCACATTCAAGATAAATGTTTAAACATTTTAAATGCTCCCTAATGTGATTAATATATATTTTTTTCTTCTAGATATTTTTAAGTGAGATTATTAGTAGATTATGAAGAAAATAATAACTGAGTTAATAATAGAAATTAAATGCTTGCATTTTGGAGGTTAGGGAGAACAGTAACTGCCTTGGTTACTTTTCTCTCATTGCTGCGACAAAATACCTGGTGCCCAGAATTAAGGAAGGAAAAGTTTATTTCACTTACAGTTTGTGGAACTTTCAGTCCATACTTGGCAGGTTACAAGGCAGAGTGGCTCATGGCAGAGGGCTGCAGTTCATGGCGGCAGAACACAGCAAAAGCAACAAGCACAAAAGCCAGGAATGGCATCAAGCAGCTTCTTCCTCTCCCTTACATATGCAAACTATCCACCCCAGGGCAGGTGTAGCTCTCACACCCATAATCATTCAAACTCTAAAAGCCTGCCCCATGACCACATGAGGCTTTGTGGGGACACACAGACACAAACCATAACAGTAATATAACCAGTAGTAACAAACTTAACTTTCAGCTACATAAAACTATTGTCTATAATATTTTACAAATATCTTCTGAAGTTTGTGTTCATTTGCTGCATTTAATCATATCCAGAGAGTTCACTATTTATAGTCTTCTTTAAAAAGAAATCACAAATATATCTAGAAAGTGAATTATTTTCAGGATTATGTTACTGATGAGTAATTACTTTTCCAACTCAAAATTCATCTTGAAGAGAAATGATAATGTTTGGCACCTTCATAATTCTTACTTTAAAATAATTCATTTAATTAATTCTAATTAATCTGTATAACACTCCTTTGAAGTGATAAATTGGGTAGAACTGTTCACCCATACTAATATAGTTAATTATATTATGTACATATACATTAAAAACACAGTAGTATTTTAATTCTTAGATTTGATTGTAGGTTCAAGTACAATCAATTGTATGTCATTTATTTAGGGAAGAAGTGATATCAAGAAATGGAAAATACTTGACATTGTGCTTGTGATCCTTCAGGAGAAAATGTTACAGATCAGGATTCAGTTTCCATCTGTGCATGAAGCTGAGTGAAGCCCCAGAATGTGATAGAGATCACCTCAGCCTAGAACCCCAGAGACCCTAGATTCCAGCCTTAGCTTTTCCATTAGCTACCTGTCTGACCTTGAAACTCATTTTTCTCAGCTATAAGGTAGTGATAATGTTACCTGCCTGGCCTACATCACAGAGATGTTGGAGAGTTAGATGTGACAACATATGTGAAAATACTTTATTACTTTAAAGCATTTTTTGAAATGAAAATTACACATATTTATAAAGTAAAAGTAACTAATATGAAAATATATTTCTGTGGGCAGAAATAGAGTTTAGTGGAGTTGCATTTTAATTCACTGATGTAGCATTTTTAAAACTGTGTTTGTTATAAGCTCCAAACAGCACACATGGTTGATATATATAAGCAGGCTGGCTATAAAAGGTGAATGTACATACAGCTGAGGCCATGGTGGCTGGTATATCTAATCATTCACTATCTCAGTTTGTACACTACAAAAAGGAGGCATGTATCTACCACTCCTCAAAAATAGACGATCCTATTCATTAACAGGTGAGATATATATGAGTTTCATTCTTTTCATCTTATTTAATATAAAAAAATCAAGGCAAGACAGAAGAGATTTCTGAGAATAGTCATACAGTGACCTACATGAGATTCCCTCAGTGGACCACTGTCCAATGTTCTGAACCCCATACGTCTATTTTGAAGGGCATTGCCTCAGTCAAAAAGCATTTATCTTCCTTGGAACAGAACAGCTCCCAGCTTAGGCACTGTCATTTTCATTGGTCTTTCTTGGTTCTCTACCTCCTTTGTGTATTGGTCCTTCTGAGGCTGCTGTGCTGGTTGTTCCACATGTCTTGCACCTCTAAAATCAGAATGCTCTGAAGTCACAGTACTTGGGCCATTGTTCTTTTTTTTTTTTTTTTTTTTAACTATTTTCTTTTCTCATACCTGGAATCAAAGTCAGGGCCTCACGCTTGCCAGGCAGGCGTTGCACCTCTGACCTACATCCCCAGCGCTGAGCCATTACTCTTTACTACCTAGGTGTTTGTTCTTATTCATTTCTGTGGCTGTTACAATTCTCACAACTGTCAATTTTATACCTCTTGCCTACCCATCCCCTGTGATCTCTAGAATCATATTTCCAACAGCTACATGTCGTTCACTAAGACAGGTCCAGTATAGATCTCAGATTTCAGAGGTCAGAATGAAACTCCTCACTCTCTTTTGTGTCCACTGTGTTCCTTCTGCACTAGAGTCTTCTTCTTTGCAGTCAACAAATGGAACTTCATTCTTCCAATTATTGAAGAAAGACCTCAGGATTGCCCTGGATTTCTTAGTCTCATGTATTTCACCTTTCTTCTTGGCTCTATCTTCAATATAGCCTTGATTTAACCTTTTCTCATCATCACCATCAACACATTCTCAAGCCATTGTTTGTGTCCTTCCATCCCAAAGTCCTGCCCTGTTCTTTTTCTTTTCATTTTAAAAATAAAAGGAGGAAAACGTTAACAGACAGGCAATACAGAATTACAAAATAGCAAAAGAACAGTACCGACAATACAGAGTTACAAACAAAGTGGTAGGAAATTAACAATGCTTGTTGTATTACATATTGACATCTTCAAAGTGGTTTCTCATGAAAACTCCTTGCCCTCACCCTCACCATTCTATAGTCTATTCAGAGTCTAACACAGACATGCAGTTCTCAGACTTCATCCTGAGTCAGAATCTCCTGGAAGTCTGGTTGAAATGTAGGTTACTGGGCTTCCCCAGACCTTGAGAAACAGTAATTTCTGGGTTCCAGAAATATTACTTCTGAAAAGTTCCTGGGTGATGTGAATGCTGCTGTTTTAGGGGCCACCCACCATGACCATTCATACAGGGCTTTGCCACTAAACATGTTCTCTGCTCAGGAATATCAGCATAGCCTGAGAGCTCGGCAGAAACACAGCATTTTAATTCTGTTCCACATCCACTGAATCAGAATCCGCATACAGATTGTCCTGATTGCTTGGTGATTCTATATGCGACTGTCTTAGAAATACTGATGAAGAGAATTTCATCTACATTTCAAATCATATCATGTTACTCCTTTAATCCATCCCAGTGTAGGTAAAGTCCTACATCTTTACCAAACCTCAGAAAATCTTGAGTAACCTCGGCGTCCTGCCGAGCCTTCTGATTTTCCCTCTTACCACTTAAAAGCAGATACACCGGCTCCTATAAATTTGCTCTTCCTTAAACTCAACCGGACATGACTAAGGGCTGTGCGGTTTGCTTTTCTCTCAGTGTGGAATGTTCCTTCCCCACAGTGTGGAATGCTGCTTCCCCCGTGCCCATGTGGCTTTTTCTCTCACTTACTCTGGTTCTCTGCTCAAAAGCTGTTTGGTCAAAGAATTTGTTTTACCAATAATGTCTGAGAAAAGATCCCCTCCCCAAACTCACACCAGTGTTTACTTAAACCTGCAACAGCTTTCTATGTAGAATTTACATGTGGTATACTCTCTTTTATCAATTTATTAATTTCTCTTTAAATTTCTGGAAAACAGTTTCTTGAGACATAGGCACTTTTACACTTCTGCTCACTTTTATATGTTGAATACATACAACAGTGCTGGAAATATAGAAGGCATCAAGTCTTTGTTGTATGAATAAATGAATGACTTTTCCAAATCTTTTCCTACAATTAAATTTTTAGTGGAAAAGTGAGGGTACTCCGGTACTCTAGGGTACGAGGACAGGAGGAAACAAAGTACAGAGAGTGCAGTGAGCGAGGAGCTAGAATGAAGGCTCTGTGTCACACTTTTCTTAGCTAGTTATTAATGAGAAGATCAGTGGGCAATGATACAGGTTTTAGCTATGTGTTTTCTCTATTTTTGCACAGTGTTGGAATGCTAGACCAAAATGATGGAAATTTACAAATGCATTTACTGTCTGCTTTAAAAAATCACACAAATGGGCCCAGCTGTGACTGCTTTGGCTAAAGAATTTTAAGTTCATGGTGATAATGTGCAGCGGTGTGTGAGTTGGAAGGAGGTCGGCGGGGAGATGCGCTATAGGTGTGAGGACTATTTTTCTGCAGCGCCTTGGCGGACCATATGGAAGGAAGAGTGAAAAGCTCGTTAATTATCATCGCTGGTCACTGCATTGAGAGGTCCACTGACTGACAGCAGGGAGGGGATAAAAGAATACAGAAGGATGTAGAGGAGTCAGAGAGAGTGGAAAGATATTAATTGCAGCTTCTTCTATAAAGAAATTTAGATCAGTACGGGGACATATTTTAAGAGTCCTTTGCAGGTAATATTGTGATTCTTGTGTTGGAGATGGTAGTGGTAAGGAAAGAATGTATGACTCGTTTCTAGCTCTTGCGCATCATCAGTGGCTCAGCCACTGTAATTATGTGCACCACACACAGTGGACACTGTGCAGAGTAAGGGGGGCAACTTGTCTATAAACTATATCTGTATTTGTACTTAAATATGTCCAGAAGGATCATGGCCATCCAGTGAGGAAGGAAGCAGTTCTAGTGGAAGAATTCTTGCTGTGATAAGGGGCTTTCTGAGGGTAGAGTTTAGACACTGAGGCAGAACTGGAGAGGTGACTCCTACCTCAGGAATTCATTCAGATCATATTTTGGTCAATTGGTGAATCTCTTTAGAATATCTTAAGTACAATTTTTTATTTTACAAAATAAAGGTCAGTAAAACTACTTGACTCAACCATATAGAACTGGTCACAAATGTTCAGATGTTGTTAACTTCCTGTGGCTGAACTGGTGGGCTGGAGGAATCCATAAGAACCTCAGTATAAGAACCTTGGATGTGCAAGGTGCCAGGTGCACTGCTGCCCTGAATGTGGGCTTCTAAAGCACAACAGACTTTGCCATCCTCAGTGCAGACATCAGGGCCCACTCATGGGCATTGAATGCTACACTGATTTCTGCTGAACACTAGAAAGTGAACTTTTATACCAGCTGGTGGGAGAGAGGAGGAAAAAGAATTTTAACCGGTGTCCCCAGAAAACCAATTTCCAGAAGAGAAAGATTTAAGGATTCCTAGAAGTATTTGAGAGTTTATACAGTAACAATATTGGGGGTTAGGAATACTATTTACACTTTTCTTTTTTATGTTTATATTGTACCTCAGGCTGTTGTTACCTAGATAATAGTTATGCAGAAATGACGATAGGGACAAAAGTCTGAAGGACTTCAGGAATTCTGTGATATGGTTCAAGGCTGTAATTGCTGTTCTTTTCCTGTTTACTTCCTGCAGGAAATATCTGTGGCAGCAGATGATATTTTAGAGCATAAGAATGACAACTTCGGAGAATTCAGAATTAAGACAGAATTGGTAGCATTGCACTTGGTGTTGTTATCATGTATGCACAGAGGAACATTTTTAAAAATCCTGTTATTCATCCTCCCTGGAACTAGCATGCTCAGAACACCAGGTGTTCTCTATCTGTAGAGGCAATAAAGCTTTCAGGATTCTAGCATTCTTCAGCCTTATGTGGACTAACACAAAAGAAAAATACATGTATATGTGCACACCTTCCTTCCATTCAGGGTGCTTTATGTTTGTACCATGAATGAGGGTTATTTGTTGTATTGGTCAGCTTTCCTGTTGCTGGCACACAATACCCAATACACATAGTTTAAGGAGGGGGATTTCTAATTTGGGTCAGAGTTTCAGAGGTTTGGGTCCTGGGTCAGACACTTCAAGGCAGATACAGCACAGTGGAAGGGTGTGGTGGATCAAAGCTTTTGAGCTGGGGTGGTAAATAAGCAGAGCAAGGGAGCCGTGTCGGAGACCACACACACCAGTGCCCTGGGCCACACCTCCGTGGCTACCCAGACACACCCAGAAGTGTGTTTTGCTAATCCCCTAGGTGGCTTCCAAGCCAAGCAAATGGATAACCTTAAGCTTCACATGGGTCAGCAGAGTCAGTCTCCCTTTGGTGTCTCACCTGTAAAATGTCAGAATCGCACCAGATGCTCTTGATTGCATTTTACCTAATGGGATAGTCCATCACACTCCACATTGGTATTTTAAATGTGAAATTAGGGATCCTTCACAGGTTTCATTTCAATAATTTTGTAATTGAAATAATTAAAAACATCAATAGTTACAAATTAATACTAAAAAATAGCTACTTCTTAGTGGTGACATGCGGTTATTATATGCCAGGCAATATGTTAAGAATGTAAGATAAGTAATCTGATTTAATGTCAAATTGGGTTAAGTTTCATTTGGCATCCATAATAAACCATAGAATAAGAAGATCTCAATGATTGTGACTAAGTATGCTAGAATTAGATCTCAGAACGCCTAACACCTCTTTATCATCCCTTGCCTGATTGTATGCTCTACCTTTTTCTGATATAGAGATACAATATTTTGTTACAATTTTTAAGCTAACAGAATGGCATGCATGAAACAGCACAAAGGAAGTTGCATAAATTCAGCTCATGCATATAGTCAGTGTGGTTTTTTATGGAAATTCCTAATTTGGAGCTATTAGGTAGGAGGACTTTCACTCTCATGCAACCAGGAAAGATGTCTTCAGAATGACCCATTTCATCTTTGTGTAATCAGTCACCATGTAGAGTATAAATGAATTTTATCAAGATGTCTGGTATTACTGTTCCTCAAAACTTTGCTTAAAAGGTCGGGGGCCATGATACCCTGGTTCTGTACCGTTTAAATTTATTCTGACCATCTGAACGAAGCATATAGATGTAAGGGCTTTTCCATCCTTTTACCACATCAGAACAGTGTGGGAACCATTGCTTTTAATGCAAGTATCCTCTAGTATTTCAGAAACTTTATTCAAAGCGATTGGCAGTTCTAGTCTCTTTCCTCTCATAGCTGCCAAGGTTCCCCAGTCTGGCGTACTCAACCATCTCTGCTGGATGATTTACAGCAGGGCAAAATGAACTGCTGCACACCTGGAGAGCGGAGTAAACGCAGTGTATTGAACAGCTGCGGACATTTCTTGACAGATTTTGTTTTCGGTAAAAATATAAGGCATTTTCTTCTACAGATTTCTTAAAACATATATTGTAAGGGAAAGAAAATCCATATGGTATTGATTTATTTAAATGTTTTAAAAATTAGGTATTGGAAAAGCCTCTTATATTTGTATTTTTCTTGGAGAGTGAGTATTTTATTTCACGGAGAATAAAAAGAGAAAAAAGCTGGAAAATTCATGTTTAGCTCCAAATTCTAAGTCAGAATTGACATGGTTTTTAAAACATGACAAAAAAAATGTAGCTTCAGAGAATAAAGTCAGCTTCAGGAGGAAGGAGGCAAGCTGTTTCTCCAGAAGAGCCCTCGTTCCCGGAGTCAAAACAGAGCAGCAAACAGATAAACAGAGCACAGAAGTACCTACTCCAAATGGTACCTTGCTACGGAACTCTACAGAGTTTATAGCTTTAACAATACGGGACCTGGTGCCAACTCGTGGTTTCTTTTTCCTTTGTGCTACAAAACAAAAGATCTCTGCTAAAAGGGGTAATGAATCCTGTGGGCTATAATTGCTATGCTGTCGGTAACTGCTACTTACAACGCTTTAGCATGAACTAGAAGTAGGTTGGACTGCATAGCCTGATACTCCCTAGGTTTCTAGGAGTGGTTTTTTGGGAAAAAAATCTTAATTCAGAATACAAATCTATGGTGCTGCCTATTTTTACCTAGTTTTGAATAAATTTTGCAGTCATTCAAAAGAAATTATAAATTTGTAGGGCTACAAAAAAAGCTAGAGGGTAATATTATATAGATGGCAATCCAAAAGGTTTCCTCGGGGCTGGGGATTTAGCTCAGTGGCAAAGCGCCTGCCTGGCAAGTGCAAGATCATGAGTTCGGTTCCCGGTACCGGAGAAAAACCAAAAAAAAAAAAAAAGGTTTCCTCTGTCTTTCTATCTGTCACCAATGGTAGATCTGTATAGATATCTACCTACTGAGACACATTGCTCTTTACATTTATGTAGGAATTTTTATATCTCAATTAAATATGGCTCTGAGAATGTAGAGACGTGCATTTAACTTTCATTGGCTTTCTTTACCTTCCTGGAACTTTTCTGTCAAAATATATTTCTACTGAAAACTTGGAGAGTTTTTTCTTCAAGCTTTATTGATATATGTAATTGATAAACACAAGCTGTACACAGCGTGGTAATGCAATACTTATGTACATCGTGAAATGATTGCCATAATCAAATTAATTAACACATCTGTCCCCTCACATAGTCACCAATTTTTGCACGCACGTAGGTACATTTAGTAAACACACTTTAAGAGTTTAGCAAATTTCAATGTGACATTATTGGCAATAGTTGCTATGTTATATATTAGATCTCCAAAGTTTATCCTTCGTAAAAGTTTGTGTCCCTTATAACCGTCTCCCCAGATTCTTTGCCTCCAGCTTCTGGCAACCATTATTCTATTACTGGCTTGGAAGAGTCTAATTTTTCAGCTGGCTCCACATAAAAGTGAGATCATATAGTGACTATATTTATATACCTGGTTTATTTCACTTAACATAATGTCCTCCAGGTTCATCCATATTGTTGCAAATGGCAAAACATCTTTCATTTTTATATTTTACTAGCATCCTTTAATATATGTGTGTGTGTGTGTGTGTGTGTGAGTGCCCTATGTCTGTATGTTTCCATATACCACATGTTTTTATTTGTTAATTCGTTGATACTGATGGATGCAGGTTGTTTCTGTGGCTGGGCTATTGGGCATAATGTTACAGTGAACCTATGTGTGCACTTACCTCTCTGAAATACTGCTTTCTAATTCTTTTGATTTTATATTCAGATGTGCCAAATCATGGTAGTTAATATTTTTAATATTTGTAGGCATTTCATATTATTTTCAGTACTGAATTTAACAATTTCTGTTCTCATCAACAGTGTGTAAGGATTCCCTTTTCTCCACAAGTCACCAGCACTTGTTGTCTCTGATTTTTTTATCACGGCTACCCTAACAACTGTGAAGTATCATCTCTCTCTGCCTTTGATTTTCCTTTTGCTGGTAATTAGTGGTGTTGAGCATGCTTTCTAATAGCTGTTAGTCATTTTTATGTCTTTTTTGGAGGTAAGCTAATATTCAATCTTTCTCAATTTTCAATGAGGCTGCTTTGTTATGGAGTTGTATGAGTTCTTCATATTTTGAATATTAATCATTTATCAGATATATTTTGCAGATAGTTTATATCATTACATAAGTTCTCACCGTACTGATTGCTTTGCTATAAGAAGCTTTTTAGTTTGATGTAGTTTCACTTCTATATTTTGGTTTCGTTTTCTGTGTTTTTGGTGTTATATAAAAAAAAAATCATTTCAAGAACAATGTTAGAGTTTTTCGCTATGTTTTCTTGGAGAAGTTTATGGTTGCTCTTCTTACAAGTCTGCATTTTGAGCTGATTTTTTATGTAGTGTAAGTTTTTATGTAGTATCAAATTACACTCTGACCTATGGTTATTCTCTTGTCCAAACAGCATTCATTGAAGGTACCAGTCTGCCCACTGAGTACCTGTGGCTTCCTTATTTGACTCTATATGCTTATGGTTAGTTCCTTACCCTCTGTTCTGTTGTATTAGTCAATACAAAATACTGTTTTATGTTAGCATTATACTATTTTGATTTTTATAGCTTTATTATATAGTTGGAAATCAGAAAGCCAAATGTCTTCAGTTGTTATTTTTCAAAATTGCTTTAACTATAAAAGTTTTTTTTTCATGATTCTATATGAAATTTAGTGTTATTTTCATTTTTGTCAAAAATGTCACTGGAATTTTGATAAGGATTTTACTGAGTGTATATTGCTTTGTTTACTATGAACATTTTAACATTACTAATTCTTTCAGTCCAGGAAAACTAGATATGATTTATTTGTGCCTTTTTCAATTTCTTTTATCAATGTTTTCTATTTTTCAGTGTACAGTCTTTCACCTACTTGGTGACACTTAGTTCTAAGTATCCTTATTTCTTGAAACTATTTAAAATGAAATTATTTGCTTAACTTCTTTTTCACAACTTTTGTTATCAGTATATAGAAATGCTATTGACTTTTGTTTGTTGATTTTGCATCATGTCAATTTACTGAATATCTTTGTTAGTTCTAAAAGTTTTAGAAGTTTGTTAGTTCTAAAAGGGGAGACTAGGATTTCCTATACCAAATCATGTCATCTGTCAAATTTCTTCCATTCTAATTCAAATGCACTTAATTTTTTTTTCTTGCCTAATTGCTCTGGCTAGAACTTTCTGTGTTGAATAAAAGTGGAAAGAATACAAAATTTTGTCTTATCTCTGAATTTATAGAACCAATTTTCAGCTTGTCTTCAAGTATTCTGGTGAGTATTCTGGTGTCTATGAGCTCATCAGAGATGATATTTATTGTGCACGTTCTGTCTATATTTTAATTTGTTGAGAGGTTTTTAATCATGAAAGAAGATTAAAACTTATGAAAGAATACTGAATTTTACCTATTTTTTTTTTGCTTCTGTCGAGATAAGTATAGGATTTTTATGATTCATTTTGCTAATGTGATATGTGACATTTACTGATTTGTGTGTGGTGAATTTTCCTGCATTCCAGTGAAAAATCTCATTTGCTTATAGTGTATAATCCTCTCTGTGTGCTGGTGAACCTAATTTGCTAGTGTTACACTGAGGAATTTTGCACCTTTAGTCATGAGTATGGGCCTATTAATTCTCTTTCTTGTACTGTCCATACCTAGTTTAGGTGTAAAGACAACAGTGACTCATTAAATGACCTGGGGAGTATTCCCTCCTCTCCAAGTACTTGGAAAGGTTAAGGAATAATGTTGATTCTTCAAATGCTGTAGCAGTGAAGCCAGCAGATTTGGGCTCTTTACTATTAGGTTTTCAGTTACTGATTCAGTCTTCTTGTTATTAATATACTTATATCTTCCATTTCTTCATGATTCTGTCTTCAACAATGTTATTTCAGTCCATGAGCATGAAATATCTTTCCTGTGTGTGTGTGTATGTGTGTGTGTATGTGTTTGTAGATATCTTTCACTAATACTTTGTAATTTCATTTTGAAAATTTAAAATAATACAAAATATTGGTCTCATATTAGAACATAAAAAGAAGTGAAAAAATAAGACCCCCCAAATTCAAGTACCCAGTCCAAAAATGGGCATCTGTGATGTATACACACTTTGCAGATGAAGAAATACAAATATCAACTAAATGTTTAACATTTTTGGTCATTCAAGAGACACAAATTCAAAAACACTGAGATTCCATCTCTCCCCAGAAAAAATGGTCATTATCAAGAAATCAACCAATAACAAATGCTGGAGAGGCCGTGGGGGAAAAGGAACTCCTCTCCACTGCTGGTGGGAGTGAAGACTGCTTCAACCACTATGAAAATCAGTGTGGAGCTTCCTCAAAACATTAAGATTAGAGGTCCCATTTGACCCAGCTATTGCTCTTCTCAGTATTTTCCCAGAAAAATTGAAAACATCATATCATGGAGATATATGTGTACCCATGTTTATAGCAGCACAATTTATAGTAGCTAAATCTTGTAAACAACCCAAATGTCCATCCACTGTGGAATGGATAAAAAAGATGTGGTATAGTTATACAGTGGAGTACTATTCAGCTATAAAGAAGAATAAACTTGAGACATTTGTGTGGAAGTGGATGCAACTTGATACCACACTCATAAGTGATGTAAATCAGTCTTGCATGTATAAAAATCATATTATCATCCTAGTGTAGGAAGCTGAAAGAGTAAATGAACCTAAAAATGCACAATAGATATTGTCAGGTGGGAAGAAACTGCTCCAAAGGAAAGAGAAACTGAAATGGAGGAAAAGAGAAAAGAATGAAGGGGAAAGGAAAAATAAATAAATAAAATATTTAATATATGATATATGGTATATAATGAATATAGTTATACTACCAATTTCTATTAGTTCATTGAAAGGAGCAGTGAGTGCTTACATTGTTTGATCAGTTTTTCATGCCTGTACCTTGTAATATGAGCAACTACTTTGAAGATAACAATATGCAATGTACTAGCTTTTGTTGCACTCCTGCAATCTTATTTTGAAATTTTATTCCACTGCTTTTGTTTATTTTTCTCCTCTTTACAAAAAAATAAGAAAATCAAAATACTGGAGATCAGTACAACTGTGTTTGGATTTTTAAAAAGATAAACAAAATCGACAAATTTGTTGCAGGCTAACCAGGAATAAAAAGAAGATTCAAATAAAAGCAGAGATGAAAGCTGAGATATTACAACCAAAACATCAGTGAAACACAGAGGATCATTATGGACTATTATAAACAAAAGCATCCCCAAAATTGAAAACTTTAGAAGTAGCAAAATCCAGAACTACTGGATAAACTACTGGAGACATACAGTTTACCAAAATTGAGCCATAGAGCGTAGAGAACATGCACAGATGAAAATCAAGAAGTTAGACTGAATCACTAACAGAAAGCCTCCAAAATAAGAAATTCCAAGAATAAGTAGCTGCACTAATTCGTTGTCTTTAAAGAAGAATATCAACTATCTTCAAACTATTTCAATAATTGAGAAAGAAGGAACCCATGTTAATCAGCTTCCAATTACTGTAACAAATATCTGAGATTTTCAATGTGTAAAAAGAAAATATTTTGGCTCACGTTTTTGGAAATTGCAGTCTGTGATTGCGTAGATAGAGTGCTCTGAAGTCAGTAGTAGGGGGGCCACGTGAATTTGCCCTGTAGTTCTTAAAATTATGTTTTTCCAAGTTTAAATTTTAAATTGTTTATAGTTTATAAGTATTAGAGACCATTAACAATTACTTAGGAAGTACCTAATCTGCTCTTGATGCTCTTTCATATAACTTAAAGTTAAGCATTGCCTTTTTTTATTGTAAAGATAAAGGAACAAAAACATCTTAACAAACACACATAAATTCAGAAAAGAACACAAAAATAATACAAACATTACAGTTTTATTTTTTTAAAATTCTGTGCCTCTTTCTTTTCCTCTAGTTTTTCATTCTTTTCTTGTAGTTACTTTTACAATAGCATTCTTGTAAAATTATTGTAAAATTCTATTTATTAACGTTATTTATATTGACTTTGAATTAGTTTCAATTCACTGCTTTTTTCTCCATCCTGTACCACATTATTTTTCTTCTCTGGTTGTATTAGAATTTTATTTGATGTCAGACATTGCAATTTTACTTTATTTATACATGACTATTTTCATGTCCCCTGAACATATTTTAAACTTTGTTCTGGAATCAGTTAATTTGCCTGAAACTAGTTTGCAGTGTTTCATTTTCTTAGGCTTGACCACAGCACTGTTTTTTTAACAGTTCTTCTCTACTGAAAGAAAGCATTGTTGAGATCTAAACTGTCCCTCCAGAGTTTCACGTTTCAGAGTTCCAACATTAGAAAGGTACTTAGATCATGTGAGTGGTTTATTCATCAGATTAATCCACTCATAATTACTTAGTTGAATGTGCTATTAAGAGGTACAACCTGATTAGTGGTGCTTCGTGGGGACATGATCTTACAGAGTATATTCTTGTCCTTGGCTTCTCTCTCTCTGTCTGTCTCTCTCCCTCCTACTTGGATGCCATTGATTGAACAGCTGTTTTCTACCTGGTCTTTCTATCTCACTGTTTCTTCATTGCAGCCTATTGACTTTGAACTGAAACCACTGGACTTGTGAGCCCAATTACACCATCTTGCCTTTAATTTGTGGATTTCACGGACTATGACTAATATAAAAAATTGGTACAAGGAGTGGCACTGTTGTACTACTGTACCTGACTATGGGGTCAAGAAGCTTTGAAGCTGATGTGTAGGAGGAATTTAGAAAAGGTAAGATGTTGGCTAGTGAAGACTTACAGTGCAGCGAACAGAGCCTTGAGGATTCTGGTTGACTCTGGTTAAAAGACTGGAATGCTGATAGGAATGCAAATTCGGGTTTATGAGGTTTCAGATCAGGATGAGGACTCTGTTGCAAACCGGACTGATGACCATGCATGTTCCATTCTGGCAGGGAATTTGTCTCTACTTTGCCTAATACTTAAGACTGTGTGAACCTGGATTTAAGTGTGGTGACTAATTGTTTTGGTGGAAGAAATCTCAAAGTATCACAGTGCTCAGGCTGTGGAATTGGTACTTCTGTCTACTTTAAGCCAGACTTGTAGTGACGGGAGCAAAAACTAGGTCCCGAAGATGTGAACATTTTTCAGTTTATCAGAAAGGATAAAGTTAAGGCCAAGGATAGCACAGTTGCTAAAAAGTTTAGCGTTAAAATGAAACCAAATACATTGTCTTGGGAGCATCTCAAGAAATAGCTAGATCTTACAAGTTAAAGGTTCACGGGTGTGAAAGTGTACTCTTCCGAAAGACTTTGGTTTGAGAGGAGAGCCCTAGGACTCCCTAGACGTAAATCCACAAATTAAAGGCAAGATGGTGTAATTTGGCTCACAAACTACAAATTAGTTGCTCAGATTACTAGATTCTTCTTTAGAGCTGAATGATATTCCATTGTATATAGAGGCTACTTGAGCATAATTATGATAAAATTAGTCTCAATAACTCATAATTGGTGTTGTCAAACTACTACCCACAGGCCAAATCCATCCCACTTTGTACTTCCATGGTACCTGCATACTAAGAATGTTTGTTATGTGTCTTTTCAGAGCAATATTGCCTTATTCTGTAAAACAGTCATATTTTTTAAAGAATACTATTTTAAAGAATTGAAATCACCACCCATTTTAAGGAAGACCTTATTGTTTAATTCTTTACTTGATGATTACAATTTTATTGTAGTCCACTTTCACATGCTTAAAAGAATGTAAATTCACTGCATTTTTTTCATCAGAATTAAATATCCTCTAAGTTTACAAAGCCTCAAAGAATATCTTTCATCAGACTGCACTATGAATGCCTCTTAAGGATCAAAATATCCTATATTTTCTGTCATTGGTAACTATTGTAATATGATTATAATATTTTATATTTCAGAATGGCAATGTAAGTGATCCCAGAGCTTCACATGAAACTCTTTTATTCACATCCTCTCCCACTGCTTCTCAGATTTTTGGCTAAGATCAAGTGATTTCACATCCTCTTGTGCACTGCTAGGTCATATCAGTTTCTTGCAAGAATATCCAATAATTTAGTTTTGTTTTGAATAATTGTTTACTAGATAAAAACTTCTTTTTTTTTTCTAGAAATCCTTTGACCTTCACAGAAGATTGGACTTATACCTGCTCAGTATGCCAATGGAAATGGTAAAATTAGTGCTAATACTTTAGAAATTCGCTAGATGATAGTAGCGTTAGTAAATACACAAAAGATCTTTCCAGTTTTCATTAAACCTTGACGCATCTATTTCTTTTATTTCCTCTTGCTGGCTAGCAATTATATAATAACTATTTTAATCTTTTTTCTTACATTAGATATTCACTATAATTACTGGATTTAAATTTTGGATAAATAGTATATAGTAAAGCAGTCAAAGTAGTGTTTTTAAAGTAGGAGCAAATATATATATATTGTATATATTAACTGTATAATATATCATTTAAGTTACCTTAATCATGCTTTAAATCACCCCATTATCTTTGCATATTAATATTTTAAATGCTCCTTCATACAAGAACACTAGAATATTCTGTCTTGTTTTTTCTCTATTCTGTTATTAAAGGCCTTTTAAAATATACTGTTCATTATTTCTCCAGATTACCTTCTCTTCACTTTATTTTCATTTTAATATACAGCAACTTGTTTCTTTAGAAGTGATATACATAATCTATATGAAGGTGATTATTATATTCCTCACTGATATTTATACGTTATTAAAATGACTTCTCTACTCTTGTGAAAGTTGCATCTTCTCAAAAGTTCACAGTGCTGCCGTATGAAATCAATACTAATGATCTGATTAACCTTTCCTGAAGTACTCTAACATATTTCCTTAGAAATCCATGGCACTTTCACTGTGACATATCCACTCAATGTATTTGAAAAATAGATTTTGGTAGCCAGCAAGGTCCTAGAAACTATTTTCTGAAGATACTGAGGGATGCCTATACGTTCATGACTTGAAAAGCAATTCCAAACAATTAAATTACAAATTACTTCTGCCTCCTTGCAGTCACTCTTCCACTCACATGAAAGATACTTGATTGAGAGGTTTCTTGGGTAAGACAAAGCCTTTCTATCCATTTAATCTGCAATACCTATCACACAGTAGATCTTGAATATATATAACTGATTAAGTAAATCACTTATTTTTTATATGTAATGCTTTTATGTATAAAAATTAAACCATAAGAAAACAAAGGAAAAACTGAAAAGAGTTTCCAATAAAAGATAAAAGGTTAAAATAGAATGGAGAGGGAACTAGTAGAAATAGTTACTGAGCTCAAACAGATGCTCACTTCACGGTTTTGATTGAACAGATGTTTGAGCAACTCAGCCTGAGCCAGACACACACATTCTCAGTAGTTTCTTCTTTTACCAAGAAGTGCTACCCCTGCTCTGAGACCTATGGTGTATTGTCAACAAAGTAGATGAAGTAACTGTTTTCAAAGGCAAGTAAAACCATTTCGTACTGGTCTTATCAACTCCAACTGGTTTGCTATTTGCTTCAGAGAAAGTCCTTATAGGGTAGGGAAAAAAATTCTTATTATGGAGTATGCACGAATCAAGGCATTTTATAAGAAATAACAAGCAGCTCCAGAATCTTAGTGATTTAAAAAACACATTTTGATATCTGTCTTCTTTTGCATATTCATTGGGACACTGTGAGTTCTGTCCTTTGTTGCTGGCTAGAGAGAAAGACTAATGGAGCAATTCTCATCTCAAATATGCTTGCAGCCTTGCTGAAGGAGTTGCATGTTCTGGCCTACAAGAGTTATGCGGCACATTTCACCAAACGCTTTTAGATTATCCCTCTGAATCATGAAAGGCGCAAAATGGATAACTACCTGAAAGGGTTCTTGAAAAGCGGGGGAATCTCAACCCATCAAGCCTTTGTGTTCTCCTCACCCCTCTGTCTACCTTTCCTTTCTGCCTTCTCTTTAATTCTCACTTAAAGGCAACTATCTCAAAGGGAACTTCTTTTTGTTATTTTAACGTAAGGGTCTTTGATTATGGATCAGAAGACTCCATATTGGTAAGGTTTCAGTTATCTTCTAGCAAATCTCTCTGAGAATTTAGCTTTTCTTTTCTGAAACAGCTATATAATGGATGTTTTATGATTTGTAAGCCTTATGGTTTCTGACACATCTACTCTGTTCCAGCATCATTGCGCAAAAACAACCACAGTGAACACAAATAAATGAGAACGATTGTTTCGCAATAAAACTGAAGATAAAAGAAAAGTACCTCCCACCACCTTCCATCTCCTAGAATTTCCCCCAAATTCTAAAGCCTTAGTATCGTACTACATAATACCTTGTCTTCCCGAAAATGAATAAATCTATGGTGGTAACTCTCATATCACGGATGCCTACTACATGCAAGTATTCATTAGCACTTTCTGATGTGCTAACATATTTTGCTTCATGATAAACACATAAAGTATATAAAATCATTTGCCTTTTATAAATGAGTAAACAGTCCACAAGAATTAATATGTTTCATGTCACATAATAATAGAACTCTAAAATATGTGAACATGATAGTTTCCTTTTAATGTTTATTTTTAACTGAAGTATTTTTGCCAAGTATCTTTCATGTGAGTGGAAGAGTGACTGCAAGGAGGCAGGAGTAATTTGTAATTTAACTGTTTGGAATTGTTTTTCAAGTCATGAAACTATAGTCCTTCCTCAGTATCTTCAGAAAATAGCTTCTGGGACCTTGCTGGCTACCAGAATCTAAGGATATCCAAGTCTCTCATATACAATGTTACAATATGTGTATATAACATATATGCCTTTCTATATATTTTAAATTAATTCTAGATTACATACAATACCTAATGCAATTTAAATGCAAAGTAAATAGTTGTATTTTGTTGGTTAGGGAACAATGACAGGATGAAAAACGTTGTACACTTTAACTGTTACAATCACTTTTTGGTGTGTAAATATTTTCCATCCATCGATGTGAAACCGATGACATGGAGGTGCCATTGCTGAACTAATAATTTCAAGCTCATATTTCCATATCTTCTCAGGATAGCAGCAATCAGCTGTATTAGAATCATGTAGAAGCTTTAAAAACAGCTGCAGAAATGCTGATTTAAAGTCTCCCAGGTAATTATAATATGTAGCCAATGTGGAGAACTATTTAGTTAAATTAACTGGTCCTTTGTTCTGGTGGTGGAAAATGTCAGGCATTTTTGTACATCTTACCCCTAAGTTCTCTGTGGATATTTTTTCCCATTTTGTTCCCTGAGCTTGGGGAAAATAAACTGTCAAAGTTGTTGGGGAGAAAAATCATGTTGACCACCCTCCTGTTTCTTTTTTTGATTATCGGATAGATCGCTATCATTGACAGATGCCCAGAATCATCAAAAAGCCATTGTTTTCTATGGGTTATTTACATATTCATTCACATATTCTATTTTGGTTCTCTCTAAAGTTGTCTAATTCCATTCTAGGGAATTTCTCTAAATGTGTTTTTATTAATGAATTGATGGAATACTGGGCTTATTGGTGAAGAAGAAAAGTTTCAAGTAATAATGAAGCTCTATAGATATGCCCACAGACTAAGGGACTTCAGTTTTTTTCAGCATGGCCAAATCACGAAAGGAGAGTAATTCTCCAGCTTTTCCACAAGTTAAGTATGATGATGTCCATATCACTATTTGTTTTTACTACAACAATCAGTTCATTCTTTAATTGTTATCTCAATATGTTAAAATAAAATGAATAAACTGTAGCACCCGATTCTGTTTTTTCTCTGGTGACATCCCCACGAAGTTGAGTTGCTTTCACTTCATTCTTATCTTTATTCAGACATTAAAATATTCACGACACTGGTGCTGAAGAATGGCCAATTTTCCCAGTCCAACTCATGAATTAATTCAATAGCCAGGCTTGGTAACCTGGAAAGTGTTGGCTTGTATTTCAGATAAGTTATTGTGAGGAAAAAGTACAAAAGATTTATTGCAAATCATACGAATGATATAGCATCTTTATGGTATGCACCTTGTACCTTTAGAAAACAGCAATTCTCTACCTCAGTTAATGCAATGTATACGCTGCTCAGCATGTCTCAGATTGCGAAAGGCTTGCAGATCTGTCCCCAGAAGAATTACGATTAGGATTCAGTTCTAGAATAAATGAGGAGGGAGTGATTCTTGCTTCCTTTTATTTATGAACTATCCTTGACTTATCAGATTCAAGCTCTCTAACTTTGTGAGTGTTCCTCAAATTCTTCACACTTTGTACTGAAACGTTCAGCTCAAACTATTATCAAACACACATACTCTATAAAAATCAGAGTTTTTTTGAAAGGTTTGTTCTATTTAAACTCTTATGTTTCTGGGATTACCATGTATTTCCCCTAATTGTATTCTAAACATTTATTCAAGATAACCTAATTTAACAATATCTGCTATCTGAGTCATATTAATCAGGACACTTTTGCCTCCTTTCTATAGGCAGTGTGACTTCTTTTGAACCAAACAGCTTCCTAAACCTTGTAAGGCCACATGGTTATATAAAGGGCTAAACAGAATTTTCACTCTACAGGAAGAGAAGGTTTCTCATTTTGAGACCTTTTATAATTTCTTCAGTTGCTTTTCATTAATGCAACAGAATGTAGGTTTTACCTTTCCAGTGCTGCTGCAGTTATTTCCTAGCTGAAGCATCTTGTGTTAGATCTCTTATTCTGTATATACCATGTGCCCCAGTGTGCACTACACTAAAGGATCCCTTAAGGATTGACCAGAATCTGTTTGAGTCTACCAGGCCATAGAAAGCATGAATACATAACCATTGAGGCTTATCTCCACTACATAAGAGTTCCAAAGCATCTCTCCAACCTATCTATTTAGATTTTCTTAGTAATCTAACATATATTATGTGTGGAACTAGAAGATATTTAATAGGTAACTCTATTAACCATTAATAGGCAATGTTGAAAATTTAGTAATTTTGAATTTCAAATTGATTTATCTCTAGTTTTTTCAAGGTTGTTTGAGTTAAAGAGACATATGTGGATGAGCTAAAGGCTTTCCACAGATTTGTGCTGGTCATTCTCTTTTTGCTTCTCACCTTTGACAATCCGCCTGACAGTCAGCCCCACCCTTCCCTGTGTCTTGAGGGCTGAGATCTACAGACTGTTTAGGGTCCATTGCTCCTGGGCTTTGCCGTGGTCAATGGGAAGCACCGGCCAAAGAAAGGAGACAGGGAGAAGGGAGAATCCAAGTCGTATTTCCTCCTGGCACTGTTTCTTCTGGACCACAGGTTGCCACTGGCTATTCATGCTATTTTAACTACCAATACTTACAACGCCTCTCCTGTTTATTCTCCTAGAACTGTGGGTTCTGATGGGTCCTGACACCTATTCTTCCCTGGCCCCTTTCTGTTCAGAATGGTGTTATTCTGCTCTTGCCAGTTTAGGGCACTTCATGGTACTTTATTTTTCCCCTTAAGCCACATCTTTTAAATAGTCCTGGTATATTCTTATAATCTCTTCCATCATATATATTTTTTTTAGTAATGTAATTTTTACTGGAACCCTAACAGACATATTTATAATCGCTAATTTATTAATGATGGACTTCATATTCCAGTATATATATACATAGAAAGATTTTTATTAGAACATGTTTGCAGTTCACACTGGCTACTGTCCTTGTGTAGAATTGTAGAATTGGTACATGTACACAGCACATCTGAGTTCTTTATTCATTTTTCCCTCCTCTTCCTCTCCTCTCACTCCATATCTTTGTCCCCTTCTCTTTTGCAAAAGATCTATCACTCTGTTCCCTATTATTTAAATTCCTTAAACATACACAAAAACCTCTTCCTAGTTACAAGATTATTCCTTCTGCAGAACATATTTCAAATGGGAGATCTGAGGGCTAAGTTAAATTTCAAGGCCATTTTGTGAATTAATAATCAATTGTATTTAAAATTGTTCAGCACTTTTTTCCTACTAGTCCTGATTTTTAATTTTAGTTATGTTACAATAATTCAATCTTAACAAATTAATATGATCTTGCATCAATAGTGTTTAAGTCCCTTATGCAATAGTACTTCATCGGCAGAATGTGCTTTGTCCCCTCAAGTGGTGGAGAGTGTGGAGTATGGAAAGTCAGGGATCATGCTCTCTGAGAAAATTTTATTTTAAGACAATTTTGTTTTAAGAGTTTGAGGACTTTATTTTTGAGGGTCGCCTTCATCATCTGTCCTCATGGCTGTATCATGCCTCTGTCCAACTGAGCTCACCAGCTGCAAATCTACCTTTGCTCTCTGAGAAAAATGTTTTTGGTGTAGCATTATTTAAGGGATCCTAAGTGTGTTCTACTCACTTTTTAAACAATGAAACAATTTACATGCAAACATTGTCAACGAGTGATTGGTGGAATACCTCATAGAAATGATTTTCCCCAGCTGAACACTATAGTTCTTAAAACTCAGCACAAGTTCATTACAATATCGCACAAGTAGGAAGTTGCTCTTTTGGGAAACTGGCATAAGTGCCCTGCCTTCCATGGAGAAGTTAGCTCTTTACTTCACCATTTATATGTCTACCACTTTAGCTTTATTCTTAGGCAAGACAACAACCTACTTCTCCAAAATGATTTTATCCAACCAGAAGTTCATATTCCTGCTAATGCTTAGAAAATATAGGAAGATAATTACCCTTCCTCTATCTGGCCACAATTTGACTCAGCTATGCAAAAAGCTGATTTAGTATGAATAGATGATAATAATAATGATAATAATTACATATAGATGATAATAAATTACATATAGAATATGAGTCTTTCTACATTATATATACATATAATGTACATCATATTTTTCTCTCAAATTATCTCATTTCAAATATTATCATGGATATCTGTGCTGTTATGCACAGCAGTATGTGTATTTATATTTACCTGAAACCAGTCTTCTCTAAGATTTATTTTTGCTCTGGAACCTAACATCTCCGGTGTTATCAGAAATGAATGTATTAGTGTTTCTGAGGATGTACCTGTATCTTTTACCTCTCAGGATGGGCTATATTCATATGAGGATTCACTGAAATTAATTACTAACCTTAATAATAAAAAGAAGGTGCTTCTATATCTAAACACTTGGTAAATTTTGTCTTTAAGAGATTTATAATTAGTGTCAGTAAGATCAATGGTATTTAAAGTTCATTGAATTTTCAACTAGATGATACTCTTTATTTTCTTTTGAGAATTTACTCAATATAATCCTTTGTTGGTCTGATAGAATTGCCTCCTGTGTGACATTTAGGAAGGTACTGTAGCATAAGAAAAGAGCACATGTTTCCTCTAAACTGTGTTTGCATGTCAACTCTAACGTTTATTGGTCACATTAAATTAGAGAAATTTAATATTGTATATTATTGACTTTAAATTCATATCTAAATCGAGAGGCTAAGAAGTCCTAGCAGAGCTAGTTGTGAACAGTCAACAAACAGGTATTTAATTTTCCCACTTACACTTTCCTCTTACAGAAAGCAGAGAAAGGATAACTCCCAGGAGCTATATCCTTTCTTTTTAGTGCAAAATGCACCTAACATAATTTATCCTTTTAACCATTCAAGTGAACATTTTCATTAGTGTCATGTTGTACAACCAATCTGCAAAATTCTTTACACCCTATGTCCACTACATAGCAACTTACCATCTACCGCATTCCTCCAGATTCCTGTTCATTTTGTTTTTTCTCATGATCGCAGTATACTTAGTAAAAATAGAATGATTATTCTAATTTATTCTGCTTCATTAATGTGAGTTATATTCAATCACATTGATTATGTCTATTTTCCAGAACAGTTTCTGTTTTAAGAGATTGTATTCCTTTTAAAGAGCATTTATTCAGTAAATAAATAATTCAATAAAATTTAAATTACCATTGCCACAGCAAACTGACTGATCAGAGAAGGAAATCGTCCTTCCAGACTCCTTGACTACTGGTTCTAGAACAGTCACGATGTTTATAACCAGATCAGTGTGTTAGGGTCTACTCCCGAGTAAGGTCACATTTGATACCTGAAACTTGGGGTCATTGTACCTCTCACTGTTTCCATGTTTTTTGTGACTAATTCTGGCTGAAAACGTACGTATCATTACTGGTATTTAAATTATATTCAGATTGTTGAATGCTAATCTTAAATTTCTAAGTGTATCTAGACTTATTGTCATATCTATTTCAGGATTATTATCTATGCCCAACTTTTCAAAACACCTATATGACTTCTACACTGAGGAGGTAATACATAACTGAATTAGAAACATAAAAGATAATCATTATTAAATACTATTCCATTTTTAAGTTGTGAAATATTTGTTTGATTTCAGTAAGAACATAACTTGCTATCCAATAATCTATTACTTAATTTTAAGGATTAAGCAAGTTAATGAATGCAAAGCACTTAAAATAGTCCATTACACTTGTGAAGTGCTCAAAAATTATTAGCTGTCATAATTGCTATTATTATTATTATTAGTAGTAGTAGTATAGCTGGGAACTTCCACTGAATAAGTAGCAAGCTTCATTTTTTTTCTTTCTTTTACAAAATACCTACTTGGCATACTTCATAGCTACTCTTTATCTCATATACTTGGTTTATAGCATGTTTGTCCCAAATCTACCTTACAAATAGCAATAACATGAATGATTAAGCTTGTTCAGCATGGCAATGCAAGAGACATTCAAATCTAAAATATTTTCTTCATATAATCCTGAATTGTGGGTCTTATTTCAAATGTAGCAATGAATTTATAGCTTTATAAATTTAAAGAGATTTTTTAATATTTTATGCCTTCTAAAATAAATTAGAAGTTGCTAAAAGATTAAACTTTGTTTTTGTAGAAATTGTTGTCTATGGTCATAAACTCAAGTAGGAGAACTTATTAACTTTTTTGTCTTACCAAAAAAATGACCAATGTTGTGTTCCTTCTTACTAATGTAAAATTGCATTTGAGTATAAAAGAGTATATTTTAAAATGCCTTGATTTTTTATTATTTGTTGAGTTCTTATTTCTTTCTGGATACTATTTACAATTCATTTTAGAGTAGGTATAAACTTGTTCCTACATAATATTTATTTAATTCTAGTAGAGTTCCACCACCCCACTAAATTTCACTGAATTTCTGGGTTTTAGAGGTCTCTACCAATCCCCTGAATACAATATGGCGATCTTTCTATTTAGAGAAGTACTTCAGCATAGCATTAATACTGCCAAAAATGTATGATTCTAAAGTCTAATATCTTTTCTAATTCTCTTGTAGATTTGGGCACCATTTTAGAGTTTGAGACCGAAGCTAAACTGTTATGATAAGCATGAATCGCTAAAGGATTATCTACTTCCCTCTGCAGCAAAGGATCATGGATTCCCACAGCTAAAGCTGCAGAATAAGCATATTTTAATACTGCAAATACTATAACAGAGCCCAGCCCTTTGGAACCAAATGCCATGAAGGCAGTTTGTCCACAGACAACTTGTCATGGAGCTATGATTCTCCCGCAAGTCAGAGGTTTGCAGTCTTTTTGTATTAGAATCACGGAGAGTTTCATTAAGTGTGCCATGTTAGGCCAGAGTCTCTTTTTCAGATCTGGGGTGGGGATTACATTTTTTTTCTCGGTGCTGGGGAGTGAACCCAGGGCCTTGAGTATGGCAGGCACTCTCTACCACCTCTTCAACATTACTATTTTTAGTCAGTGTCCAGATGTAGCTGATGCCGCTGTTCAAGGGACCTTTCCTTGATAAGCACCATAATAAGGGGAGAAAAAATATCAGAGTATGAAATCCTTTATGGTGAGGCAAAAATCCATGTAAAAAGGTGAAAAGAAAAAAGGTTACCTTAATAGTTTATCTTGCCAAATTGTTTTGCAATAATACAGGGAATATATGCACAGGACTTAAAGCTAGACAAGTGGTGTAAAATCCTAGCCCTGATATATATTTGGACAACGAAATTGCATAGTTTTGGTTTGCTCATTTATTTAATTTGATCAATACCAGTTTTCTGCTAGAATGGTTCCAAAGATTCAATACAGTTAGTGAAATCTCTCACGTACGTACTGAACAAATGTGTCTCCCTCTTCTCAGCTATGGGCCTTTCTGAGACACTAGTGTATGGCTTTTGAAGTAGGAATAGTTTGAGTTCAAAGTTTTCCTCCTTTTACAGACAGGCAAACTGACCTTTTTTTGGCACCAGAAATCAAACTCAGGACCTTGTGCTTGACAGGTAGGCGCTGTGCCACTGAGCTATATCCTTGGTGCAAACTGATGTTTAACAGTGAATTTTCATTGAACCTTACATTCCTCACCTACGTAACAGTTACAAATATCAAGACAAGTTTGGAAAAGAGGTCAAACATGGACCTTGCTCATATTAGATATCTCACTTGCAATGCACTTTTCTTTAACTCTCTTCAAGGATAAACACTGAATTCATATTAATGTGCAATCCTTGGACAGAATGGAAATAAAATTTGCTCTTATTGTATAACTATACCTTTCAAACAATTTGATGTTAAGAAATTTTGCCCTATCTGGAGAGGTCAAATGAAATCCTTAGACAAAAATCTCTTACTCATCCAAACCTCCATTTCTAACACAAATTTCAGGATTAGTGGAGATGACTAACTTTAAAGTATGTCTTCAAAAATTAATTAAGTAAAATCTTGTTCACTTCAGAAATTAGTCTTATTTTCTTCGTTATGTATTTGGGAAATTTTGAATTAGGCTTTCAAAAAAAAGAAGGAGGAATTCTGGATCTTTGCATGCAGAGGTTAAATAAGCTTGTTGTTAATTTTGGTAAAATATATACAACATAAAATTTACCACTTTAAGCACTTCTAATTATGCAATTGATGTCAGTAATTATATTGATGATCTTATACAATACCATATATAAATACTGACATGACAGAAAGCTCCAGACTTTTAGATAGTAATATTGGAGAATATATTATTTTCATCTTATGTATAAGCATTATTTTAAAGACCTCTAAAATAAAACAAGTATTGAAAATATTGGATGAGTTTAATGCATTAAATTAGGAATATCTGTGCATACAATGAAATCAGAAAAAGTAAAAATACAAATTATAATGTGTAAAAAGTATATTAATTTGTATCTGATCAAGTGGTAGCTTCTAGAAAATATTTCAAACTTGTCTAAAATTATATAAAAAATGAAGCATCACCCCAAAATAGTAGCAAAAGTCATGAACATGAAATAAGGTAAAGAGAAATGTTCATTGTAATAGTCAATTAAATGTAAATGAAAAACATAGTAGACAATATTTAATTAAAAATAATAAGGCAGAACACCCTGTTTCTCACATAGAAACTCCAAAGGCACTCTCATAAGGTGCTGTGGAATCAAAACCAATATAAATCCCTGTAAAGTAACTATTTTATTATGTAATAGCTTTGAACATATATATGCCGTAGGTCCCTACATTAGAAGATGCCCTTCATAACTAGCAGTATTATAACAAGTTAACCACCTTTCCACAATAGGATAGGCAAAGTGTGGCATATGATACAAAAGGGAATAATTAGGGAACATGTGTAAGTATCAAAATTATACCATCCTATGAAAACAGCAGGATCAAAATTGTTGCAGTTTGATTTATTTATAGAAACAGAGGTTAAACAGAAAACAAGTTGAATGCATGCTGTACATGTACATATGCAAAGCTAAGAGAAGTATAAAGAAAATATGTGACTAAATCCAAAACTAGGAAGTAGTTATTTTCTCCTGACTGGATAAAGGCAGTACTGCCTCAAGAAAGGGAGCTCAGGAGGCTTCATAGTTATGGTTAAATTCTACTTCTTAAGTGGTTTGGTAGGTACATGGCTAGTTTGTTTCATTATTCTTCTTTAAGTTTTACATATATATTATTTTACCCTTATTATTTTTGCACTATTTTATTTATAAAATATTAAAAAAAACCTAGAGAATTTATTCATGCCAAGAAACTTTACTGCAACAAAGACATTAATTTTAAATGCTAACATCTAAATGTTTCTTTCATGTTAATTTTGGAGTAGAATAAAAAATAAATTGAGGTGATCACATCTAGGCTTCTTCCTTCAACTTCCAATACCTTCCTCATCCTGATGGGTTTGCAGCTTATTCCAAAGGGTTATCTGTAGCATCTCTCCTCTTGGAGAAATGGGAATAATCAGTTTATTTCCTTGAAATTGCCGTTCATCATTTTCATTGATTTTCTTTCTGTGGGTAAAATATTCTTTGATTTCTTATGTCACTTTACTTTTCTCTTCAAGCCATCCATCTCTTCTCTTCTCCTCTGGGGGCTTCTGTTCTCCCATTGCTTCTTTGACTGCGAGAAGACTTCCTTCTAGAAGTTCTGAGACCTTTTTTCATTATTCCAGCTATGTGTGTGTTCTACTCTATCAGTATCTGCCCTAATGTGATATACCTGACACTCCCTCCTGTCTGTCACAGTGAGCAACGTGCACAAAGGATCTGTGCTATAAGCAGTTTTCTTGCTGGACTGCTATGGGCAGTGACTGGGATTTTTATGGTAGGTACTTATGCTGTTAGTGCCAGAAAGATTTAAGAGAGCATTATTCAGAGAACACCAAACCCAGTATTGCATTTCTACTTCAGAGGAAATTATTGGACAGTGCACAGAGACATAATAGACAAAAAAGATCACCCTATTTTTTCACTAACCCAGTTAAACAAGGCCAGCAATTGCTGAGAATCCCCATAAATAATATATATTACAATCTTACTATGAGCTAGCCATGCTACTGTGCTAATGACTTCATTTTATCCATGTAAACAGCTTTGATTTGCTAATGATTAGCAAGAGGCCAAAATGAACTGAGAGAAAAAAAGAAGAAAATGAAGAGGAAAATGATTAGAAAAACTGTGAAAAGACAAAAATGAATTCAATTAGTTCTGTTACCTGTAATTTATAAAATATTCTAAAAATAAAATGCTCAATGAAAACAGAATAGAAACTACATTTTCAATTGTTATATGCATGGTAACCCACATTTATATATCCCAGTTTTCTCATATGCTCCACAAGGGCCAATAAATTAATTGACCTTTCATCCCAGATCAACAAGACTAGAACCAAGCCAATCCCAGATTTGCCACTTCTTTTTTAAAAAAAATTAATTTATTATTGATTTTCATTAAAAATCCACAAATAGATAAAATGTGAATAAAACATATAACTCTACTAAATTATACTACAAAGGATAACATAATGTTGCATAAAATATGATTGCTTTTGTTACATTTGAATTCATATTATATCCATGTATATATGTATATAACTAATCAATTAAACTTGATCTTAGCCAAAGGGCCAACAAGTGATACAACTAATCAATTAAGACACTTATTCTATTTAGGTAAACATTTAAACGTATATAAAAGCACATCACGTATCTGTGTAATGCACACTCTATAATTTAGCCATATAGGTAACGTTTTTATCATATAGAATTCTAATTTGTTATTATAACAAGGTTGAAATGTATATATCTGCACTACATGTATTTTCTCTACTTATTTTTTTAAAATGCTGGAATCTAGGTATATGTACTTTCAATAGATGTTTGTCTAAATGCTTCCTCTAAAAATTTAGTATCAATATAAACTCTCCTTAACAGCTGTTAAACTGTTGTATTTTCACATCGTTAATAACACTAGAGGACAAGGAATGTAGCTCAGTGCCACAAGTGCCTGTCTGCTAAGTGCAAGTTTGATTCCCTGTACCAAAGAAAACTACAGCTAAGTAGTAGTTTTGACCTTGCCAGCATAATAAAACACAGTTGATAGTTATTTATATTTGTGAGTTTCTTTCCAATAATAACCAGGAATAAAATCTTTTCTTTTCAAGATATTTTAGAATGTTTATTAGTGCATATTTGTAATGCATAATGATCACATACATCACAGTGAACTGGCACATGTACCTAATACATCTTAATTTGTTTTGCATCTTCTTTCCTTTGCCTCCCTCCACCCTGCTCCATCTCTGTGTCCCCTTCACATCTGCAAAAGATTTATCATCCTAGTTCCTATTATTTATCTATTACTTTCACTTGAAGTTTTTTGGTCTGAGTTTCTCATACAAGAGAAATCATGGAATACTTAAGCTTGTGTGTCAGTTGTATTTCCATAAAATTATAGCCTCATAGTTCATCTATTTTCCTAAAAATGAACTTATCATTTTTAGGGCAGAGTAGTACTCTATTGTCTATAAATGTCACATTTTCTTCATATATTCCTCTTTCATGGATATATGGTCTATTTCCAAGATTAAGCTATTATGAGTTGTGCTGTTATAAACATGAGTATGCATCTATTAATGTAGTGTCATGTTTTTAACTATTTCAAGATGGTGCCCCTACCCTAGCAGAGCTGGCCTGCATGGAATTTCTCTCTGTATGGAGGAATCCCTGTAATGATTTCCACACCGGTTGTTCGAGGCTGCCTTACCAACAGCATAGAAGAATCCCACTCCCACAAGCTATCTTTTGTAATTATTTGACCTTTTGATGGTTTGTTTCTGTGTTCTGTCTGCTGTTTCATGGATCTGCCTGCCTGTTTTGGGTTCCTCAGAAACAGATTGTGAAAAGGAGATTCTCCTGAGGAGAGCTAATTAGTGAGGGCCTACAGTTGTAAAATGACCCTGCATGACTCTCCTGTCACTTGGACAGAATAACTCACATGACTTCAAGAAGCAGGTTTTTATTTTAACTCATGGTTTGGGGGGTTCAGGCTATGACTGGCTGTATCCAAGTCAGTAATATGATGGTGAAGGAATCTGCTCACCTCTCAGAAGTGGGGAAGCAGGATCTGAGTAAGGGGTGGATTCAGAGACAAGAACACACTCTTCAAAGTCAGACCTCTGTGACCTGCTTGTTTAAACCAGGTCCAAGCTCTGAATACATGAAATTTTCAGGGTCATTTTAGATTTAAACCAGAAAATTTTTCCCCTTTCCCCAAAATGTTTACATTTATTCCATGATGCAAAATGCATTTTTTCCACCTAAGAATCACCAAAGTCTTAGCAGTTCCATCATTGCCAAAAACTCCAAGTCCAAAGTCTCTTCTAAGACTCAAGTCTAATCCTGAGCTGTGAACCCTTGTGAAAACCAAGGAGGAAGTTGAATACTACCAACATCCAAAGGCACACAGTAACCATTCCCATTCTAAAAGGAAGGATTTAAGAGATAGGAAAGAACTGGACCAACATAAGAACAAAATCTACAGGATAAACAAATCCTCTAGCTGCATGTTCAGCACTGGAGAAATTTACAGTGAGATGTGAGTTCCAATATTCTTGGGCAACCCTGTCCCCTATGACCTTCCTGGTTGCACCCTCATGGTCTCTTGATTGGGTTGGCACTGCTCAATGCCTGGAGTTTCCTCTTGCAAATGTTCCACATCTCCTGAGAAGTTGGACTTGTGCTCACAATTATACTCATTATCATCTCAGGGGCATATTGCCTGTTCTCCCAGGCCTTACTTTAGAATTTCTGACCTCATACTCCTGTGTTTTTCATGCCTGAAAAAACAGAACCATTTGGATGATGCTAAGGTCAGTCGCCAGCTCAAGCATTCCTGGACCACAGCTGCAGTGGCTGTTGAGTGGCTGGATGGCTAATCTTAGAGAAATATTCCCCATGGCAGCTATGAAGGAGCAAAGTGTGCTGGGGCTATTAAAGAAGATTAACATATCTATGAGCTTGTAAATGGTGGAGTCTGGGCAATTCTTAAGATGTTTTCAAGCCATCTTTACTTCATCCTGAGGCAATACTTGGCTTTATTTTAATTCTAATCATTTCAGTGACCAAGCTCTCCTTAGCCCCAACTTTGCTGGCCCTTGCTTTCTGAGGAAAATGCAAACCATTTAAATGATTTAGCTTGATTTTTTCCCCTGTTTACCTTTGCAAATCTGGTTAAAAGCAGTCAGCAGTACTTACACTGCAGTCTGATATTGGGCTACCTTGAAATTTCCTCCTACAGATTATTTAGTCTGCCACCTTTAAATTTAGTTTTCAACCACGCCTTAGGACATGGGCAAAAAGTAAATAAACTGTGAGCTAGATTTTAACATGCATGGCCTTCAATTCAACTTTTTATGGAGTTCTTATTTCCTTCTGAAATATCATGAGGTTGGCCTTTACTCTCCACATTCCTATCAGCTTGTCTTCTAATCTGCCACTTCAACTGACCATTAAAATCTACTTTCACCATTCTTAGGCTCTTTAGATAGCACCTCCTAAACTTTTCAAACTATTTCTACAAACCAATTGCAAAGGCTTCAAAGCCACAAGTGCAAAACCAGTCGCAACAATAACCAGATATCAGTTACTTTTCATTAGCTGAGATAAACTACCAATACTCACAACTTAAAAGAGAGATTTGATTTTGCTTTCAGCTTTTGCTTATGTTTGACTAGCTACAAAACAGGAACGGCAAGGTGGAAGGGCGTGGAACAGGAGAGTTACTCACCATGTGGTAGTCAGGAAGCAGAGATGAAGGAAGAGGAGCCAGGGACAAGAACATACACTTCTGTGACACACTTCAGTGACACACCTATTCTAACCCGTTCCAACTCTAATCACATGAGATGCTCATGGAACCTTTCACTTAGCTTTTCTGAGGTTTTCTTTTTTTTTGATTAAGGTAGGCGGCCATTCATTCAAAATATCTGTGTATCCCCCTTTACTGAGTACATATTTGTTCATGTAAAGTTACCTGAGCTCTTTTTGAAAAGATGTGGGAATTTGTTGTCCTGTTGGTCTGCCAGGGTTTGCCAGGAAGGAAGGAAGGGTGGGTTACCTTCAGCATCACTTGCTGTTATGACAGTGTTGCTCCTCCTTGTACCATTATCTCACAGCAGAAGGTCCTGACTCAAGTCCAAATCTGGGCAAGAGCTGCACTAGTGTTGGGGTTGGTGCTTTTTCCTCCTGAACTTATGTCTGTTCTTGATTTTTTGATTGTCATTGAGATCAACCCTGTGGACTGCCCATGAATTCTTCCCCTGATATCACTATATTCTCTTAATCACCTGCATAAATCTCCATGGATACCCCTTGATATTTGCTCATTACTATTTGTGGGGTCCTTTTGCCTCTAAGTAGTATTAATACCACTTGTTTTCTGTATTGTTATAGCAATCCCCATCAGTGTACCAACATTTTTATATTAAAGTATGTTTTCTTCATTTATGAACTTTGCCAATTTAAAATTAAGTTAATTAACTTCTGCAAGCTAAGTATTTTCTGTGCTATTAAGATAAAGTGAATTATTTTCTCCAACCTCATACTCTTGCATCAAAGATAACATAGATGAATGAAAGTGTGGTGCTATTCATAGCATTCAGTCCTAAACAAATGGAGCATAGCATTTTCATTTCTGCTACAAAACTGTGCAGTCCCTGCATGATAGTGGTGCTGCAAACAGCCTGTCCTCAATATTGCAAAATCACATCTTCTACCATAACTATATTTGTAAGGATTAATTGTTATTAACTTGCTTCCATAATAAACAAGATTCTCCACCTCACAATAGTTATAAAATATAACTTTAGATATTCTGAACCAAGACACCTAAAATATAAAATGAAATCAAGAAACAAGACAGCATCCTAAAAGTTTGGTATAAAGGACAGTTTAAAAGAATATTTGAGAGACTTGAGGAATGCATACTTATACTATCCATAAACATGCATTGAAAATGAGCACATTCTATTTGTATGTCTGGGATAGAACATTTGTGTATGCTTTCAGTCAGAGGCCTACGAGAAGTGGCAGCACTACTTCTCTTTCACGATACTAATGAACCTGCCACTCTGAGGTCAGACTAAATTTATCTGTGTTGCTGCTATTGACTGATTATTTTCATCTGATTTCTTAAAAAATATTAACATTTTTTTATAAACAGTATTTCTTGTTCATATTTATATACTTTTCTATACAAAATTTCAAAAAATTATTATACAATATAGGTTGATTTATTATATATAATCAATGAGTTTTAACAAATTTTAACATTTTGTCACAATTGGTTTAGCACTTTCATTTTGGTCTCATTCTTATGTCTTTTATAAAAACGTTAGGAACAATGTCATATTAATACTATACAATTTGTATCACTCAAATTTTTGACATTTGCTAATAAAGTGTTGGTTTCTATCTATAATGAAAAATTTCAGTATCATAATCTATAGAGACAGTTCTATAAATCTTTATATGTTTGGGAGGTGCTTTTTAAATCTGAAGCTTTTATGATCTCTTCAAAGCTTTAAATGTGTCTTGAATTTGTACATGTGTTAAAATTCTTATTGTATTTAGCCTTTTAGAAAATGAAATACCTATCTTCAAAGTTGAAAAAAAAATCATTGTTGTGGTTTTTTGAAAATAAGTGGCTTACCCATATTCTATTTTTCATCTAGTTGAGTTAACATTTTATTTCTGTTATTGAAAATTTGATGATAATCAATAAAATAAAGGAATAAAAACCAATATTAACCAATTTGTTAAGAACATAAGGATGAATTCTTTTTAACTTATTTTCAGTTTGCATATTTGTTATCTTTAGAAAAGCCCCTTGGTAAAATTGAATATTAAATTCTGAGGCATGGAGAGTTTGACAACTTGAACATAAAAGCATAAAATTTGAGACAAAATTATTGAAAATTGGAAACAACTGGTAATATAAAATTTTATTAAATATTAATGTGCATGGAATTCTTATTTTAGATAGCAAAAATAATGAGTTTTATTTTAATAATTAAAGATTTTCTGAGTTTCTTCAATAACTTTCCTGCCATTGAGACTTACCACCCATACTCAAAGGAGGAAAGATTTAAGGTAGCTCCTCATTTCGGGGACTGAGTACATGGCTGTGCGGCTCTAAACAGAAGCCTCCTGGCAGACAGGTGTGGTGACGCCAGTCTGCTCAGTTCATGGAGGCCAAAAAGCCGAGTGGAGGACCAGCATCAGAGGGGAACTGGTGAGAACCGCATGTGGTATGCAAGGCCTCACCTCTATGACCAGCTCACACTGGCTGCTGTGACAAACATGTCATTACCTACAGGTGGTTAAGTTTATGCTTCCCCTTCTTGTGGAGCAAAGCCACAATGAAAACAAAGTTGGAAAAATCTGTGAATAGCTTTTAAGGTTTAAATTATTTTTCAATCTACAGAAATCATTCTGTTTGATATATACATTAATGAGCATGATGGACTATTAAAACTTTCAAAATTATGCTGAGAATTATTCATATGCAAATGTAAAAGGGTATTCATATAGGAAGAAGAATTGAAGCAAAACTCTAGATAGGTAGTTTATATATCTAGGTTGAGCATATAAAAGCTTTCCCAAGCAACTACATGAGAGAGAAAGCAAAAGCAAGAGTGAGATATATATAAAGAAATTTAAAATGTATTATTTGTGTAAATGAATAACAAGAAATGTAGATATCAAGATATAAATATCTAAAGTTTTTGTACACAATTTGTAAATATATATGCCATTTATAATAAAAAAATAGTTATCAGAGGTGCGAAGAAATGAAAATATTAATTATTTTTCTCTGAAGAAAATTTATGGAGGTCTGAAAGTACGCTTAAAACTTTTTAAACTAAAATGTCATATGAGCAAAAGAAGATTAAATCACAAATAAATTTCCACTAAGCATTATGGTGAGCATGTAAAATTTCAATTCAAAAAAGAACACACAGGAAGTTACACTGGGAAACATATATCTTTTCTTATTTAAATCTGTTTAAGACATAGCTATTTAATTTAAAATAATAAGTAATTGTTTGCTGACATATCTCGAATGAAAATAAGATCATAAAGTTTACAAAGGAAGAAATGGAATTGCAGTTAAATTTCCTCTACTTTATGTGAAGTAGAATAATGTTAAAGAATGATAAAAAAACAACGAAACAAAAACAAAAATGAAAAGCTAATTATATGCAATTAAGAAAGAAGAAATAATGGAATTATGAAAATAAAAAGAAGATAACCTAAAATAAACCAAATGGAACATAGGTAATGGAAACCATAACATAATAGAAGCTGCCGTGGACATTCCTTAAAAAGTAGGATTAGAGGTCCCATTTGACTCCACTATTTTCCTTCTGGGAATCTTCCCAGAAGAACTGAAAACATCATATCACAGCAATATATGCACACTGGTGTTTATAGCAGCACAGTTTGTGATAGCTAAATCTTGAAAACTGTCCAAATGCCCATCAACTGAGGAATGGATAAAAAACATGTTTTTTATAAAAATATAATAGAATACTACTCTGCCATAAAAGATAAACTTGAGAGATTTCTAGGTAAATGGCTGCACCGTAAGAACATATGCTTAAAGTGGAATAAATAGACACACATGTGTAAGTATCACATTGTTTATCTGGTGTAAGAAAGTGAAAGAGTAAATAAGGACCAAAATGTACAGTAGATACTGTGAAGTGTGAAGAAATTGTTCAAAAGGAAAGAGGGGCTAGGGTGGGGAAATGGGGAAAGGAAGAAAAGGAAAAGGAAAAAATGATAAAAATGGTTAAAACAGAAATAAAGCTTTGTAAATATGAAAGGGAAGAGATTGAGGGAGGAGAGGGAGTTGAGGAAAGAAGAGGAATCAAGAAATATCAGGTGTGGGTACAAATTCTACGTGATGAGCATTATCATTATGGACATCTAAAATGTAGCAGTATCAGGCTGGGCTTAACCCTAGACACCTTCCAGAAACCCCATGAGTCTGGGCTCTGCCTCCCTGACCAGCATGCAAGGCAGGTGAAACCTTAGGCAAACTCTGGGGCCTCAGAGGATCCCCGCCACACTCATAGTGTGTCTTCTGGGCCTGGACAGAAAATCAGACACCCCTAGGAACCCGGTGAGTTACTCTGGTGCTTTCTAAGGTGTGAGGCACAGGGATCCCTAGACACCTTCTGGGGCCTTGGTGGTCAGTGCCAGAGCCACTCACATCCCACTGGTAGTTCAGCTGAAACCTGAACATAGTTAGCAGCCTCAAAGACCTCACCCTTACCCCTCCCGTTCAGTGTGGGAAGCAGGCTCTGTCCTGGGCAATATCTGAAGCCTCAGAAAACTTGACCTGCATCTCCCTTACTCTTGTGGAAGCTGGACTGAACCCCAGACAGTCTCAGGAATGCTGGTGAGCCTCCCCCACCCTTCCCACCCACTCCTGGGAGCCAATTGAATGCAAGAAAGGTTGAGAGCATCTGGGACCCCACCTTGCCACCACTCACCAGCACAGGAGCTACACTGAGCACTGGGAATCTCCAGACTCTCACTACGTCACTCACACACAATCAGGACAGCGAGACTGTACTACAGAGAGTATCTGGTTCTTCAAAAATGACAAAATGAAGGAGCAAAATGCAATCCCAGACCTCCACACAGCCCAAAACAAGTCCAGGAGGCATCAACACAGAAGAACCTGGAAGTCATACACCTGAATTTTCTGAAATGATACCAAATAAAGTAAAGAAACAACTCCATCAGGCCATAGAAGACATCAGATTAGAAATAATGTCTCAGGTAAGAAAAGAAATGACAACAATAATGAAAGAAATGTTCAGCATATCCAAAGATGACATAGACAAGAAAATAGAAGAGCATAGATAACTCAATGAAACCTTCATGGAACAGTATAGAAAAGAACTAGAAGGTATGAAACAGATGCAAACAGATATCCAGGAACTTAAAAATTGCATTGAAAGCTTGCAAAACCACCTGAACAAAGCTGAAGATAGACTTTCAGACCTTGAAGACAGCATTGCCACTAATGAACATGAAAGCAGCAATCTCTTAAAAACAACAAGGAAACAAGAAATAACAATGCAACAACTGCAAGATGAAGCAAAGAGAACAATATCAGATTAATACATATTACTGAAAGAGCAGGTGTCAACACAAATGACATAAAAAGATTATTTGCAGAAATAATAGCAGAAAATTTCCCAGGCAGAGTAAAAGAATAGGACATCCAGATAAGTGAAGCATATAGAACTCCAGTTAATCATAACCAAAATAAATCTACCCCCAGACATATAGTAATTAAGATTCCTGAAACTCAACAAAAGCTCATAATATTCAAAGCCATTAGAGAAAGGAAACAGATCACCTATAAAGGAAAGCCTATCAGAATCATGGCAGACTTCTCAACATAAACCATCAGGGCAAGAAGAGCTTGCAGCGAAGTATTTCAGGTACTGAAAGAAAACAACTTCCAACCCAGATTGATATACCCTGCAATGCTATCTTTCAAATTAAAGGAGAAATAAAATATTTTCATGATAAAGACAACTGAAGAAAATCATGAGCACCAAAGCAATCCTACAAAGAGTACTAAATATATATTAGAAAGAAGTAAAACAGACCACAGCTTCAAGAACAACAACAGAAAGGAACCAACCAGCAGAGCAAGCAATTGAAGGAAGGGTAAGAAGGAGGATCCAATAGCAGGAAAACCGCATGACAAAGATAAGGCAGTACATATCTGTTATAACCATCAATGTAAACGGTCTCAGTGCACCAACCAAAAGAAGCAGACTTGCAGAGTGGATTAGGAAAGAAAACAAAACCATATGCTGTATGCAAGAAACATATGTAATTCAAAAGGAAATTCAAAGACTGAAAGTTAAAGGATGGAAAACAATACTCCATGTAACAGGAACCCAGAAAACAGAGGGTATAGCTATTCTGTTTGCAGACAGGGTGAACTTCAAGCCAAGAACAATCAAAAGAGATAAAGAAGGTCGCTATATACTTGTGAAGGGGAAGCTTCAAGAGGAAGAGATAACAATAGTAAACATCTATGCACCAAATATAGGAGCACCCATTTATATGAGATAAATTCTAGCAGATATGAAAAATGATATAAGTAGCAATACAATCATAAGAGGGGACTTTAATACACCACTGTCACAAAGAGATAGATCAACTAGACAAAAAGTTGAGAAAGAAATAAATTAGCCAAATGTATGAACATATGGATTTAGTAGACCTTTACAGAATGTTCCACCCAACAGCATCAGAATACACGTGCTTCTCAGCTGCACATGGGACGTTCTCTAAAATAGACATATACTAGTACATAGAACATGTTTAGGTAAAGGCAAAGGAATTGAAATTATCCCATGTATACTATCAGACCATAGTGCAATGAAATTGGAAATTAATGACAAAAGTAAACACAAAAACACCATAAACAGTCAGAAAATTAATAACATTCTCCTGAACAGCCAATAGGTCACAGATGAAATCAAGGTAGAGATTAAACACTATTTACAATCAAAAGAAAATGGAGATACAACCTACAGGAAACTGTGGGATCAATGAAAGCAGTACTCAGAGGGAAATTTATAGTGTTGAACTCCTACCTTAGGAAAACAGAACAAACACAAATAAATAATCTTGTGTTGCACCTCAAGTTCCTAGAAAAAGAAGAGCAAGTCCAACCCAATGCACAAAGAAGGCAGGAAATTATAAAGCTCAGAGCAGAAATAAATGCAATGGAGACTAAAAAAATAATACAAAGAATTAATGAATCAAAGAGTTGGTTTTTTGAAAGAATAAATAAAATAGATAACTCCCTAGCCAACCTTACCCAAAAAAGGAAAAAAAAACCAAAAAACTGAAATAAATGAAGTAAAGAATGAAAGGAGTGAAAGCACTACAGATCCTGAAGAAATTCAGAAGAACCTCAATATGTACTTTGAAAATGTTTACTCTTATAAGATGGAAAACATAGAGAAAATGGACAGATTTCTAAATACATATGAATTACCAAAGCTGAAGGAAGAAGATATAAGTATCCTGAATAACTCAATATCAGCCAGTGAAATTGAGAATGTAATTAAAAACTTGCCAATGAAGAAAAGCCGTGTCCTGATGGCTTCAAACGCATGAATTCTACAAGCAATTTAGGGAAGATTTAACACCAGTTCTTCTTGAACTCTTTAATGAAATTGAAAGGGAAGGAATTCTCCTCAAGTCATTCTTGGAGGCAGGTACTATTCTGCTACCAAAACCAGAGAAAACCCCAACCAAGAAAGAGAACTACAGACCAATCTCCCTAATGAATATAGATGAAAAAACTCAATAAAATACTAGCAAACAGAATGCAACAAGTCATCAAGAAGATTATACACCACGACCAGGTGGGATTCATACCAGGAATGCAGGGATGGTTCAATATATGCAAACCAATGAAGGTAATACACCATGTGAATAGAGCCAAGGACAAAAATCACATGATCATCTCCATTGGTGCAGAAAAAGCCTTTAATAAAGTCCAACACTCATTCATGATGAAAACCCTAGAGAAAATAGGGATATACGGCCTTTACCTCAAGCTGATCAAAGCCATCTACGATAAACCAACAGCTCACATTATACTAAACTGTCAAAAATTGAAAGCTTTCATTTTAAAATCAGGAATAAGACAAGGATGTCCACTCTCACCACTCCTATTCTATATAGTTCTGGAAATATTGGCTAGAGCAATTAGCCAAGATAGAGAAATAAAAGGAATAAGGATAGGAAAGGAAGAAGAGAAATTGTCATTATTCACAGATGACATGATACTCTACATAGGAGATCCCAAAAACTCCACTAAAAGGTTCATGGCTTTAATAACAAAATTTTAGCCAACTGCCCCTCAGACAAAGGACTTCTATGTAGGACATATACAGAATTAAAAAAAAATCAGGCCTCCGAAATTCAAAGACCCAATCCAAAAACGGGTATCTGAGATGAATACACACTCTCTAAGGAAGAGATACTAATGGTGAAGAAATACATGAAAAAATGATCAACGTCATTAGTTATTCCAGAAATGCAAATTAAACCAACACTGAGATTGCATCTCACCTCAGAAAAAATGGCTATCATCAAGAAATGAACCAATAACAAATGTTGGAGAGGCTGTGGGGAGAAAGGAGTCCTACTCCACTGATGGTGGGAATGTAGGTTGGAGAAACCACTGTGGAAATCAATTTGGAGATTCCTCACAAACCTAGGATTGGAAGTCCCATTTAACCCAGCTATTCCCCTTCTGGGTATTTTCCCAGAAGAATTAAAGACATCATAGTACAGCGATATATGTGCAGCCATGTTTATAGCAGCACAGTTTGTTATAGCTAAACCTTGGAAACAGCCCAGAGGCCCACCCACTGAGGAATGGATAAAAAAGATGTGGTATTTTTATACAATGGAGTACTACTTACCTATTGAAAAAGATAAACTTGAGGCTTTGGTAGGTAAATGGATGCAACTAGAAACCATACTCATAAGTGAAATAAATCGGACTCACATGTGTGAACATCATATTGTCTCCTTGGTGTAGGAACCTGAACGACTTCGTAAAATAAATTGGACCCACATGTGTAGACATCATATTGTCTCCTTGGGGTAGGAACCCGTAGGTAAAACTCAAAACGTACAATAGATGATAGGAAAGGGAAAGAAATTGCTCAAAGGAAGGAATGACTGGGATGAGGGAATGAAGTAAATAGAAAGAAGCAAGGCTTAACATAAATATGTATATGAATAGTGACAACCACTGTATTGCTGTTGTCTGATGGTGTGTTGAAATGAAAAGTTAATGCTCACAAATTTTTATGTTCTGATTGACTTTGCATGCTTATGTCTGGTAGTCTGAGCAACTGATTTGAAGTAATAATGTACAACGGAATTACAATGGTAAACTCTTACCATCTTCTCTAGTGAAATTCTGTATTACCTGTAATGTTTTATTGAAGAATTATTTTCTTATCCCTTTAATGGGTTGAGCAATCTTTCATTCTTACATCTGATAATCAGAGCAATGTAGTTGAGGATAGCGATATGCAATGTAACAAGCACTGTTGATTTGTATTAATTTGTCTTGAGACCCTGTATCACTTTGAGTGTTCTTGCTTTGGTTTGTTTATATTCATGATACTGGTATGCTGCTACTGTTATATTTTGTTTGTTTATTTCTCATGTACTACTCTCTTTAAAATAAAAAATTTAAAAAATAAATAAATAAAATGTAACAATAAACTTAAAATATATATGTTGAAATAATATAAATAACATAAAATAAATCAAAGTTACTTTATAGTAATAAATTTAAAAATCACATTTTGTGAGATTGAATACAAATAATACACAGTTACATATTTTTACAAGAAATTCTCTTTTAATAAATACTGCAGTGTAGTAAAAGTAAAAAATGAGAAAAAGTATACAATGTTGATACTAATGCAAATTATTGAAACACTGTATTTTAAGAAAACCAAACTGTACATTTTCAACAATAAAAAAACACTGGCAATGTTAGTGCACAAAAAGTTAATTCATCAGCAAGGCATAATCACGAGCATTTAAAAGCCTAGTAACAACCCTTTAAATATATGAATTCAAAGTAGTAAAATTTCAGGTAGGAATAGATAAGTCCACAATTTCATTGTAATTTTAATACCTATTCTCAATTAAGAAGGCAGTAACCATATAAACAATTTGAAGAACACTGTTGTACCATTTGTTAAAGAACACATGAAATACTTGCAAATAGAGAAACATATTCTGGGTTTTATAACATATATCAATGAATTCAAAAGGATTCAAATTCTATGAATGATTTATCTGATCACACTAGAACTAAAGAAACTAATAAAAATAAAAGATAGCAAAAAATATTTCACATATTTAGAAAACATATTAGCACAATTCTAAAGAATACATAGCTCAACGAATGACAGATTAATTTTTGTATATTCCAAATTAGTTTATTAATCCATTTGATTTATTAATTATACTCAGACATTTCCATCATTCAATACCAAAGGAACTCCACATTCAACCCTAAAAAATCTAATTGAAGATAGCAGTGCTCAGGGACCGGTGAAAGTCTCTTCAATTTCTGTTCTATGCTCTTGAAATAGCAGACAATTTCATTCAAATACTGAGTAGGTTTGTAGACTATGCTGCTATGTATAGATCAGTTTGGAGAACATTTCAGAGTGCATCTTCCTCTAAACTTACTTCACTGAGTATCATTTTCCAGTATTGTCCTATATCAGCTTTCTAGCTTCTATGCATATTTCTATTTATTCATGGTTCTGGAGTTACTGTAACTGTTCCTGAGAGCTAAAGAACATTCTGAAATATTAATAAGCTTATATTAAATTTTATGTGTATAGTTATAGAAGCAGTATGCACACTGAAATACTAGTTTTTTGCTTGCCTACGAAAATGTCTCAGGCAATGAAATATAGAGTCAGAAATTAAAGGCTCAATATAATATGCAATACAATTAAAACACTTTTGCAAAACATTTTACTTATTCATTCATTTATTTATCTGTTTATTAATTTATTTACATATACACAGGGTTTGCTCTGTAGCTTAGGCTGGTCTTGAACTCACAGTGGTCCTCCTGCCTCAACCTCCCACATACTGGGATTACAAGCATGCACCACCATGCCTGGCTGGGCAAAACACTCCTGAAAGAATAAGTTTGTGTGCTCTAAATTTGACCAAATTTAAAACTTACGGCTCTCTTAACAAAGTGTTTAAAATTTAATCTGACAGAAATGGACTCACTCATTTGACTTGTAAAATGAGTTGAAATAAAATTTAACTCTTGAGGGAAAAGATCAGATTATTTACTATGCAACATAAAGTAAATTACATGTACTATGACTGCATAATTTCTACTTTAATATTTTGCACAAATGATAAATATCTTTCAACTATAGTATATCAAGGACAACAATGATGTAGACAATTACATTTATTAACCTTTTAATAAACAGGTAGAAAGTCAAAATGAATGAGTATTTTATTGGTTTTACAAGTAATTTATTTATCTATTATTTATGTATGTATGTATGTATTTGTTTATTTTTGCTACCGGGAATCAAACTCAAGACCTCACGCTTTCAAAGTAAGGTGCTATGCCACTGAGCTATATCCCCAATCTGATACGTAATTTAAAAGTACAGCCTTTTTTTTTAACTTGAAAAAATATTTCTTTTTATTTTAGGTATTAATTTAAAATAAAATTTAGGATAAGTCTATAAAAATGGAGATAAAGTGATTAGTAAATTTAAAAACTGGACAAGAAAGAATATGACACAAACATTCATAAGAAATTTATGCTCTGTTTATAGCATTAACTGAAATTTTGTGGGGTCACATAATGGTCTCAACTGTGCTCATAGCCATTATATTCTTTAGAACAAAGATAACACTATATTCAGTAATTTCTAGTTCTTCCTAAGATGAAACAGCTTGAGGAAACAGATATCAAACTTGACCATACAACTGCCCTCAAGGACATTAAATGAACTCCAAAGGAACAGTTTCAAAATAGTTAGATTTATATTAGGCATTTTAGAAGACTATTATATAAGAAAAAGGAGAGTGGATGCAAAGGACAATAACTGGGGAATGGATATGATCAAAGTATGTTATATACATGTATGATAATGTCATAATAAAATCCAAATTTTGTAATATTACTATACACTAATCAAAGTATGTATTGGGTAAATGCTCTAGAAAAATTAAGAAAATCATTTCAGGTGAAGCAAATAAATTTTGAAAGAGAAATAGAATTACTTAGAAACTGCATACTTTTTTGGCAGGAACTGCTGTTTGCATTTCATTCAGCAAAAGCCTTACTACAAGAGTAAAATAAATTAAATCTTCTCATTTTATTTTAAAGTTGAAATGTCCATACCTACAAATTTTATAAATTTGTTAAATAAAATTAAACTTCATATGAAATAGAGAGTATAACTTCATATGAAGAGATTTTAACAAGGAAATAAAAATAAAAATTATTTCTTAATCCAAATAATTAACAACATTCAGGGAAAATATAAAATATTTCTGTATTTGAAAATCTTGACTTTAGTGTCCACATTAATGTTTTTCTAAAATGCAAGAACCATTATTAAATAAGTGTGTAAATTATATTTAATTGTGGTATTCATACAAACATCACAGGCTCATCAGCAGATTTTCAAATGTGAGCAATGATAAAAAATGTATTCTTCAATATTTGCCAATTGGTCAAGGATGCAGTTTCAGTCATACAAGCTGACTAAATTCTAGAGATCTAATGATTATGACAAAATCTTGTCTAAGATACAAAAATAATATTTGATATTCCCATATCTATCATTGTTTTATTACATTTTTTCACTTTCATTATTGCATGCCCAAGAGTTATTTCTTACTAGAAAAGATTATTCAGGAGTCATGTGAACGTTCCAACAATAACCACACTAACTGTGAGATCTAGACATCTAAAGATTATGGGATGCATTTTGAATAAGCTTTCCAGTGTTATTGTTATAATGGTTTATTTATCATGGCAGGAGAATATATCTAAAGTTTATTGTCTCTATATCCGTGTCTCATTTTTATTTTGCTCTTTTTTCTATTATTGCAGATTTATTGAAGCATACTGGACAAACAGTGTATGTAGTTGAGGTACACAGCTCTCTGTATATATGATATTATATTTTATATATAATATTAGTCAAATAATCATGATCAAATTACCATATTCATCACCTTGTATCATTATAAAATTCTGCATTTCTTTTCTTGCCTAGGATGAAAGTAAATCCTCCATGCTCTTAGCAGACTTCAAGGATATAATACTTTACTCAACTATAGATGTATAACTATACATTAGATCTCTAGAATTTCTTCAGCTTGTATAACTAAAACTGCATCTTTGACCGATGTCTTTGTCATTTCTCTTCCACCACGCTTAGCCACCTAGGGTACGTGAGTCTTCATTTATAATCTTATTCTGGGTCCTGCAGGTGATAGGACTTGGGTCCCCCCCATTAAGCTCGTGTTATGGAGAAGAAATCACAACAGCACAGCAGCAGCCCCAACAAGATATGTTTATTGTATTAAAGCTCTAGAAATCAAAGGTTGGTTTTTAGTCTATTCTGATTAATAAATAATCATTATTCTTTATTAGCTGTATGAACATATTCATGAAGTTAACATAGTACTTATGTTTAGGAATTCCTAGACATTGTGGTTCAAGTCTGCAATTTTTAGACACCCCTAATTTCCGTACTAGCATCTGGCAGCAGCCAGCCCTAAACAGTAGCCCACCTTGCTTTTCTTTTTGCACTATAATTTTTAACACACTGAAGTTCGCTTTGAACAGCAGTCATAGGACACCTAAGGATACCTAGGGATACCTACGCTGAATGTGTAGTTTTTGCTGGAAAAAAAAATCAAAACGACCTGGGGAGGATTCACCTTCAGATACAGGTTTTGGATGACTTTTGCCCACAAAATCTGTGTTCAGGAACAACAACAGAAGACAAAGTTTCTCCGGACCCTGAGCACACACTTACCGTTGGAGAGAAAGAGGCCAGCTCCGGAGGTTTGGGGGATGGGACCTGAGTTAGTTTTAGGAGCTCTGACTCAGGGCAAGGTCTCAGGGCTAGTCGCTCTAGTAGGAAAGGACAAGGAGGCCAAAAATACATACTTATGGGTATTGAAAGAGCTCACAGTTAGTGTGGCTATTGTTGGAACGTTCACTTGACTCCTGAATAATCTTTTCTAGTAAGAAATAACTCTTGGGCATGAAATAATGAAAGTGAAAACATGTAATATAACAACAATAGATATGGGAATAGGAACCACTATCTTTGTATCTTAGACAAAATTTGTTTTATTAATGTTTATCTTTGAAAATCTTTTCTGAAATAGAATTTCAAAAAATATGATTAAAAGTGTATCAGGTGTGATATAATCTGAGTTGCCCAGTGAAATTTAGAGGATATCAGTTCTTAGATCAATGTAGATCTTGAATGAGGGTAGGCTTTCAGAAGTTTAAAAGGATCTATTTCTGCATTTAAATGGAAAGAAACTATTTCTGACAGAAAAGAAAAACTCACCTTTTAAAAAGATAAATCCTGTACTCAGAATGCACCCTGTTTTCCTTCTTTGTGAACCCTCTTTCATTCTTTTATGCTTATCTCTTCCACCACTTCACCCAATTTGGTTCTCCAACAGATAATTATTTTATCTCATAATTCTACTAATTGTCATAAAGATTTCCATTTAAGGGGTAAATTTGGTTGAATATACTTACGTTTATATTTTAGATGTTAAGGTAATAATTTTAGGGAAAACCCAGCTGAGATATCCAGCTGACAATTCTAGGCATATCTGTAGTACTCTCTTTAGAAACTGGAAGCTATACTCCCACAAGAACAGAGAATGCTAAATTTTTAATAACTTCCTAAAGGTTTTGATTTTTACTGTGATGCCTTCAAAGATGACAGTATAATTTAGCAATGAGAAAATGTTATAGTTTTACCAGGAAATGTAAAGCTATCATTATATTCTTTTGTCAGTCTACTGTGCTTTGATTTCCATATTTAAGTACAAGTAAAACTTTAAAACCTATGTGCAAGGCAAGCTGTCTAAACCTTGGTTTCCTCCTTATGTAAAAAAGATAAGGATGGTACTTCTATTATAGTTTTCTGGTTAGGATTAAATGAAATCCCAGTCACTGTCACGAAGTAAAGTTCAGGGCGGGTACTCAATGCATTTTCATTATTACTATCAGTCAGCTGCTAGACAATGATCTATCTTGTCTATTACATAGGTAATTACAAGAATGATTATCAAATAACATGTCTGATTCATTTTTTAAAAATTGAGTATTGAATTATGCCAATAAAACAAGAGTTTGAGATTGAAATATAGTAAGTAGTACTATTAATGGATTATTTAGTAATTAACTGTACATAGGAATGAAAAATATAATCTAGGTGTTTTATGTCAATTCATTTATGCTGTACTACTCACGTGGAATGTAATTTGTAATGGAAGTGGGTACTACAATATAAAGTATTATAATAATTCAAATATCCCTCATATGATAAAGTTTGTTCATTTATCATTTTATTTTTATTAGTATGCATTTCTATTACTTAATGATCATATTTCTTGTGGTACATGTACATAACATATGTTAATACTTTATTTAAAATCCTCTTTCCTCCTCTCCATTCCTCTCCCTCCATATCTTTGTCTCCTTCCCATTTGCAAAAGATCTGTCTTCTTATTTCCTATTATCTGTCTTTTATTTTGCTCTTTATTTGCATTTTGGGTTTCTTGTTCAAGAGAAGCCTTCCAAGATTTAAACATGTGTGTCTGATGTATTTCACTTAACATTGTGGTCTCAAGGTGCATCTATTTTCCTACAAATGACTCAAGTTTATCTTTCTTATTGGAAAAGTAATTCTCCTTTGTGTATAAATACCGCATTTTCATAATGCATTTGGTTCTTAATGAACATAAGTCAGTTGCAAGATTTAGCTATTGGAAA
>NW_004955472.1:9797743-9806664 GCF_000276665.1 Chinchilla lanigera | reverse complement strand
TCCAGAGGCCTAATTTTATTTCTTTTTTTTCTTTTTTCTTTTATTTTAAAAATAAAAGGAGGAAAACATTAACAGACAACCTTTTACAAAAAAGCCAAAGAAGAGTACAGACAATACAGAATTACAAACAAAGCAGTAGGAAATTAACAATGCTTGTTGTATTACATATTGATATCTTCAAAGTGGTTTCTCATGAAAACAGATAGTGATATGCAATATTGATCAATCAAGGACTCATTGACACTTTCTTTCAGCAAAAAAATAGAAGACAGTAGAACAACTACGTTATCTATCCTGTATATGCATACATACAAAATTTCTCCTTCTTTCCCTTTTCTTTCCCCCATCACAGTTGCCTAATTCGCTTTTCTTCAATGGCCAGAAATGTTGAACATTTTTTCAGGTACTTATTGGCCATTTGTGTTTCTTCTGAGAAGTGTCTGTTCATTTGCTAATTTCTATTGGATTTTTTACTTTGAGGAGTTCTTCGTATATTCTAGATATAATTCCTCTGTGTAAGAAATAACTGTAAATTTCTTCCCATTCTGTAGGTGTTAATTGTTTCTTTTGCTGTGCAGAAGCGTTTTAACTTGACATGATTCCATTTGTTCATTCTTGCTATTATGTATTGTGCACTTGCTGTTCTGCTCAGGAAATCTTTGCCTGTGCCTATGTCTTCAAGAGTTTTACCCTTATTATCTTTTAGCAAGTTAAGTATTTCTGTGTCCATATTTAGATTTTAATCCATTTTGATTTGTACTTGGTGAGAGATGTAGATCTAGATATGGATCTAAATTGTCTATGTGAATAGCCAATTTTCCCAGCACCATTTGTTATAGAGGCTATCATTCCTCCAGTGTATGCTTTCGGCACCTTTGTCAAAGATCTGGTAGCTGAATATTCCTGAGGTTGTTTCTGCCTCTGTTTTGTTCCACTAATTTACATTTCCTTCCCCCCTAGTACTATGCTGTTCTCATTATTGTAGCTTTATTGTGTAACGTAAGGTCTGGGATTCTGGTGCCTCCTGCTTTGCGCTTGTTGCCCAAGATTGCTTTCACCATTGTAGATCTCTCTGGTTTCATATAAATTGTAGGATTATTTTCTCTAGTTCTGTGAGAAATGCTGTTGATATTTTTATTGGGAATGCATTAAATCTGTATATCAATTTTATAAGTATGGCCATTTATACATTATATCTGTCTACCCCAAAACATGGGATATCTTTCCATTTTCTGTTGTCTTCAGGAATTTTCTTTTCATAGTGCTGTACTTTTCATTGCAGTGGTCTTTTACTTTCTTCACGAGGTTAATTCCTAAGTATTTAATTTTTCTTCATACCATTGTGAGTTGTATTGTTTCCCAATTTCTTTCTGAGTGAATTTATTATTGATGCACAGAAATGATATTGATACTTGTGTTTTAACTTTGTATCCTGCTATGATATTGAATTTGCTTATTAATTCTCTGAGTCTTTTTGTGGAATTTTTTGGTCTTCTATGTAGAGGATCTTATCATCTGCAAATAATCATAGTGAGTTCTTTCTTTCCTATACCTATCCCTTTTATTTCTTTTTGTTGCCTGATTACTCTGGCTAATGTTTTGAGAATTATATAGCTAATTTGACTGATGGCAGACATCCTTGTCTTGTTCCTGATTTTATAAGGAAAGCTTTCAACTTCTACCTGCTGGTTTGTTTTTATCAGATTGAGATAAACTCCTTCTATACCTATTGTTTTATCAATTTTTTTTCATGAATGAATATTGGATTTTTCAAAAGGCTTTTCCTGAATCTATTGAGATGATCATGTGATTTTTACCACTGCTTCTCTTTATGTGATGTATTCATTTATTGATTTCCAGTTGAACCATCCCTGCATTCCTGGTATGAATCGTGCTTGGTCGTGGTATGTGACATTTTTGATGATTTGTTGCACTCTGTTTACCACTGTCATGTTGAGGATTTTTTGTCTATATCTTTAAAGAGATTGACATGTAAGAGACTGGCATTAAAAGTTTCTGTACTTTTCTGATTTTTGAATCAAGGTAATCCTAGTTACAAGAAATGACTTTGGGAATACTGCTTCCCTTTCAATTTAATAGAATTTGAGAAGCACTGATGTTATATCTTCTTGTAGAATTTACAGTGAATCTTGAAGGACTTCAAAGTAGTTCCTCAGATTATCAGATATAGGTATGCAAGACTGATCAAACAATTGGGCACTAACTGTTCCTTTCAGTAAACCAGTAGGAATCTCCAGTTCATTAAAGTAATGGTTTTCAAAGGAGTTAATAATAATCTCCCTTTGACAGGGTCCATTTTGATTACATCTTTTTAATTTCTAGTTGCATTGCTTCATGTTTTTCTTACCTTATAAAATTAAATTCGCTAAGAGTTTGTGTATTTTGTTCAATTTTTCACAGAACTATTTGACTCATTGATTATGTTATTTTATTCTCAATTTCATTAATTTCTGCAGTGATTTTTATAATTTCCTTCCTTGTACTAGCTTTGGATTGAGATTGTTCTTCTTTTTCTAGGACCTTGAGGTACATCATTACGTTATTTATTTGGACTTGCTTTGCTGTTCTGATGTAATCATTCACAGCTGTGAACCTCCCTCTCAGCACGGCTTCCACTGTGCCCCATAGGTGCTGGGGTGTTATCCTGAAAATCATTTTATGTTAGCAACTGTCTAATTTCTCCATTCACCATTTTAAAGCTGACTTTCTTTCTTTTAATAGTAATCTTATTTTTACATTATATCATTTTTCCAGTGGTTGATTTTATAGTTTCATGAGATTTTTGTGAAAAGTAGAATATTTTTGGATTATGTATTATCTTATAAAATAATATAAGAATTAACAAAAAAAAATAAGTGTCATATAACTAACCCACAACTATGGTTATTTATAATTTTATAATGCCTCTTTTAAAAAATAAATTATTAAATGTGTGTAATATAAATATATAAACTAATGTGAGTATTCATTTTACATAGAGAGGGGAGAGAAACAAAGATAGGAAATTATAACTTAATAGAATTTTTTAAAGGTCTTGGCTGTTTCTCATATCTTTTAGGAGGTCTGTAGAAATGAATCGATCAGTGATGAGCTGACCATTGAGGAAAAGTAACACAACTATTACCTGCCCTAAGGCTGGTCTAACATGAACTATATATAATGATTTTCCAGAAAAACAGAGTATATGATTTATAAGTTTCTCAAATTATTGTCTAATTTTCAACCCATTTCTTTCAGCTGATAAAAAATATGAAAAGTTCATTTGCAACCACATGAAGAGGAAAAGTAAATTTCTCCATCTCTGTGTAGAAGTTATTTATTCTTGTATTTTTCACCCTTAACACAAAGACTTTTCAGTGGGGAAAATAATTTATTTTCATAAGTTCATAAATGGTATGGACTTAATTTACATATGGAAATAACATTATTAACACTCTCCTCCAATTTCTATATCTGATTTATGAAAAAGCTCTTAGCTGTGCATTTCAAATTCCTTTTCATACCCTTTTAAGTACAGTCTGATAATACACACATACAGGTCATATTTGACATAATTCTTCCTGGTCACCTCCCAAGTGGTTGTCTTATTATAACTACTAAGATCAAACAATCATTGTTCTTATACATCGCTAATTATCTTAGGTACTTGAAGGTGACCTTCACTTATTTTTGTCTGCCTTAATAGTAAACAGCAGTTGAATTTCCACAGGGGAACAAATATTTTTCTCTTCTATCATTTGTCTGGGGTGAAAAGCTTTTAACATGTGGTCGCATGAAATCTGCTAGTTATCCTTTACTCTGTAATGAATAGAAAAATTCATTCAATTCTCCTAAAAAAGAGTTCATGTGAAAAGTCAGAGCAGTGACCACTCTTAAGCCCTTTAAACTTAAATAAAAATATATATGATGTTTTGCTTCCAAAATTGGATACAAAGCAAGAATAGAAACTCTCAGAATTTCTATACTGAAAGCTTTAGCCAGTGAAAAGAAAGAAAAAATAAATATATCTGTGAAGTCATAAAGAGTGGAAAAGAATCAGAATGCACCAAGTCCCAGACAACACTATGTACAAAATATAAGGAATAAAAAATCCCTAAAACTGTAAGTTAGTTTAGTAAAGTTATAAGAAACACATCATCATTTTTTTTTATAATAACAATGTATAGCTGGACATTCAATTAAAATACAGCACGGTGTACTCCAACACAATGAATACTTTGGTTTAAACTTAATAAAATGTATCAAAATCTCCAAGTGAACAAGGGCTGGAAATGTACAAAAAGCAGGAAAGGGAGCAAGCAGGGAAGAAGGCAGCGGGAGGTAAAGGAAAGGGGATGTGAAGGAATGAACGTGTACCACATATGAGTATTCAACTCTCCACAGAGAATGTCAGCATTTCCGACAAACGTGTAGGACTAAACCTAAAATTTAAATCAAGATTTCTGTGTGAATACTAGAGAAATTGCTGATAAAAGACATTGATGATCTAAATAAATGGAAAATTTTGTCATGATCCTGTTTTAGACAACTCAGCATAGAAAAAGATGTTAATTCTGGCAGTAGATCCACATGCATAAAACATGCCAATCAAATATCCAACAGTTGTGTAGATGTAAGAAGATTCTTAAATATATATAGAAAAACAAAGAATGAGTATAAGAGAAACAACTGTTTAAAAAGTAAGAATTAGAAGAATCACATCATTCAATTTTAAGAATTACCTTAATGTTACACGCATTCAGAGGCTACCTTTTGCAAAGGGAGACGTACAGACCAGTGGAACAGAGTGGACGGCTAGGAACAGACCTGGGCATATCTGGGTATCCGGTCTGAACAAAGTTGTAAAAGAAGCAGTAGAAACAGAATAGCATTGAAACAACTTGTCATTCATATGTAAAATGAAAAGGGGAAGGAAAACAGAAAAACTTCTATCTAAACATCCCTTCTTATGCAAAAATGTACAGAAAACAGATCATAGACATGAATCCCAGCCTGCGTGGGTGTAGTGCAGCACCAGAGCCTATGTTTAGCATACACCAGATTTCACACTCACAAGTGTCTGTGCTTAATACCTAGCACCAAACAAAACAAAAAAGAAAAAGTCACAAACAACAGCAAACATCAACTAAAACACCTTAAATGATTAACCTTTTTGAAAAGAATGTGTGAAAAATATGTTTCAGGCAGAACTTTTAGGTATGATGCTGAAAAACGCAATTCATAAGGATAAATGCTGACTGGATTGCATCAAAATTAATCTTTCTATCAGTGAGAAAAGATACTATTGAGACCTAAAAGACAATCTTAAACTTGAGGAAATATTTCCAATTCACAGTTTCAATAAAGACTAAAATCTAGACAATATAAAACACTCTCCAATCTCAACAGTAAGAGGACACACTACAATTTAAACTCGGATAAACACTTAAACTCAGTATTTACAATAACAGAAAAGATTGGTAAGCAAGTACAAGAAAAGGTACATCAGTAGTCAGCACAAAAATGCAAATTAAACTGCAATCAGATAACAGCACACATCAATAGAAATGATAAAAAATACAAAGCTAATATTGAGAATGTACAGGATGTGTCTCTTTTCTATATTGGTGAGCAAACAACATGCTTCAACTACACTACAGCTTCAATTATCAAATGCATTAACAGTTACACTATTAAATATGCCAGAGAAATGAAAAATTTTGCTCACACCAAAATCTACACATGATTGTTTATACAGGTCTAGGCAAAATCCTCCCAAATGGATCTCTGTCAGCTGCCTTCATCAAGTGAACGGATACGCTGTGGTGCATCCATAATAATAAATAATGTGGTACACAAAATCTGAGAAGGTGTCAGGATCTTCCTCCAAAGTGAATAGGGCCAACTTCAAAATTTACGTATTTAATGGTTAAGTTTTAGAAGATACAAAATTGCAAAGATTGTGACTAGATGAACGGTACCGTGCATGGAGTTTGGAGGTAGAATGTGGATATAGGGGATAACAGGAAGTACTGGGGGGAGGAAATTGTTTGGATACTGATTGTAGTAGTCACCAGCATGATTCTTCCCATGTGTTTAAATGCTTCTAACTGTACACAAAAAAGAAGATTTAACTCCACTGACTGATGTCTAAAAAATTGCATACTCACTTGCATATGCATAGTGCATGCAAAATGTTACAGTCTGTATAATATTTAAAGGTAAGTTAGGTAAATATAGAAGACATATGGAAACCTATAAAGGATATTTGCAGTTACAAAGCAGGAGAGTTATTTTTTTAAAAATGAAATAGCTACCAAATAGTTGATATGATAACGTAGAACACAAATAATTCATTAAAAAGAAAGTTATTCAAGAAAGTATCTTAGAACTGAAAAAAATGATAATGACTATAGTACAAAAGATAATAAAAGAATGATGTGAAAGCTGACAGTATAGCAGATGAAGAGGGTGAAATAAATGAAATAATAAACGGCCATTCCCCAAAGTGAGAGAGATTCGACTTGTCAGATCAAAATGACAATAAGAAAATAATGGAAATAGATACATATCTACACTTACACTGGTGGCATTTTTGTATTTCAGGGATAATGAAAAATTCCTATAGCTACTTGGTATGGTGGTGTGATGTGTGAAGATAAGCCTATAAAATAAAAGGAAGTCCATCTTATTACTTTTTACTTCTGGATTTGTTACACAGCACAAAAGAGCATTAAATAATTTTGACTGGTCTCAATTTCTAACTGGATTTTTTAGAAGCATAATACACCTTTCTTGTTCCTGTGGTTGACCCTGGATGGAGGACCTAACTCAGACCAAAGTTACTTGAAAGTTAGTTCCAGGAGCAGCCATTCATCCAGGCTTGTTGACTGACTTTAGAAAGAATGAACAAAACATTTGCTTTGAGCTGTCTTAGTGCTATAATGATGTGAGTTTCAAAATTCCTTTTATTATCTTACCATCATGGAATTAATCAGCTTAGGGTTAAAGGTGTCATACAGCACAAAATTGTCATGAAAAGAGCCTTCTGAAATATTTGACACACAATGAAGGTGGCACTTTCCAAACAAGGCTGATTTTTGACTCTTCAATTTCATGAACCACTGAGCTTTTTCCTGTGATTACAACATTGCAGACTATATGTTCCCTTTTGTGGAATGCAATGTATCTTGGATAATCAAATATTCTAATTTTCATATATTGCAGTGTTTTCTCTATTCCTTATGATTAAAAGAGCAATCAGTGGAAAAATATGCATGTCTTTTTCTTATTTCCAGTATACATAATTAAGATCATATTTGTTCAAAAAATCGTGATTTTGTATTCTGTAACTAATGTGAATATTATTCTTTATTTTCAACATTAATGCATGTGAATCATTTTGGCTTTCTTTACTATGTGTGGCAAATAAATGCCCTAAACCTACATCAGACCATTTTTTATTCCTTTATGATATTTTGAAAATGAATTGGGGAATTATGTCTGAAAATATTCATGCAAATTTTAGTCTTACATACACAAGGATTCACTTTCCAGGTGATTTATTGACTATGTATAGTTTGTGTCATACAAAACTGAACCACTAAATCTTTTGATATTATTCTACCATACAGAAGGTCTACTGTGAATCCTTCATACAATTTATAATATGTTTAATAGTTTTCCTCATTTAACTTTTTTCTCATTTTATTAACTGGCTAAGAAGCTGGATACCTAAGTATGAGAATATATAATAAATATTCAGAATTTAAAATTGTATGTTAGAAGAAAATCTTATATTACTTATAAGCTAATAATTGCTTCATTTGTGTATCTATTCCAGTTTAGATCACTACAGTATATTCATTATGCAGCAGATAAATTATACTTTTGAAAATGTCAATACTATTTTAGTTTTATCTATTTTTGAAATAGAGTAAAAGAGACAGAAAATTAAAACAACTAAATCATTAAACAGTGTTTTACTCATTAAAATACATTATATAATATAAAAGTTGTGCTTTCCTACATTGTAAAATATAAATTATGTTCTTTACTGAAACTTCCCCTCAATGGTATCAGCAACAACACCACTGTTCAGAAAAGTACCAGGCTTCTGAAATTAAAACCAGAGACCTTAGTGTTTAAAATCAGTTATTTAAATCAAGACGAAATCACATGATCAAACTGCCGTCATTATTATTTATTTATTTGATGGAATTTGTTCCAATGGCTAAACTTTGAGGCGAAGCCTGTGGGTCTGTTATCTGCTGTCCTAAAACACAAGTCTGCTTCGGTGTTTGCAGACCATGGCCAGACCACTCACATCAGACACCATGCAAGAGAGACTAATAGCTTCACTGCAGATGGGTGATCTAACATTACAAAAGTCTTGGTCACATAAAGATAAATGATAAAATTTAAAGTTAGAAAAATTAATGTAGTTTTTCTGAACTAACTCTTGATAAATTAAAGACTCTGTCTCTCTCCTGGCAATAAGTTACAAAATGAAGTCACTTCTATAGTCTATACTAGCCTCACGTTTTTAACTGACTCCCATTACTGATAAATTGTCTGTTAGAATTATATTTGAAATAAACAATGTGGCTATGTGCACATTACTGAAATTTAACTAGAAATTAATTTGGATACTTTATTTCTATAAATGTTCAGAACCTTAAAGGTGTCAAATACAAAGTACAACACAAATACACATATATATGAAATCATGTATATATACAAATACATGAGATACTTTTATTGCCAATGTTTCTATTAAGATACTGTACCTTAAATTTTCAGAAGAATTTTTTTTTTTCTTTTTTGTAGTGCTGGTGATTGAATCCAGGGTGTTATGCATTGTAGGCAAGTTTTCTTTCACTTCCATATATCCTCAGTACTAACTTGTTTTCTTTCTTTCT
>NW_004955472.1:9759317-9797442 GCF_000276665.1 Chinchilla lanigera | reverse complement strand
GTAATTTGGAAAGCAAAGGAAAGCATACTGAAGAAAAAAATGAAAATTAATCGCTTGTCCAATTACCTAGATAAGATATTAGATTAAACTTTAACTGATTTTTCTCTGAGATTTTTGGTACAAGTCAGCTTTAAGTGATGACACGCCTACATGCATCAAAATGGAACCACTGGCCGAAAGAGTGGGTTCCTCAGTTATTTAGAAACTGAATTTTTAACTAGTTGATACTTTCGTCAGAGCTACTGATATGTGATTACTCAGAGAAAGCAGGTGTCTTTTCCCTAAAAATTTGTTCAGTAGAAGGACTATTCATTTTCTTTTAAAAGAAAGTGCCCATGTTGTCATGAGCTTAGGTGCCCTGTACCTTAGCAAGTCAGCACCTAGGATTTGGCAACAGTCTTAGAAGTTAACAAATTGAATCCAAGATAAACCCAATTGATTGGCTTCTGGTAGCAGTATCAGTGAAAGCATGATAACTTGTGTTATGCACTCATGTGTATTTGCAAATGTAAAACTGGTAACTTCATAGGGACACCAAGTTATTGAGAGGAAAACTTTTGGAACAATACTGTTTGTCATTGACTTTGTACCTTGTATTTTTCATTAGTAGCTTGACAATGCTGTCCATTTATGAATTTTTAGTTGACTAATAAGGAGGAATGAAGATTATTTCAAAAGAGAATGTGCATTTGGGGAAAAAAGTTATTTTTATTTAATTTTGTTTTCTTAAGCAATAAATCTACAGATACAGTTGACCACTGACACCACCGTAAGCCTGTAAAAACTATGTATATTAAAACAATTTGGAAAATGGAAAAGTGTAGCAGATTCCTTCAGAATAAAACATAATAAATATTAGTGCAAAATAATGCATATGGGAGAGTAAAAAAAAAATGACTAAAGACCTAACACTATAAAATTTGAATACATCGGGGAAATCAGTAGTAAATTGTAAACATAAAAGATGTGATTAGAGAAAGTAAGGAAAATTAGCCTATCTGAAGCTGCTTTCTTTAGCAAGTTTCTGTTTTAAAATCTAAGACGATTTCTATTCTCCACAGTCCATGTCGTATGAGGCATGTTTAGTTCTAGCATCTATATATTCATAATTATCTTAGAGAACTTATCATATTAGGTTTTGAAGAAAAAATTAATAGCATCCTGGAGCATCCTCCGAAGCCCAGCACTGCTCAACACTGCTCCCTGAGTCACCAGGGCAAATTCTGGGACTTTCAGTGCCCCCGCCATGCTCCATCTAGTTAACAGTCTACTTATTTGGAGCTGGATGGGGAGAACTTATGCACCCTACGGGTGGAGTTCCAATTACTCAGTACATTTAGAATCTGATCTGATTGAGTCTCACTTAACTCAATGTTGTCTCCACTTTAGTACTATATGAGTTGTGATGGAAAGTATAGTGAATGCTTGAATTAAAAAAAAATTACAGTAAAAGACTTTATTATTAACCTCCTCAAAATACGCCTTCTCATTTTCAACACATTGGTTTCGTCCTTTTTCCCACTTTCTGCAGCGGTTCTTGAAGTCCTCTTCTTCAGTTTCTTTAGCTTTGCTCTTCTGGCTGTTCAGGGGCCTAAATGGATGCAAAAAATTTACAGCTCACGGCCATTTTGACTCTGGGGCAGAGCCAGCATTCACACAGGGCTGGACTCTGTGAATAAAATGGGTGGAGACACCGCAGTAGTTTTAGAAGCCTGCCTTTCTGTAGATGGCAGTTGGCAGCAGCATTCAATATTTTGATCACACGCTAAAGACACTGAGGAAAGAGGACGTTCAGAATTGCTCCAAAAAGTGGCAAGGACCTGTGCTGCGCGGCAGGGCCTCCTGGCTCGGGAACAGCTCATCCGGTTCCAGTGCAGAAGTTTGTGTGAGCAAGAAGTGATAAGAATGGTAGGACATGTGTGCTTGAAGGTAGGAAGAGCGTTGTGAGGAAGATTAACGGCAGTGCATCTTTTAGTGTAAGAATTTTTTAAATTAAACATTTAGTTTACAGATTGTATACTGTTATGGAACCACTGGAGATTATGCTTTGGAAAGCATGCCCTTTGGCCCCTGAATGTTTGCCCTCACTTCCTAAAATTGCAGGCATTATCTCACATAATCACAGTATAGTTTTTTAAAGTCAGGGAACTGGAATTTATAAAATGCTATCATCCATAGTTCCTATTCAAATTTAATTTTTCCAATATTTTTATGGCTATCCTTCCCTAGTCCAGTTTCCAGTCTAGAATTAAATGTCACATTGGGTGTTATACTTCTATAATTTCCATTAATCTGAATGAATTGCTTATTCTTTGTATATCTCCAACTTGAGCTTTAGGAGGAAAAAGCCATGAAGTTTGGAGAGTGACTCTCAGTTTGACAGTATCTGATGTTTATTCACAGTTAGATTTATATAATACTTTTTTGCAGAAATAATATTGGTGTGATGATGCATGTGTGGTATCTTTTTGGAATTCAGAAAAAAAATCACTAGTACCCTTACTCTTACAGGTATGAAGTGAGCAAGCTCTTCATCTTTCTCCTTAAATGTCATTAAGAGCCCCAAGTACAGAGTTATTGAAAAAGTATTATTAAAGAGTTTAGGGAAAAATTGTAAAAACCTCTCTAAATAAAAAAGCTGGTACTTCATTCCTTATAGAACAATACTGAGGAAACAGAACATACATTGGAGTGGATGGGAATGTTTATAGCATGTTTTCTTGAAGACATATGAATTCAATTTTTGAAAATATGGAAGAAATAGTACAGAGTCCTGGTGTAAGAACATAATTTATAGGATTAGAAGCATCAAGCAAGTCCAGAGTATGGAACTCTGTCAGGATTTTTCTGGGGCATCCTAAGGAAAGTGACATTATTAGAAGAGAATTACCCCACTGGAGATTAATGACAGAGTTGAAAGGTTGCGTAAGACACGGTAAGAAGATTCATTGAATGTTATACCAAAACTTTCATGATTGACTTCAAAAGATTTGTAGATTTTATATGGAAATTTGTTTCATGTTATTAGAGAAAGATAAATTTTAAATTATAAATTTATTAGGAATTGTTTTTGTTTTTGTTTTTTTTTTGGTACCGGAAATCGAACTCATGACCTTGTGCTGAGCTATATCCCCAGCCCTTATTAGGAATTGTAACAGTCTTATAATACTAAGAAGTACTTGAATCTAGCAGCAATTTTAATATACTAAGAAGCTATATGTGGCTGAGATAGAACAAAACTTGTCATATTAGCAAGTGTTTTAGATTATAGTTTGCTTGGGGATAATAAAATTCACCCTGGTTTATAGTTCCTTAACTCTGTATTGTTTTATGTGTAAGAGTGAGGAACCAGTTTGAAGGTATTGATGTAGAGTGGGTGACCCATATCCGCTGGAAATTCCGAGCATGTTCCTGAGAATTTTGGTGTACAAAGAGTAAGAGCTGACATTTAATGCACTCAATAATCAACACATGTGTTTTTCATGCACTACCAACATAATTAGATTTTCATTAGCAATTTTTCTTAGCATCTCAGACTCTGATTTCCTTCTATTACTACACAGAAAGCTTAGTGACACTGGAGTCACCACTATTTTGTTTCTGGTTTGGCAACAGAAAAAGCACAAACCTTTCCAGCTTTCATGATGCATGTGGCACAGCTACAGCAGCATGCTATGCATTTTTGATCTTGTGGCTATAAATCCTCAGGCCTAGTTATTTCACTTGAGAAGGTGAGGGGAAACGTTTGAGAAATATACAGCTTTTTCCTTCATTGTTTTATTAATTCTAAATATTAAGTGTGATTTGTTGGACAATACCTTAAACATATTTTTATTTTAGCTTTCACAACCCTAGAGAGAAAGAGAAAAAATAATGCCCAGACATCATTGTAGGTTATTTAACTAGATATTACTATTAATATTCAGCTATATATTTCCTATGTACCAACAACTATGTCTAGTTTTGTATTTACTTTTGCATTCAGAACATGTAGGAAGAAAGATGCCTCTCTCCGTGGTTCCTGGATTTCAACACTCCTGCCTTTGCTGCTGTTCTTTCTATCATATTATGCCAGTATTTTTAATATAACACTGATGCTGCACATTTTGGTGTCTAATGAACTCTGGTGAACTACAGTGGCCTCAAGATCAGGCATTTTGCACTACCTCTTTCGCTGAAGGTCACAACTCCATCCACGCTAAAAGAAATGGAATTTCTTTCCTCCACTACTTCCTACCGTTCCTGACAGTCTTGCCGCTGTGATTGCACACTTGGAGTCACCTGTCCCTTTAGCCTCCCAAATTATACACATTTTAATGGTCCCTTTTTCTTGAGAAAATTGTTTCTAATTACTCAAATCCTAAAATGAGGGTGAAGAGGAGGAAGAATTTGGTGGAAACTTGACCTGTAACAGGGATTATTCTTTAATACAAATTCTAACATTAGCATAGGGCTACTCTTTGAATCTTTGCTTCAAAGTAGCTTTTCAGTTTTCTTGATAGTACCATTTCTTGAAATTGAATTGTCTTAAGGAATAACATTTTATTCATCATTTTCAATAGGGTTTAATTCTTAATTTCCAGTGTGTTTTTCCCTACTTGTTATTTTCTAAGGTATCAAAGTATTGAAGTCTTGGTATTCAATTTTTACTCTACACATGTTTGTGTGGCACCAACTCATGCTATGTTAGCAGATACTTGGCATTAGGAAGAAAGCACACATATTCATAACCACAGTCTATGCTTTTCTTTCATTCTCTAGGAAAGATTTTGCCATATCCAACAAATACTTATTTAAATCAGGGCCTATATACTCTTTAATCATAGAAAGAAAAGGAAGAAAGTCAGAATATTAGTCTAGAGACAAGCTTGTGACAAATAGGTACATGATTGATGGAAGATGAAGCTCAAATACTTTTGTGGGAAAATGTAAAATTTTATTCTAGTATAGAAGAATTTTTTATTTGACAATTTTCATGCTTCACCTGAATTCATGAGAAATAATGGCTGAGGCTGTCAGAAAATTCTTGGGAGTTGGAGTTGGGCTGGGAGAACACAGAGGATTGATCATACAGCTTTAGGGGTGGGTGTTCCTAGATGCCTTCCATTGGCCAAGCTATTTTGTATTATTTAGGATTAGAGGGTCAACTCTGCGCTCTTTAAAGAGACACTGCAAAGGATTCCTGTTGACAACAATGAAAATGAGTATTTTACAGTGGAGAACATAAATCTCTGTATGACACATTCTTATTTGAAGAAAGCTTAATAGTTTATTAGTTATTTTGTCAATAAACTGAAGAAAATCTTTATTATGAATCTTTTATGATTGTCTAGGAGTCATGAATTTATACATTTTTTCCAAGCTATAATTCTGAAATGCTATGATTAAGTTTGATTCTTATATAGTCCAGCCCTTTAGAACGTTTGAAAACACTCAGTTTCTCATATGCAAAGATAATCTTAACTTTTGTGGTAAGAAACAAACATATGAAAACTAACAGTGCAAAAAAACAATAAGATAATTTTAATTTAAAAGTCTAAATATGTTATCCTTGAACTTGTAAATGTTAAATTATTTATAAAACATTTTACAAAGAGTAGAGATGGAAAAAGACATTTAAAGTGAAAATTTTAATTAGGTCTACAATATTGGCTCTATTTCTCAAACAAGCTTTCCAGAGTTATGACTCTTATCATATACATAATTAATCAGTTTTGAAAAATGTCTGAAAAATTTAATATTTTGTGCTGTGCCAGCAGAGCTCTCAAGAAATTCCTTGCAGGAGGAGCATAAAGAAATGAAGACAAGAGTGAAAATGCACAAAGCTGAGGTTGAATGGAGCCATCTCGCTTGGCTGGAGAAGAGCTGTCCGAGGACTGCCACACATTTATTTATACATGCCAATGTTGATGTCAGGTGAAACTGCTTTACCTAACAACCTGTTCACCTGGCTCACCTCAGGTGCCTTGTGTTCTTGGGGCTGGCCTTGGTCTAGCCCTGCATACGTGATTGGTCTTTAGCTTCAGCTGCACCTTACAATTTTTAGTTAATTAAATGTGATCAGTGAAGTGTCACTGTCTAATTAATTTATGTTTATTTATATGTTTATTTTATACTAATTAATTTATATGTTGGTCATTTTTAATATATTCCTTTTTTGTTTACAAATTTTACACATTGTAAAATACAAAGTACTAAACTCTTTAAAGAACAAATTAATGATTTCTCAAACAGGGCTTCACAAAGTAATTACCTTAAAAGACCCTTTTCTATACTCCTCTTAAGAGACATATGATACATGACTTATGTAACTTTGTATTTGATCTTTCCATAGGCTGCCAAAAAATGTATACACATTTCAGGAAAAGAAAGACTTGTATATATATTTTAATACTAAAGTTACTGAGACTTTATGAGACTAGTACAAGTTACCTTTGACCTGTACAACTACAAGAGGTATTCAAAGTTGTGGTCATTATCTTCCAAATATTTATTAGTACAGTGAACTCCTGCTTGGCAAACTTGGTCATTGAGACCAAACAAATAGGACCCTGTATTTGTTTCTTTTCATGTAATTACAATTATGAAAGTATCATTTAAATATTTCTACAACATTCTATGACATTATTAAAATGTGTTAATTCTTTTTTTATGGACACTTTAGACACTAGCATTATTCTGACTATGAGTTGTGCTGTGTTAAAGATCTTTCTCTATGGATCACTGGTATCCTTTCAGAATTACCTTCCCAGACTTCCGAAGTACAATTGCTACTTTACAGATTTTTTTTGGTTTTACGATTTTTCATATGCATTTCCAGTAATTTCAAGAAAGTATGCATTAATATACAATGTTAACACAATATCTGTTTCAGAAATAGTAGCCATTTTAAAAAATAATTATTATATTCTGAAAACATACATGGTTATATATACATACACAATGATCTTGATGATCAGTTGGTTATTCTTTAGAATAAAATTCTAATAAAATTTTTTCACATTGCTTTGGATTATATATGTTCTCTGACAGTGTGCTATTTTTAAACATGGAAAAATTTACTAAAGCTAGGCTAGCATAAAACAAAATTTACAAAATACATATAACTGATGCTACTTTAATTTTTAGTATCTTCTTACCTCATCTTAGGTAAACAGTTGTAAGTTCTGGGTAAAGCCTTGTCTTTCCTGTAAATGTCATTTAATACATAAAAGGTACTTGGACTTGGCCAGATTTAGGATGAAATATGCTACATATAATTCGTAAAGTGCTGGCTGTTTCATATCTACATGCCTAAATCATTTTATTATCCGCTTAATAGCAGAACAAATTAGTCATCCTCTCTGATTCTGGTGCACATTATGCTGAGACATGCCTACCCTAATATGCTTTCTGATAAAGCAAATGCTCACCCTGTCAGAGCACAAATCTTATTTGGGCTCCAGGAAAGTCAAGGGGGAGAGAGCTGAGTCTGCAGTAGGATTGCTTACTCGAGGAGAATGGAAGATTTATTAGCAGACTTCATTAAATATATGGAAGACCCCGGCACTCAAGGTTACAAAATTAGGATGCAAACATCAAACCTCTGTGTGAAATAAAACAAGTAGCAAAACCAAGATAACGCTACACTTTATACAAGTAGAGCAGGCGGGTTTATGTTAAAGTAAGTGTTCAAGCTGATTAAATGAAAAGACAGGCTTCCTAGTTACTCACTTGGTGCAGTACTGTGCCGGTATAAGGTAAGTAGCAGTAATTAAATTCAGAGAGAGATATGCTTGTTGATTATATGGAGTGGAGTTTCAGCTCCAATTGTGTGTTGCTTTCTTTCCCCCCAAAAAATTCTTGGGGCATGTATTTTAAAGAAAAATTCCAAATCGCCATTGCTTCTTTTTTTTTTCTCCGGTACTGGGAACCGAACTCATGACCTTGCGCTTACCAGGCGGGCGCTTTTGCCGCTGAGCTAAATCCGCAGCCCCACCATTGCTTCTATACAAACCATTTATCTACACATAGATAAATTTCAGGGATAAAAGGGTGCTGGTGTATTTCAATGTAACAATAATAAAATAGATACATAAAAATTATGTTTTGATATTCTGAATATAGAATTTCAGTTGATAGCCTAAATATCAATGATGTAGTTAGCTATAGTGCTTTTGTTTTATTTTGTCTTGTTTACAAAGTCTATTCCTTGATTTTTTTATATCTGACAGTCAATTTCTCATCATTTTGGAGAAAATAGACTATACTCTATCTCAAAATGTTTCTGTCCCTCAACACTGATTCTTGTCACAGACTTAGGCACGTAAGTCTAATTGCATGGACAGCCTATAGTAGTCAGTTGCTATTGATTTGGAAAAATGACTGAAGTGCAGTTAGAAAAGTAGGACGTCTGGAACCTGGGGAAAGAATACCATCGTCTCAGACTTTGATAGATTGAGCATTTGAGCGAAAGGAGGAAAACTGTTTCCAAGGAGGGAATGGTGCCTCTTGTGCAAGTGATTTAAGAAGAATGTGGGGGACACGGGGTTTAGTAAACTGGGATTAGAAGAGGAGAAAAACATGGACCAAGCTATAAGGAATGAAAAGGAAATAATGCACTTGGCTTAGGCGCTGAGATAAGAGTTAAGATAAGTGTCCAGGAACACATCCATGTAAAATAGCAAAATGTTGAGAGTTAGTACTTTCTTGTTTGTAGCAGACTTTCTATACTTTATCCACCTTGAGCAGAATACAGTTTGTTCCCTTCTGTTGCTGATCACCCATCCATTAAAAAGTGGAGAGCTCAGAGCCTGTAGCAGGATGCTGAAGCTGGTTGAGAGAATGGTTCAGAAAGACAATTCTGCTGCTATGGTCTTCTATCGCTCACAGGGCTTTGTGTACAAGAGGATGCTTCTCCTTCACCTCATGCTATGCAAATGAGGCTTTGAGGAGATAATTTATGGAACTTGTCAGATGCCTTTAACTTTTAATCACAGAGCCTTGATATTGAAAACTTTCCGTTCACATAGAAAGAACTCCTCCTGTCTGGTGAACCAAAGATGTGCTGTAGTAGCTTTCTCAGAAGACAGCTCTGCCTACATATGGACCTTACTAGAGGAGTTTGGCCTCAAGTTATTGCTTAAAAAGGCATTTGCTAAAGATGACTATTTGAAAGAACAAAGAGTCCTTCAATCATGGTGGGCCTAACAAATCCTGGGTCTAAGACACAGCCACCCAGAGGAAAGCCATGCTCTGCATTCAGTGAGCTTCAACAGAAGGACTTTGTTGAAGAGGAAAAATACTGAGTTGGTTTAAGTGCTCACAATGGTACCCTGATGTTCAGAATGCCCCAAATACAGATTTGTACCCATGACATGATGTTTCTTAATCACTACTATCTTCTTCCTTAAGGTCCAGTCATGGAACAATCATGAAGAATATGTAAAATAAAGGAGTACAGTATGGAAGATAAAGAAAAGTTTTGAAGAAAATGATACTTTCAAGGGGACAATGTACATCATTTGACTTTATATTTTCAACTGATTGTTTTCCCAGATAACTTCAGTGGATTGCATGTCTAAGTTTCTAGTGAATGTTCTCTTTAGGTTCCTTAAAAAAAGATTCGTCTTCCTCTGTCTGATCTCCATTTCAAATTACTACCTTTATCACATTTATTTCTCTTTCAGAAAGTAACGTATCAGTAGATGGTAGATAGGGTTCTGTATGGAATTTGATAACCTTGGATTCAGACTGAAAATGAAAATGAAAATTAGCTGCATTTGCTTACAGTTAAATATTTAGAGGAAGAAAAAGTAATAAAAGATACCTTTTTGACAGTTCAGAATGTGATTTAAGAAAGCAGATTTGGAGGCCATACTAGTGCATTTAAATGAAAGCTTTTAACACAATTCTAATGAGACCGTGAACTAGTTACTTAATTTCTGTGTGATTTGCTTTTCTTATATAAAACTAAAAAGTAATTTTATTACCAAATTATTAGGGCTCTTGTGAGGATTAATGATGTAATTGACAAAAAACACTCTGGCAAAGGAAGTGGGACCCAATTAGTAGCTGAATCATCATCACTACAGTCACCATCATCAGCATCCTCGCTGTATAAATCTTCTGTGGTTAAATTGCACATCATGAGTGATCCCAAATAAATCCTCCAGATTCCATGAAACTGAAACTTCCAATGGAATCTAAACAGACATATTGTCAGTGTCATACAGTTTCCTCGCAACCTGACCAAAAGTTTTCACCCTTCCGGATTCCTGAAGACTGTGGAGTAATCTTAGACTAAACTCCTACTTCACGTTTCTTTTCCAGGTAATGCAGAACAATCACATCACTAAAAATGCTCAATATTTTCTATTGCATATGTACCATTAACTTGTGTTTTGGGGGTGTCATATATAATACTATACACTTTATTTTCTTATACTATATATTTTTAAATGTGGTTGATCCTTAGAATAGGTTCTCTTTTCAATGTAAACATGATTATCTCTCTTTTATAGATAGGAACCTGAAGCACAGAGAGAGAAGTAGTTCATGGAAAATCACAATCCTTTGAAGTAGGACAGCTGCTGATATTTTCGGATTGAAAAGACCACACTTCATCCCTGAACTGATATGTTTTATTGGGACTTGTTTAACACAGTCCAGGTAGTAAGTTATAAATCACTCTGCTTCACTCACTATGTTAGTAGTTTTCGTGGGCAATAAATGCGCATGAGTGTCATCCTTTGTCTATCCATGGGCATAGGGTAGAGATGTCCCCTCTGCCTTTACTCTGACTCACTTCTCTACTTTCTAGGGTTATCCTCCACACCACCAATTCTGGATGTTTCCACGGTCCCTCACCTCTTCTCTGTGTGTTTTTTTTCTTTTCTTAATTTTAAAAATAAAAGGAGGAAATCATTAACAGACAGCAACAATTTACAAAAGATCAAAAGAACAATACAAACAATACAAAGTTAGAAACAAAGTAGTAGGAAATTCACAATGCTTGTAGTATTACGTATTGATATCATTCAAAGTGGTTTCTCATGAAAACAGAGACATGCAATATTGATCAATCAAGGACTCACTGACAGTTTCTTTCAGCAGCGAAATAGAAGACAGTAGAACAACTATGTTCACTATCCTGTATACACATAATACAAAATTTCTACTTCTTTCCCTTCTCTTTTCCCAGTTGCCCTTTACCCTTGAGCGTTTTCCTATCATTTCACAAGGACTCTTCTGTGTTTTGATCATTACTAGGTAATAAAAATCCAGTGGTTTTGGGGGAGACACATCAGCACAAACGTGGTAACAAAATGGCTGAGCAAAAAAGGTGGATTTCAAATGGGGTTCAAAGGCAGCCAGGCCACAGTGTGACATTCCCTAATCGTATGTAATGCCTGACGTTCCCTCATCTCTTTTCCAGGGTGTCAGATGGCCTTAGGAAATTGTGTTTCAGGGAACGAACCACCAGAACCTCCTGCATTTATGAACAGTTGTTCTTATCACATAGGTCCCGCCTGCCTCCCAGTGCTCTGTGTGACCTTTGATTGTGTGCACTGAGCTACATTTGTTCAGTCAAAAAAGCAATCTGCGAAGATATCATAGACTATTCAGGCTTGTCCTCAAGTCAGATTTTAAAAATATAGGAAATCTTCAGAAATATGCCCAGGGAAAAGAGTACTTCAAAAGAAAGTAACCTCTGATTAAAGAAACTTACAAAAATAGGGTATCCTTCAAGTCTTTCTAATGTTGTGACAAATCCTTTTAGTTTTATCTCCTGAAGTAGAGAATTGTCAACATATCACCCAACGTCCTGCTGTGATTCTTTCTCAATGGCATGGTCTCATGGAAATAAAGTTTTACTTGCATCAAATGGATATGTTTCACCTTCTTGGGAAATCTGACAAATATTGCTTTAGTAAGAAATGTTTGTTTCAATGAAGACTGGTTTCATTTTCTGTTGCCATTTTTTGTAGTGATAGTGTCTCCCACGATCTGGAATCTCCCTCTTCGTTGTTCCTTCTCTTTGTGCTATGAAATGCCGTCTCTCGCTTAGTCCTTGCCTTTAAATGGCTTTTTTTTTTTTTAAATGAAACTTCCCTGAAGAAGAGGCTGCTAGTAAAATTTTTGATATAGTAATGAAATTTGTCTTAGAAAACTAAAATACGTCTTGAAAAGACTGCTAGAGATTTGATGTGAAATATTCTTGCTACAGTAATGATTGTCATGATGGAGCTCCCAGTACCCTGATCCCATTCCTTCTCCTTTTTGATAGTTCTGGCTGGAAAAGGGTATTGTATCATAAATACCAGAGGGAAACTCAGTAACACAGAGAGAGAGTGCCGACAAAAGGTGTACAGTTACAAAAAATGACTTGCATTTCAGTTTTTTGGTGAATTCCTACAATCCTGTTTAGTGAAACTATGCATTGTCTCTAATGTTCTTTTAAATTATTATTTTCTTATTCCCTTTAATGGTTTGATCAATCTTGTATTCTTATGTATGGTAATCTGAGCAACTTCGTTGAGGATAACAATATGAAATATAACAACCACTGTTAATCTCTGTCATTTAATTTGAAACCCGTATCATGTTTAATGTCCTTGCTTTGTTTTGTTTGTATTTTGCTATTGTTCTTTTTTGTTTTACTATGCTCTTTAAAATATAAATAAATAAAAATGAGTTGCTCATAGAAGAATGTTTTTCTCTCTTGGTTGATTCTGTTCTTTTGACTTCTGCTGTGAAGCCAGAGAAGAATCATATGTTCTATGATTCCTGGAGAAGCAGTCATATTTAAACACTCCAAATAGTCTCTAACACTGACCCTGTTTCTTGCCAGCATTTGTAGGTTCCTCTGAAGCTCAGATTCATCAGTAAAAGTGAAATGAGAACTTACATCCCATAAGACTATTATTATAACAAAAGTATATGGCACATGCTCCACAAACGCTAGCAATTATTGTGGCATTATATTACTATTACCATCATTACAGCCCAGAGACGTGGCTACTGTTCAGCTTGCAAATCATGCCTGTAAAAAGATGATGTACATTGGAATTACAATGGCAGTAAAAGGTGTAGAAAAACTAAACATTGTGCATGACTATTCCCTTTTTATTTTCAACTTAGTTATACTGAAGATGTGAAGCAAGGTCTGGGTGCAGTAGAACAGGTTATATTGTGCCAGAAGAACAACAACAACAAAAAAAAACAAAAACCTGGGATCAGGCCACCAGTCTCTTCTTTGATGTATGGAAGAATGAAAATCAAGGTGTAAGTCAAAAGTCTTCTCAGTTCAGAATGTCACTGTACATGGAGGTATTCATAACAATGTTATTAATTTTAGGCAGAGTTTAAAATTATCATATAACACTAGATCTCTAAAGGCCCTTGATAATCACCTTACCAATGTCTGAATTTTACAGATGAAAGAACTGAAGCCAGATTCATGGCATGATTCAACCAGGGTCATTCAACTGGTCAGTGGTAAAGATGAAAAAGAATTCTGGTAGTCTCATAGGCAGTGAATATATGAAAGTTTTATAGCTGCAGACTTTACCAAGTTTCAATAAGCATCAGCTGTAGGCATGAGTGTATATTTTGTTTTGCAAGAAAAATGAATCTGGAGATAGTTTGTTCTAACAGAACAGTATTCCAACCAAATTAGTTCAAGAGCTATCAACAATTAAATAATTTTACCAGCTATTTAAAGTACAATCATTACTGTGAAGTAGTTAGTAGTTTAAGGATGTTATATTTCACCAAAACATCTGGACTCTTCAATCAACCGGATGTATTTAGATTTTATAGACAAAGCCCAAATGACGCAACCAACTTAGTTTTACGAGCCTCATTGCATCAAACACTACAAAGTAAAGCAAGCTGGGTTATAATGTAGAGTGTTTACTATTGAAATTGATTATTACTAGTTTGAGCCATTTTTCATTTGTTTTAAATGTTTATTCTCAGTGGCAAAATTTTCCCTCACTTTGGAGTTTTCAGTAGAAGTATTGGATACAAAGTATTATTGAAAACTATGGTGAATTTTTATAATTTTAAAAATTATTATAATAAAAACACATTATTAGTTCTCCTCAAAGCACTCCCTTTGCTTAAACACACTCATCCCATTATTCTGGCCACTTTCTGAAGCAACGCTGGAGGTTCTTTCATAAGTGTCTTTAGTTGTGCTATTGTCACTGCCTAGATGTCAAGAATTGATTCAAAACTATGTCCCGTACTGATTCAAAATGATTATCTTTCATCGTCATTTTGCCTTTGGAGAAGAACTTGAAGTTGCATGACACCGGATCCAGTGAATGAGGTCAGTGAGGACACACCATAATGTTTTAATAAACCTGCCTTACCATTGGATGGCAGGTGGTAGCAGTGTTCATGGTATTATTTTCTGTTTTTAGACAAAGTATGTAGTTCAGGATGGCCTTGAACTCACTATGTGCCTTAGCTTTGGTTTGAATTCACTGTGGTTCCCCTGCCTGAGCCTCCCTAGTGCTAAGATTGTAAGCATGCACTACCTCACTCGAAACACTCATTGTATATTTTCACACATCATAAAGACACAAAAGGGTGCTTTCAGAAATGCTTCAGGAAGTGGCAAGAATGGTGAGAGAAGTGTGCTCAAAGAGAAGTACTTTGTAAGTGAGTATGGCAATGTGTCTTTTACTGAAGTCATTTTTTTTAATTTTAAGCATTCATTATATTGTTTTGATCAATACTTTTAGATGTAGTTAAGATCAATTTGTTAGTTAAGGAAAGTTATTTGAATTTGTCAGAAAAGCAGAACTTGTTATTGTTTTGAAAATGTTGTGGTTGATTTTAGGATGAATTTCCAGAGATGATCCCATAGTGATCTTTACATGAAATGAAGCTCAACATTCTTCTTCCTTTTATCTCTTCCAGTTCAATTCCCATCCACTTTTGAAGAGAACAGCTGCCTCCTCCAGTAGACTAAACTTCCTTCATTTTAAAAATTATTAGTAAATATTTATGCTTGAACTGTGTACCAGACAGCCTATTATATAAGAATATTTAGCTTTCGTAAGCCAACAGTGCTGCATCCCCAAATTCATTGTACTATGCTTTGGATTTGTTTCTCCTAAAGTCTAAGCAATAAAGGCCTGGGCCTCAGCCTGTGGTGCTATTGACAGGTGGTAGAACCTTTGGGATATGGGGGTCCAGCGGGAAGTTGTGGTTTATTGGGATTGGGTTATGCCTTTGAAGGGGATTATAATATTCTCTCTCTTAGTCTCTGTCTCTCTCTCTCTGTCTCTCTGTCTCTCTGTCTCTCTCTCTCTGTGTCTCTCCTCCCTGGCTGCTGTGAGGCAAAGCATTTGCAGCACCACACACTCCCACCATAATTTACTACCTTGCCACAAGCCCAATAATGGAGTAAACTCCCCAAATCATTCCTTAAAATAAACCTTTCCTCCATATAAGTTATCTCAGCTATTTTTAATAGGAACAAATGGCTAACACACCTCGAGTGAACACTTATGAAATGACTGATAAATCCATCTATATACTGTGAAGAACAATATTTTCCAAAATTAACTCATAGATGTAGAAATGTTAAAAAGAATTATAAGGAGCAAAATATAAACCATTCAGCTGTCAACTTCAAAAACAGCCAGAGAGGAAATGATATGAGAGATAATTTTTTCCTGGGTATTAAGAAAAATATGAGTATATGGCAAATAAAATGTTTACTAAATATCTTTGTGATATACATATATATTTACATATTTAAAAATAGGACATTTTTCCAGAAATATTTTTAACTGCAAAATATTCTCTGGCTAGAAACTATGACATGAATTGATCTTAGAACTTATTCAAATGTATCTAGAAGTATGAAAAGCATATGTTAAAAGAGATAAGTTCAAACAACGCTTTAGAACATTGATTTCAATGCGGAAACCATACTAAGAATTAGCCCTCTCGCTTCAAAAGACTCACCAACTGATGTAGAAGACATAAATGTAAAGCAGCAGTTATTCTACACAGAGGATATGATCTGAAGCACAGAAAATTTGCAAGTTTAATGAACTCATGCCCAGAAGAGTTTAAATACTACATGTTATTGGAAAAAATAGATAAATCTCTAGATATGTTATGTTTGTGATTCTACTTATCTATTGTCTTTATATCACTATTCTCCTTGATGTTAAAAATTATATGGCCAGATATTATGGAGATTTTCATTGTCAGAGGTATAGAAAACATATTTAGTTTTCATTTTTAATATTTATTTTTGTAAGGAGTATTTCTTAGTACTTATATCTGTAATGCATATAGTTGATGCTAAAGGTAATAAATGTTTTGTCATCACAATTAGTAATTCTTATTCATAGGTAGTTGAACAATATAAAAAAATCCATCATCATCTCATTAGAAATGCATTTTCAGTAGAATTTTACTTTTTGTTTCATAAGTCCTAATGAAGACAAGTAAAACTTCATTTTTATCTTCTGTGTTCTACCAGTAATACCAATAACACATGAGAATACATTTTTTAAAATGTAAGAAATTTTTAGGACAGGAGACTTACAACTTTTTTTATTTATATACACATTTGGGGGCAGATATAGTATGGAAACGTTATAAATTTAAAGTGTAAGAATTTTTGGGCTGGGGATATAGCCCAGTGTCATAAATGCTTGCTTCGCAAGTGCAAGGTCCTGAGTTGGATCCCTGGTGTCGAAAAAGAAAAAAATAAGTATAAGAATTTCTGACACATAATATCCCACAATGAAAGTGAAATATAGATATTTGCATTGGAAAAAGAAGCATGCACAATTGCAAATTCTTAAGAAAGAGGCATAAAAACTTATGCTATTTAGAAACCTTTACAATCACAACAGAATATAGTTTTATAATTTTCAATATTTAAAATTCAAATTCTATGTGTTACATATGTTTTACTAAATATCTTTGTGATATACATATATATTTACATATTTAAAAATAGGACATTTTTCCAAAAATATTTTTAACTGCAAAATATTCTCTGGCTAGAAACTATGACATGAATTGATATAAGAACTTTGAAAATCATGAAAGTCAATTTTAAAAAACGTGAGGGATGTAAGGTTACTTTGAAAATTCTTTTACCATTGATCTACCAAAAGGTTCAAAAGTCTGTTATTCTACTTAGTTTTACTGGATGTGTGGGAGTCAAGTTATAATGCTGAGATAAACGTTAAACACATTTTAAAAATCCAACAAATTCATATAGAAAAGAAACATAAGGAAGAATCAATAATAAAACGTAAGAGCTATCTGGGAATTATTTTAGTAGCATCAAGAAAGATAGGGTTGGTGGAGAAGTTGAGAAGCTCTAACACACAGATGCATTACTATATGAATAAAACTATTCCGGACCTTATCCAGTGAGTGCTATATCATAGTATGGGTCATCTTTTCGTGAAGGAGGCAATATCTCATATGCCATTGTTGAAAGATACTAATGCAGTAGTATAAAAGCATGGTCTTTTCTTAATTTAAGCCATGTCTGAAGGGTCACTGTAGCTTCAAATCTTCCACGGGGATTGAGTCCTTGGTGGCAACTCTGTAGTAGTCAAAATTTTCCCCTTTCTCAATCCTATTCCCAGATATTTTATTGAAGTCCCTTCTTGATAAAATTTGTTCATGCAAATTTCCGTTTCTTAGTGTTGCCTGGGAAATCCTGTCCAGAACATCTTCATGAGGAATCACTAATATTGTTGACATTTAGTCCCTAGGCCAAATGTATCTAATTCAAATGATTCTAACCTAAAATCAAACACTAATTGTAAAACAAATGTTGAAAAAATCCTTTATTTAAATATAACAATCATATGATTTCATGATGGTGTTAGTGTTATTTTTATGCCAAGCAACTGGCCAGTAAGTATTGCACTATGATGACAATACAGAAAAATGATAAAATTAAATTACTGCAATATATAAAAGGCTGAGGCAAGTTTAAATGGATATTTTTAAAATGACTAGTGGAACTGTGACTTTAAAGACACTTTTTGCATCTTGAATACTGAGATAATTTTTGGAATGGGAAGTTCTAGGGAAGGATTTTCTCAAGAATCCCTTCTTCCTTGATATTACACAAAAAATTCCATTGTACATGAATTTGCTTAGCATTTAACTGCAGACTGGAGACTTAAAAATTGACATCAAGTACTTTAAAAATGCAATAGAAAAAATAGAGTAAAATCAATAATAGTGTGAAAAATGACTTGAACAGCTTGTATTTTCACAGTGGTCATCAAAAAGTAATTTTATATCCAATAATTTGTATTGATTGTTTGTGAAACTGTAATGCATTATGCCATAAGTCTGGTTGGGCAGTTATAAATATATGTACCATTTTGTTGGGCTTGGGTTTTTTCCCTTTTCTTATTGAGTCTCATTTTCTCTAAAAGGAATCATATCCTCTAATGTTTGCTTGTGGAGGCAAAACTCAGAAACATGACCATTAATTCAAAAGTAACACCTATAGCCATTTAATTGGCAGTTTCTTCTTTGGGTCTGGAAAAACAAAGATAAAGTATATGAATGAGACTAAGATAAAAATTCATGGAATCACTGTGATCATCATCTACCAAGTCTTCTCAAAGAACTTGAAATATAACCACACATTGCTGAATTATGGAGAGGGATCCGTGTAAAGGCACTGTTAGGAAATTTTGTCATCCTGTGAATACCACAGGGTGTCCTTACACAGACCTGGATGATATAGGTCAGTCACTGGGTGTGGCTTCTTGATGCAATCAGGACGTGAGTTAAACAGACGATGGAAGAGATTGCTACTGGAGTAACATGATGTACTGTTTGAACAGTAAACTTTTCTTTTATAAGTAGGACTGTACGCTGAAAATAACAATGAAAACTATACTGTTGTAAATCCACACACTAGTAACAGTTGATTGAACGTCCCTGTTAAGCGTTATGTAGTGAAGATAACTGCATATGCTGTACTTTCCCAGGACTGCAGCGCAGTCACTTTTCGACACTGCGTCATGACAAGCCTGAGGAATGGCTCCCGCCGCCGTTTCACAGTGTATGCTGTGTCATAATCTTATGGAATCACTGACCTTTATGCAGTCTATCGATGCACCAAAAATAGTAGGTACCTCATGCCTTCATTTCATCAAAAGGGGAAGTATGCCATTGAAAAGCCCAGAAGATGCATACCCTTACTTTAGGCAGTAAGTTAGACATCAACAGGTCTGGAGACATGTTGCTGGGTACTAGATGAAAAGGAGATATGCTTTTTTTACCCTGTTCTCTTTGCTGTCTTAATCGTTAGTTGGTGGTAAAATCTAAACAAGCTTATATTTCAACCTAAGAGAATGTAACCTCCTCTGAGCATGCTGGTAAGTCCCAGGTCTCAGAACAATCTAAATGGAAACATTCCACCTAAGCAGTAACCATAAACTTCTTCCTAAGAACTGACAAAGCAGTTCCATTTCCCTTATAAAGGAACAATGACCTCAGCATGGAATGACATGCCTTCAGAACCCATTTAATTATAAATGTCGGCTGTTCCCCCCTTTTTGCTCTTGTTGCTTTTGCTGTGTTCCGCCGCCATGTACTGTTGCCCTCTGCCGTGTGCCACTCTGCCTTGGAGCCAGCCGAGTATGGACTGAAACATCCACAATCTCTGAGCAAAATAAACCTATCCCTCTGTAAAAAAAAAAGAAAATAAAATTATATAAATGTCTCCTGAGCCTTAAGTGTGGGAGCTGCCGTCTTGGTGCTTGCCCACCTTCATGCTGGAAGGAATACCGTATACTCCTTATCACTCTGAAAATCTAACATTTTGCGATAAATTCTGCCTGTCCTCTATACAGTTGTCTACATGCCTAAATTTTTTTTCTTTGATGATACAAGAACTGAGGAAGTCTCTGGTTCCTTGTGACAGAACATGACTTCCTTGTGCACTGGGACATATTCAGTATAAAATATTTGCAATCCCTAGTATTTCTAGCCTGACACAAAAGATATTACTCCACCAAAGTATGTTGCCCTGAGCATCAGTATAGTCCTATTTTATGGGTAAGACTCCTTTGTATTTCTTTTCTTTTACTCTGCAAGTTATAGTGAAATATCTATCAGCATATAAACCAAGCTCCTTATCGCACCAAGTCTAAGAATGAAATTAGACACCCACGAAAGGGACGTAGTTAAAAGAGTGTTTACTGGTAATAATAAGAAGAATAGCTTCCAGATGGAAAGGGTCCTGAGTTGGTTTTCAGTGTCCTTTTTTTGTATTGGTCTCATATGCAGAAGCAGAGAGTGGGATTTTGTTTTGTTATCTACTGATTACCTATTACAGGTGGCTCTGTAGGTTTAGAATACCCAGTTAGAGTTTAGGCTTTTAATGTAGAGTTTAGAGAAAATCAGTTTCATATTTGACTGGCTGACTTTAAAGGAAATTGAGCTTGAAAGAAACTGGTTGCCCCTCATTTTTAAATTCTTCAAAGTCCAGTGCAGAGATAGGGAGGAGTTGCTAAGTAATTTAGCTTATTTTGCCACAGAATATTTCTCTTAAGAGTAAAGGTTCTTAACTCTTTATCTTTTTTGTGTTTGCTACAATATTTTAAACTTAGTTGTCTGCATGGCTTGAATTAGCCCTTAGCTCCGTGTATGTGCTCTTTTCTTTGTCACTTGTTGACCCTGTTCCTTACTGGATGCTCACTTGCAAGCTAACTGGCTAAACTGCCTCTTACAGTAGCACTATCTGCAGTGTGGGTGCTACTGTGAAGAGGTGCTGAAGCAGGGCAGATTTGATGATTCTCATGTGGACTTGAACTGGGGAAACTTTTCACTGCAGAAGGGCTGTTACTGACTGTTACGGTGCTGGGTTTTGTCAATATGAGATAAAAAGTTAAAAGGCCCCAAATTACTGGGATTAATGCTGGTAATAATAGAGGGATGAAGTTGCTATGGGGTTCTGGGATGGTAGGGAGTCCTCCTAGAGGTGTTTTCTAGGTTCTTCCTGTCCTGAACCAAGAATCAGTCCACACAAGCCCAAAAGGTAGTGAGGTCTTACATTAATTAAAAGTATGAAAAGAAAAGAAACATGCCCTGCAGAATGATTGTGGGGCAATAAAAAGGAAAAGAGGCCACTGTACAGGGTGAGGGCTGAACTCTGAGGAAGAGAAAGCTCTTGGAAGGCACAGAAGTGGGGTACAGAGCAGGGGAAAAGAGCAGTGAGGGCTCAGGTAAAGCTTTCATTCAGCACACGACAGCAGTAGCAGTTGAAATGCTGTTGAAGTTCTAAAACTCTTTCTATTAAAATTGTATTGGAGAATTGATCTAATGTTGGTGGGATATTGTTGTATTTAATGGTGAGTAGTTTAATGAATAAATTACAAGACTAGAAGCCAGTATATCAAGTTTTAATTCATAAATATACTACTAGCTTCCTTTAAAATAATGTGAATGTTATATGATATCAGGCTGAATGCTAATGATTCTGTATATGTATCCCCTAAAGCTTTCATGGGTCCATGCTGAAAACTTAAATGGGACATTATAAGAAATCACCTATAGATACACGTAAGACATACGCACATGTATGCATATATATCTCATATGTGGTAATTATGGCAGCTGTGACGATCAATGTAAATATTTGTTGGTTTGTAATTAATTTGATTTTTTTCTGAAAAATAAAAATATCTTATTATTTTATTTTAACTATTTAATTTATAATTATAACTTTCCAAAACTCAAAAATTCCTAGTATAGTAGAATTGATAAAGTATAGTCTATCCATACACACACACAAAAATCTCCTAATAAGAGGCTGGGGATATAGCTCAAAAGTACAAGTGCCTGCCTGGCAAATGCAAGGTGCTGAGTTCAATTCCTGGTACCAAAAAGAAAAAAAAAAATCCCAATAAAAGTAGAGACAATTATCAGATTATTACTAGGATGTATTCAGATGCTCATATGGTGCCAGCAACTGAAGTACTTGAGATCTTACCCTCCCTCACAGACTGAATTCCTCTCTTCAGTGAAACCCCGTGTTGTATTTGGAAATACAACCTTTAAGGAAGTAATTAAGATTAAGGAGGTCATAACAGGTCCTAATCCTATAGGACTAGTCCCTTTGTAGAAACAGGAAAAGATCAGGGCTGGGGATTTAGCTCAGCGGCAAAGCGCCTGCCCGGCAAGCACAAGGTCGTGAGTTCGGTTCCTGGTACCGGAGAAAAACAAAAACCAAAACCAAAACCAAAAAAAAAAAAAAAACCCAGGAAAAGATCAGAAGTGCTCACGTGTAGAAAAATGCCATGTAAGGACATGTTGAGAAGACAATGACCTCTAAACCAAAGAGAGGCTGTAGCATGAGCAACCCTGCCAGCAACTTAATCTGGGACCGCTAGCCTGCAGAAACGTAAGAAAGCAAATTTCCACTGCTGAACAGGTCAAATCTGTTGAATTTGTTTGGGCAGCCCAAACAGACTAATGAACTATAAAGCCAAATAGCTTGCTATACATGGTGTCATGGCTACTGATAGAAACCAAAAGATTTTTGGGTCAGAGATAAAGGCTTTTATAACTCATAACAGTGATGATAGATGATTAACATATCTGTTGATACTATGTTGATGAGAGAAAGAGTTTTACATGGTGTCTACATATATTATGGACTGTGTTATGGCTGAGGAACTTTTAAGTTAAGGACACATAAATATATACACGGAAGGCTAACATGCCTTCCATTTCCTCTGTAGATAAACCTACCCTCTCGTTTGGAAGGACATACCATAATTTTCTTCTAAAGCCAACCATCTTAATACAAATACCCTTCAAAAATAGCCTAGAGTAACGGCAAATGAGTGCTCATGCAAAACTTGTAAAAATGTGAGGTTAGAATGGAGAATTATCTTCTAACACCAGATTACTGTTGAAAGAAAAAATAGACCACACCTCACAATGACCACACTGGGAAAAATCACATTTCAAACAAGTTGTATTCAAAGAGAAGTTTCACTGCAGAATCTCATATCTCCTACGCAAAGAACATCAACAACTCTCAGCTTGAATATTTGGTGTTTATTATAATTTAAATCACATTATTTTACTTGATAGGCTGCTTCTCTAAGTGAAAACACTCCTTTTAGAAACAGTATCCTTACAAGACAAGGCCAATTTATTGGATGCCCATTTTTGATAAATTTAGTTTCAGTACCTTTAAGGCCAGTTAAGTTAGTTAAAAGGGGACAGTAATTATGGAATTGACTTTGGGACTAACCACAGTTTATGGCTTTGAGGCTGAAGCCCTGCTCTATTTTTTAAACCTCCATTAGAAACAATTATTACTCACCAGTTTCAATGATTTCAAATACATTTAAAACTTCCTTCCTCTTCCTACTCCTCCAAGGATAGGTTTCCCAGAAATGCATTGATTATATTGATCCTTTTTACATTTTACACTTTCCAAGCAAGGGACGATTTTAAAGTAAATTATACCCTCTTTGTTAATTAATTTTGAAACACTCCTGATTAAATGTAAAATTTATTAGGAAAAATTATTTCTAAAAATATGTAATGAACAGCAACATGCTTTAAGCTTTCTGGAGCTCTGAAGGACTTCACTTTTGCACACATATTATTCTCTGTCACCCAGTGAGTGCTAGCATTTGTGATACTGCTGTCATTCCACATAAGACTGCTTTCAGGAAAGCTCCCTCGCAGTCTTCACTTTGGAAGTTGCATTTGTTTCCTTTTAAAGTCTACGTAGGTGTGACTTGTGGTAACCAGCTGGAAGAACCAGCTTTGTGACATCACCATTGAAGAGGAGATAAAGCTGGACTGCACAATGCCGTTTCCTTATACTGCAAGTATCTTTATTTAAGCAACAAATAAGTTAGCTAGCAAGCTTCACATTTAAGCATAAATCACAAAATAGTCCAGAAAAAAAACAGAAAACAAAAGCCCCTTGTAGGAGCTAAGGGTGTAGCTAAGTTGTAGAGCATTTCCCTAGCATAAACAAGGTCCTGGGTTCAAACACTAGCACTGGAAAATAAATAAAAAGAAAGAAGGAAGGAGTGTAGAAAGGAAAGGAGAGAGAGAGAGAGAAGGAGGAAAGGAAGGAGGGAAGGAAGGAAGGAAAGGTGGAAGGGAGAAAAAAGGGAGGGAGGAAAAAGACATGGAGGGAGAAAAGAAGGGAAGGAGGAAGAGAGGAAGAGAAGGAGGGAGGGAGGAAAGGAGGCAACTTTTTTTTTTTTTTGAGGCAACTTTTAATTATACACTGGCATAATACCTTTGACCTGTCTTTTATTCATAACTAAAACATGCACTACCCGCATTCATTCCACTTCTAGTTAGCTACAAATCTGTACCAAATCAACGTTTCATCTCTCACTAAATTCATTACCTAGATTCAGATAAAATTTCCCTTATACTTTCATTGTCCATTCATGTTTTGAGTATTTTTAGCCTAGGATTGTAAAATATTTCTGAATACAGTCAAACCTTAAACTTCTTTATTATGGACAGTATTCTTTTCTGAGAACAGTCAAATTTATTATGTATGAAGATTTTTTTATATCATTTGTTTCTATTAATTAGTCAGTCTAGTACTCAAACATCATCTTCAGTCAGCAAATATTGGTTGAAAAGTTTTTAAAATTTTCTTTTAAAGATAAAAAAACTAACAAAACAGAAATGAAGACAAAAATCAAAACAACATGAAAAGAACAAAAATGATACATGACTTCAAAACGAAATGATAGGAATTAACAATGGTTTCTACACTACATACTGGTATCTTCAATGAAGTTGTTCAGTTCACCACACTCAAATGTAAGAATGTTAGATTGATCAAACCATCAAAGACAGTAACGAGTAATTAAAAAAAAATTGGAAATGATTCAGAGCTTCACCACACAAGGTGGTAGGAGTTCAGCAATGGTTCTTATACTGTGTATTGTTTTCACATCAGTAGTGGTGTCATGCTGATGTCTGTGGTTTATTGAAAGTTGAGAAGTTTAACTATCAAACAACAGTCAAGTTTAACCAAAAAAAGTTGTTTTCATTAATACTGTGTTACTTCAAAAACAGTATGTACTAAAGAGATCATATTTAGTAATTAATGTAAATGCCGAGTTATAATCAAGGCCAGCTACAGGTATATGTGTGAAGTTGTCAACTATATGACACCCCACGCTTCTGAAGCTCCTACATGTGATTTCATATTTTGTGTTACCATCTTGAAACAGGTTTTCATTTTGTTCTGAATCTCACCATTTATATGGTCAGTCCTGGTTAAATGTTAGGATGTTTTATGGTTTTATTTCTATTTTAATTACCTTCTTCATCTTCCAAATAGCCATTATTCACTAAGTCACACAGTCAACTTTTTCCATTTTCAGAAGTATGAAATATGTATTTTTTTGTTTTGACTTGGTTTTAACGTGGGTGATAGGGAATTCTATCATAGCCCACATGTTTACACTGAAATGCTCAGAGAGGGGCTGGGGGTTTAACTCACCGGCAAAGCGCCTGCCTGGCAAGCGCAAGGTCATGAATTCGGTTCCTGGTACCGGAGAAAAACCAAAAAAAAAAAAAAAAAACAGAAAAAAAACGAAATGCTCAGAGAGGAAACTAAACTTATATTTGGAGTAAGATTCAGTCTTGAAAACAGCAATCTAAAACTATGTCCTTAAGTAACAAGAAAAATATAAGTTTTAATTGTTACCATTAAGTGGGCTACAGCAAAAATAGTACTTTTAAATAAGAATTGCAACACATATTTTAAAAGCCTAATAAGATGAATACATAGTCTAAAATATATTGTAGTAGTTTGACAAAAGTCACATACATTGGAATAATGAATACAGATGTTAAGTACTCAGGAACCACAAATAAAGACCAGACAGAAAGAAATGACCTTAGAATATAATATCAGATTCTCCTTGGCAGGAAGCTTATAGCTGTACAGTACTGGTATTTGGGAAAAAGTATAAGATTTTTTTCTTTTCTTTTTTAAGCTGGGAAGCCAGCCTGCTCGCTCAGACAACGGCTCGCACAGCGGTCTGGCAGCATCCTGCTCTGCCCCGTGTGCAGGAGGGTAGCTGCACTGCCAAGCTTCCATCATAACTTCCATGTTTCCTCACTCCGGGCTTTGTACCTCCAAAGGCTGACGCAGCATCCCGCCACACGCACAATCTGCAGAAGACTCAGATGGAAAGAGCTAAACAAAGGATTAGAGATGATTAAACTTTAATGTCTTACTGCTTACTTCTCATTAGTCCTGTCCTGAATTCATTAAGGCGTCGGCACATGGGCCAACCCTCGTTTATATAATGGTTATAATATTCTCCTGTTTGAAGATTCAAGAATAGATCAAGAAAAGCCCCAAAGGCGCCTTCTAGGCCTACTGTAGTGTTTGCTATTGAATTCATAAAATGGTGCCCTTCAGGGCAGAATCACCTCCCAGCTCAGAGAAAAGATGAAACATTTATTTAAAATGTATAAGGTGGCATAGCGTCAGTAACTGTATATATTAAATTATATGAAAGTTTAGACATGTCAGACCAGTACTGTGCTTTTCTTTGTCATAGCAGCATGTAGGAAGAAAAAGCGTAAAAATAATACTATTTTCAAACTTTTACAGCTTTAGCAAACAAACATCTTTATTTATTTTGGATAAAAATTAATATCAACAGAGAAGGAAATACTGAAAATATCTTCACCACTTGTTTACATGCATACTTTACAGAAGAATGTATTTGTACCTAATATTGTAATCCACCATAAGAAGCATTTGCAAGAGGTGTTTATTGAAGATCACCTTAAAGAATAAAGTTCTACAGAGTAATTGAGGGCCTATGTGTATACCGTGTTTGTACTATACGTATATAAAATCTTAAATCCTTACATTAAAAAATGGCATAAATTTATAAGGTGAAATGTAATGGATCTTTACCAGTAGCCAGTTTTTATAAAAAATTTTCTAGGTCTGAATTTCCCAGTATATAAAACTACAGGTTGACCAAAAGGTAATCATTTTTATTTCATCTATTAATTAATCCTTCTCTATAAACTTTGGCACAAGGTCTGACTGCTCATAATGTCTTTGAAATTCACAGTTTTGTTCTTTTAGCTATTCATCCATTTGTTCCTTTATCCAATAAGTATCATTCAATTTCTGGCAGACATTGTTCTCAGCACTGGAGAGGCAGTGATAGAAGGAGATGAGGTAGTAGGTGAGAAGGACAACTTCTGGGCATGTATTTGCTTACAGTCTAATGGGTGTGACAGACAGTAATAATACAGGAACAAGTAAGTATGGCTTCGTGATCTTCATGAATACAATCATGCAAGACTGCAAGGAGCTACGAGTGCCTGTAGTTTGGTCAAGAAGGACAAGATGAGCACCTGGCGGAGATCTTCATGAGACAACTGAGACCTGAAGAAAGAAGAAGAATGAATGATGTGCAGAGGCTAAAATCAGACCTGGAGTAGGGTAGAATACACGCTTAGTTATGAGAGACACTATTCAAATAAAAGGCAAAGTTAACAAATTTGCTATATCATCTAGAGATTCTTTTGATCTTATTTCTCTTTAAACAGAGTTTGTGGAACTGTTTCAATAAGTCTACAAATAAAAAAAATTCACCCTTTTTGTTTCATCTGCTTTTATTATTTATTATGTTGAAGAAGGTCTGAGTCTCTCTGAAATTCTATTTATTTTGAGCAGTGCTTCAGAACAAATTAATGCTGGTATATTTAATTGATGATAGTATACTAAATCAGCCATATAGTGATATACCCATGGTATTTGTGCTGCATGCAAAGAAAAGGAAAGTGCCCTTCTGACCTAGGGGAATAGTTACTGGTAGAGTAAGCTTATCCCTGGCATGGTCACTAACACTGTGAGTCATGGTGAGATACATTCATATTGAAGAATGAAGTCTCTAATTAATAGCGTATGTACATGTGCAGTGTTTGTCATAAATCTTTTCATAGTATATCCTCACTTTGTATGAAAAAAATATATATAGAGAGAGACAGAGACAGAGAGTCCTTGCTGTTAATTTACTCATCTTTCTTTCATTTGGAGGATGACCTAATAATGCAGAGTCACTGTTACTGTCCTTTTAAATTTAACAGATTTTGCAAGGTACTCTTAAAGAAGTCAAATAACAGATTTCCAACTTCAATATTCAACTACACAGGTGCACAGCATTATGATACTTAACTTCAGTGAAAAATAGATGCACAATTGCAACTTTTCTTGATGAAAATTAGGACTGTACTTGGAACTTTACATTTTTAAAAGTGAGTAATACAAATGCAGAGATTCTGATTATGTGGGGAGAAAATGATACTGCAATAATGCATTTCCCAGAAGGACAACCAGTGATATCTATAAATGACCTTTGGTAAGGGAAAGACAAAACACTGCTCCGATCAATACACGGACAGTCTGTAATGTAAAGATTAAGATCAGAATATTTAAAAATTTAATACTCTACCCCTCCGTATAGCACTTTGGAAGTCAATATCTTTGGAAACCTGGTCCATTTCCCTTCTTTGAAAGCATTATATATTTAAAGTTTTAAATTATTAATCCAGTTCATGTGATTAAAAATGAAAAAAGTTAGTCTATCCATTATCTTCTCCAGCTGCTGTCTGGATACTAGTCATCCTTGAATTTTTTTCTTTCTTCTTATCCTGTTAAGAAAACTCAATAGATACATTAAGAGAGCAGACGAAAACCCCATCACTCACTAACATCTGTGGATGCTGCCACTGTAACAAGGGGAAGCGATAGCTCTGTAAAAACAATGTACTTAAGTATTTCTATTTGTTTTTTTTGTTTTGTTTTAAAGAGAAGAGAAGACAAAATAATAACAAAGATAAAAACAAAATAACATAAAAACTGTACAGAATTTCAAAACAAGGTGATAGGTGATTAACGATGGTTGTTATATTACATATTGTTATCTTCAGTGTGATTGTGTTACTTTTGGTAATGGTGGTTAAACATATGATGTGGAACTGTCAATGAGTCTTTGGTTGACCAGTATTGCATGTCTATATCTGTTTTCATGAGAAGCCACTTTGAAGATATCAATATGTAATACAACCACCATTGTTAATTCCCTACCACTTTGTTTGTAACTCTGTATTGTCTGTATTGTGCTTGTGATATGATGTAAAATGTCGTATGTCTGTTAATGATTCCCTCCTTTTATCTTTAAAATAAAAAATAAAAATAAAAAAAAATATGATGTGGTTAAGTGATAAGGAAGCGTCTAGTGTCTTATCTTTTCCTTGATAATTGTGCCCAGTGGGCTTATCCACTTATCTTTTAGAAAATTTACTCTCAAAGTTACTCCAAAGGCAATTCTTCCAGAATAAAATACTTTTAGGTGAGTTGCTTTAGGTCTTCATCTACAAGAATTATCATCATGATAAAGACATATTTAAACAGGAGAATTATTTGTAATAAATTAATCAAAGTAAATGCAATTTCTCATATCTGTGTGATATTATCAATAGTAATTTTCTCACCTTTAAATGGTTTTATTTTTATATTTTCTTTGTATTCTATTGATACCAGAATTTTTATTTTGCAATTGTGCTGTTCAGTTTAGACTTAGAAATATGATGTTAATTCTTTTAACATTGTCCAATATTAAAAGAGAAATATTTATTGTTTTAGGAAATTTTTTCACTGTATGTTAATAACCTTTCCATTCCTATGTTAACATATTTAAAATATCTGAAGAAGGGAATACTGACAAAATTTGATATTAAAGAAAATATCATAGTATCAAAGAAACAAAAATATTCAAAGATTAAGAGGAGATAATTAGAAAGTTAGAAAATTAGAAAGAAATCTTTTAGGACATTCCATAGAAATCTCATTTTGGAGATTTCCATGTCTACCATATCTTGCCCATTAACTTCGAGAACATTGACTATTTTAGCTTCAATATTGCTGAATATGTGTAGTAATTTTTTACCAGTTTAAGGTCAAAGTAGGTCCAAGAATAATGTATTTCCTTCTACTTTATTTGAAGCAAGCTAAACATGAGAGGAAAGGTGATAATTTCTAGGATTCTTGGTATTTCCATTGGTTAACAATACAGCACTTAAGAGAGAGATACTATATTATATGTTTTACTCTTTTGGAGAACTTTGCTAAAATATGTTTATGTTGTACAACTAAATTTTTGTCATAATACAGGCTTGGGAATTTTATTGAAACTATACCAAAAGGAAGAATATTCAGAGAACTTTACTATTTCTTTAATTCTTACTCTAATTTAGGTGAAAATAGTTGAAACTTCTGTTGTTCTTAGCTCAGATTTCAGCTGAGAAGAGTGGTATTAATGGGGTCTTCCACATCCCCACTAGAAGATTTATTAGAACATGGAGCAAATGATGAAAACAGAAATTTATATTATACAAGCTTTGCTAGTTACTTTTTTTTTTTTTTTTTTTTTGGTTTTTCTCCGGTATGGAGAACCGAACTCACGACCTTGCACTTGCCAGGCAGGCGCTTTTTGCTGCTGAGCTAAATCCCCAGCCCCCCTAAGTTTTTTAATACCCTAATTTTCATATCTGCCTGTACTAGACCTTTACAATGGTTTTCCTATTACACTAAATATGGATATTTTGAAAATGTCAAAATTAGAATTAACGAAGAACTCAAAAAATACTCCCCCAACAAATTACTAAAGCAAAAATTGGCCTATGATTCTGCATAGACACTTTTCAAATGATGTACAAATGGCCAGTAAGTACATAAAAAGAAATATTCATAGAGGCTGGGGATTTAGCTCAGCGGCAAAAGCGCCTGCCTGGCAAGTGCGAGGTCGTGAGTTCGGTTCCTGGTACCAGAGAAAAACCAAAAAAAGAAATATTCATAATCTTCAGCCTTTAAGGAAATCCACATAAAACAACTCTGAGATTCCATCTAACCACAGTAAGAATGATTATCATCAATAACAGAAAATAACAAATGCTGGCAAAGATGTGGGGGGGGGTAGAATATTTTCACATTGCTGGTGAAAATTTATTATAGTATGATCAGATGAAAATCAGTACAATGATTGCTCAAACATCTAAAATTAGAAATACATTTGACCCAGTTATACTTCTGTTGGGTACATCCCTGAAAGAATTAGATATCATATTATAGTAGTACATGGGTACCCATGTTTATCACAGACAATTCACATTCACTAAATTACGGAAGCAGGTTAGGTGTCCATCAGCAAGTATATGCACAACTAAATTTTATTTGTTCATATAGAATAAAGAAACCATGCTATATGCTAGGAAATTGATGGATCTTGTGACCATAATGTTAAGTAAAATAATTCAGGCACAGTGAATTGAAGAATAAAATAAGGGAGAAATGTTAAGAAAAAGTGAGGCATATGTTTTGGGAAAAGGAAAAAGTTTTGGAAGAGTTTGATGGGAGGTTAGGGAGTAAAGAGATGAAAAGTGACCAAGAAATTATATATGCATGTACCCATTACCCCAAAGGAATTGACTGCTAAGAACTTGAAATATACACTTACAGAAAAAAAGGAATTAGAAATAAATAACTGACCTTGACTGGCATGATAGGATGGTGTATTCCTTTTATGTCAGGAATATAAGCATAGAATATAAACATTAAATGATATTTAGAAAGATTTAAATGTAAACTTGGACTGCATTGAGGTATTGTGTCCTTGTGAACTATTACTTGTCTTCATTCCTTTCCTCACTGCTGAGACAAAATACCCAACACCTGCCACTTGAACACACCTTTTGGACTCACAGTTTCAGAAGCTTCAGTCCACGGCAGGCTCACACAGAGAAACGGCGGGTAGAAGGACCTGGCTGGGAGCAAGGCTGCTCACCTCATGGCACAGGGGAAAGAAGAGAGTGAAGAGTAGAACTCGGAAGGGGACGAACCCTCCCTGGTAACAACCACAGGGAGCCACCTCTTCCAAGGGCCTCTCAACCCCATGACAACACATTCAGTTGTTGCATCCCTGGGATCAAATCACCTTACAAAGCCTTCACCTCTAAATGCATGAAAATTTGGGAGATCATTCTTGATCTAACCACAACATTATATTTACTAAATGCCCTTATTCAGGAAAGAATTAGCATCCAATATCTACTCTTAGCATCAGTGCAATCCAGTATCTACTTTGAAGATCTAGCAACCTCTAAGAGTAAACAAGATCATAAAATTAATATTCAGAAATAGATCGTTTCATGCCTTCACCAATCCATGTTTGTTTATCTGTTACATTTCAAAATCTTCATATGTTACTAAAAATAAAAAGAGCTCTCAGTGAGCTTACTTCTGTACAGTATGTGCCTGACATAGTTTACGTACATATGTGAAATATACTTTTAAATTTAATACTCATTACAAATTTAAGTGATGGTGTCATTGTCCTCTGTGTAGAAATAAGAAAGCACAACCACAAAAAACCTTACTGCACAAATTTTATAAAAGCTCTGTTAAATGGGATATGAGGATTTGAACCCAGTTTTCTACAACCTAGAATATATGCTTTAAAATTCTTAACGTGCTATTTCTGGAAATATTTCACATACAATTACGAATAACTTCTTCAGGTTTGTCTGCAGTGTACCTACTTTTGATGCCTTTATTCACATGCCAGGGCTTGAACCCAGGGATTTATACATGTTAGGCGAGTGCTTTACCACTAATCTTTACCCACATCTTTTTAGGTTCATTTTAAATGAGGGCCTCACTAAATTGTCCAGGCTGGCTTCACACTTGTGACCTGTTTGCCACAGCTTCTAGACTAGCTGGAATTCCAGACCTGCAACACGAAGAGTGGCTTTTATGTCTATTTTTGAAAAATCACTTCAGGGTAGGTGGTAAGCCACTTCGCTGCATTTTACTGGTGCCCTCCATAAGGAGCCCACTTTGCTCAACATTTTTGTGTCAGAGAACTCCAAGACTCTTGTGCACCCTTAGCATATTGAATTCTTTTGTTAAGAAAAAACATAAAATTCAAAACTAAAAAGCGAAGCAAAAATGTGTCTGCCAATATTCTTTCAGTTTACTTGCTACTCTAGCATTTTTCACTTTCATTGAGAATATGTGTGTGTGTGTCTATTACTAAGCGAGACCCTTAAATGAACCCTTCTACTGTTTCCCTAATTAGCAAATTAAATTAAACTCTAGCATGTGTTCCCTCTGATATATAAAGAATGATTTTTCTCTTTAAAATCTGATGGCTATATTTGAAAACCTTGATTCTTCCTAGAAAGGGGCTTATTACGCTCTCAGACCCAGGCAGTGGAGATGGCTTGACAGCATGCTCAGCACTGTTCTTGTCTACCTGTAGCTGTTATGGAATTAAAATTTCCTGTTACAATTTTTGTTTCCACATCGGCTTGAAAATCAATGCCCAAATCATAAGTTCATATTACTTTAAAATTTAGTTTGGATTCCATGGGACCTCTTGCTGCATAAATCATATTGACATTGTACTTATGTCTATTTAGCACTTTTTAGGACATAAAACGAGGGATTTTGTATTATAGAATTTGCAATTTCAAGGCTACAGACCAGTATCTAAAGTATATTGAAAATATGTGTAAACTGTTATCAATTAAAGTAAAGAGAAAAGAGTTCTTAACTATCTACGTAGTTATTTGTTCAGACTTAACTGTGGTGATATCTATCAACAATAATCTCCTGGCAATGTTACTATGACAGTTTAGACTCTGCAAAGTTAATACCATTTGTAACTTACAGCTGAGCAGTGCTTCATTTCAGTAGCTTTTTTCTTGCTGTCTAATTTGAGTTTTTTTTCTGTTTGCCTGCCAGCTTATTCTGTATTCCTGTGATCAGCCTTTTGTTCCTCTTCTCATCACTGGAGGGCTATTTTATTAGTTGAAGACTTTTGTTAGAAAGAATGTTAAAGTATAATTTTCAAAAAGTTACAAACATGACTGTCATAGAAATAGAAAATGAGCATGTTAATGTTAATGTAACTGTAATGAAGGGAATCAGCAAGATATTAAACCTGGTTTGAGAAGAATTTAAGGAACTGTGATTTCTATAAAATGTCATTCAAAGAAATGCAGAAGTAAATTTGCTAACAGATGTGTAACCGGTTAATGGCTAATATAGAGAACTTACTTTACTTCCAGTCCAGAAATCATTTTCACTGCTATGACTGAAGAATCATATCCTACGCACTTCGTCAAGCATTATTTGTAGTGCCCCTAGACAAGAATTGTATGCATTACTATCTGTTTTCTATAAGTTAATTTCTAATATAAAGCATTATAAAATGTCATAATAAGTGGTAAATTTTTCAGTGAAAGAAATTTTCTCTTGCAGTAAAAGAAAATTTTGCATTCAGGAAAATGAGATAATCCAGAAAGAGAAGGTTATTCCCAGCATAGCATGGAAAGATACATCCAGTTTTATTGTCTGTTTCCAAGATTTGCAGAAATTGTCATGCGAAGTTTATTACCGGTGGACAAGAAAGCTAAAATGGATCATCTATTGCGTAGAAACACATACATCGTGACAAACATTTTATGAATCAGCTTTTTCCTCCTGCCTAAATGAGTCTTTTTCTTTTCTTTCTTTTTTGTTTTACTTGTGTTGTTTTGCTAGTTCATGCTTACTGACCTATGGTTCACATGGTGCTCTGTTGTAAAATATAAACTAAGAGTTATCCTAAATAAGAATGCTTTTCCACCATTCAGGGTGAGTGGATATCTTTCTCTCTGACAACACTTTGTAATGAGAAATGTAACACCTGGACTGAATTTTGGGTCATTTATTTTTATATTTTTTAAACATAGCTTCTCAAGAACTAAAAGAAACCAGCTATGGGAAATATGGAATTCCTAATGACCCTGAAATCACATCAACTGAAAAAAACCAAAAAGAATCTATGATAACAAGCGACCAGTGTAAAGTAAATAAGTCTTTTGATTAGAATCTATGTTTAACCAAAGAATAGGTCATTTTTTAATTGAGTTCAACTTGGCTAAAGTTTGCTTGCACGTGTTTCTAAATTGAAATAAATGATTACAGTTTCCTGGTAATAGGAGATCAAAATATTTGTTGGATGGATTAAATGCTAATGAAAATCTAAGAATTGTGATAGGAAACCATTCCTTTTTCTTAATGAAAATTGTCTCCACTATCTTGTTTTTAGTAGAAGTATGTTTAAATATCAGGTAATTGCCTAGAATTGCATTGCTTTGCTGGCTTTTTTCCCTCTTTGCTCATTGACTCTTCCATATTAGAATGTAATACCCTACTTATTTTATCAACAGTTCTAAGCCTTCCTAAATGAGAAAAGCAAGCATTAAATATCATGGATTTATTTAATAAATATTTACATAAGAATCCAAAGAATCCAAAGCTCATCATGAGCGAATCATAAAAAGTTAAAATTTCCCATCTCCTTTATTGATGTATGCTTTCTAGAACATCATTGTTGGAGAATAATAATCAAGATTTCTTTTCTTCACTGCTAACAAATTTCTTCTTAATTCTATTGTGAGAAATTTCCCCTTTTGTTTTTTAGCTACCCTTACAAACTATCCTGATTTCATCTGAGATGTACATTTAGGTATATTTCACTCAAATCATCTTTTGGGACAAGATAGGAATTTAAGGAAAACTTGGATATTATTAACCCTGATTCATTTGGTGTCTTTTCTCTCCAGGATCATACACACTGTGGGGACACTGGATTTAGGCAAGAGCAGACATTTAGTTTTCTCAGACTTCCTATAAGATCCTGTCATCCTAGCAGAGTCAGCTGTACATTCACCATAAACAGGTGTAAGAGATGATTTAAAGAATTTTCAGATAGCCAAGAAGTAGAATGTGATAGTAACATCTTTTCCTTTCCAGTCAATAGTTGAGATAATAACAAAAAGTGGCAGGTGGAAAAATGATGAAAAAACTCCAGTAGATAACTGAGCTCTGACTGGACCACAAAGGATCAAGTGAGGAGACAAGTTTTGGGGAAGGAGTGAGTTTTGCTGTCAGGCACTCTCACCTAACAACCTAATTTCTGTAGAAAATCAGTGTATGAAATAAATAAGGCTAAAGAGCCCCATGATAAGAAGTGGCAAAGATAGGAGATAATCTTTTTAAAGTGGTTTATCATTATTTTCTCAAACAACATTTTTTATATATAGGGCATTCATTTTTATTCCTGCTGCTTATATACTAGAGAGTGTCAAACCAGAGGGGAGCAGTGGGGAATTGAAGTACAGTAATAGCTTTAGCGGAGCTGTAACAGAAACTTCTGAGTGGTGAGCCTAGAATTTATGCTGGTCTCACACATGCATGGCCCTGGTGCTCACTCCCTGCCATGCTGCAGTCCACGATGACTTGAAAAAGAAACATCTCAGGCAATTTTGGATGTGAGATTACATAGCTATAATTTAAATGCAGGCAAATGACTAAAAACAGAAACATGCATTAATAGTAAAAACCAATCAAACAATATTAAGCCAAAAGTTTCACACACACCAGCCATTTCCCTGCCCACAGTTCAAGCGTGACTTGCAGGGCACACGGGAAGCAGTTACGTCTTCAGAACGAAAGGCATTACAATTCTGGATCCTCACGCTCCTGCACGTCAAGTCTTGCTCAACGGCAAAATGTAACTAGAGATTTAATAACTAGTGCTACCCAGAGAGAATGCTTTAGGAATAAATTTAGATTAAAATGTGTATTTCTATTCTCTGCATAACTGGCAGATTTCTCTCTCTGGCTTTGAAGAGACTGACAGAATTTACTTACCTTGTGCATTTGAAGCAAAGCTCTTTTAACCATAATACAAAACAGTTCCCCCTGAACCAACTTTTTAAAAAAAATAAGCCATTACTGAATTATCTCCATGTCAGAGATTTTTAGAACACATGTGTAAAAGCCCAGTAAAGGGAAAACAAGAAGACATGGATGACTCAGAGCCTGGTGTAAAAGCAAAGAAATGAAAAACAATACAAATACCTTGAAATTTTCTGCATGTTCCCAAATTTTAGTCTGAAAAAATGGAACCAAACATGTTCTTTGACTTCATTCAGAGCTGGTCTTCTGAAGGCACTTATTTACATTAGTAAAATTACCAGTGCGATAAAAAAAAACTTACAATGATTATTAAAGATTTTAAAAATCTATTACAGTAAAAGACACATTATCATTAATTACCCTCAAAATACTTCCCGTGCCTTTGAACACACTTGTCCCAACACTCTTGCCTTTTCCTGAAGCAGTTCTGGAAGCCCTGCTTTATCTCATCCATTTATGAGGTCTGATCAAAAACAGTGTGAATGCAGCTGCCTAGCGCCATCCAACTAAAAGGCAGGCGTATAAAAACATTGTGATGTGCCCGTCCACCAGATCTGTCTTGTGCCTCTTCCCAAAATGCAAAACAACCATGAAACGCTACTTGTTTGAATAGGTTCAAGACATGGAGGCTGCATGTACAAGGGGGCCAACAGACCTTCAGGGAAAACTTCCAGAACTGCTTCATAAAGTGCCAAGAACTGTGGGATAAGTGTGTTTACAATGAAGGGAACTATTTTGAAGGACATTAATGGCACTCTTTTTACAATAACTTTTTTAAAAAATTAAACATTTCCTATATTTGTTGATGGCCACTTGTAAGTAGCATTTGAATTAATTCTGGCCCAAATTCTTCCTGTCTGCATATGTAGGGATGAGTTTAGCTTCTCCCCAGGCTTGAGATTTGGCTGAGTCCCACTCAGAGCCAATGTCCTGAAACCCTTCTTTCTGCCTCCCAGTGAATATCTGGAGCTGCATTATATTCTTGCCCTGTGAACGTGGGTCCCTGTGATAGAATTAGTGATTTTCCCTCTTCTCTGCAACTTTTCCTACTGCTGTAATTAAAAATCCCATTTTCTGTATTAGACAACAAAAAGACAGTAGACATATTTCAGATGTCATTTCACCACTTTTAAGTTATCGCTCCTTTCTCCACAGAATTCTCATGGATTCTATAACAGCGTCCTGGTCCATTGCTGCCTTTCAGTCCCACTCATGAGCCTGTCCTATGACTTTGCTTCTGTAGTACTCGATTTTTTTTTTTTT
>NW_004955472.1:9742385-9759217 GCF_000276665.1 Chinchilla lanigera | reverse complement strand
GCTCAGAGCTGTCACTGCTGGCCGAATCCTACAGGATTTTTTTTTTTTTGTTTGTTTGTTTTTTTGTTTTTTTTTCCGGTACCAGGAATCGAACTCACGATGTTGCACTTGCAAGGCAGGCACTGTATCGCTGAGCTAAATCCCCAGCCCCTATAGTACTCAATTTTAAAACAAGTTACTTACTTGTGAAGAAGGTAATTTTTCATATTTTCCGTATACCACAGCTTTGGAAGTCAAAAGAAGCAGGAGGTGGTGGTGCCAGCTCATATTCCCAGCACTGTAGGAGGCTTAAACAGGAGGAGCACAAGTTTGAGTATAACTAGGCAATTTAGTAACTTAGGGGACCCTGTCTCAAAATAAGAATTAGTGAAAGAGGGGCTGGGGATTTAGCTCAGCAGCACAGAACCTGCCTGGCAAGTGCAAGGTCGTGAGTTCGATTTCTGGTACCAGAAGAAAAACTAAAACAACAACAACAACAACAAAAAACAAACAGGAAAAGAATTAGTGAAAGAGCTGGGATGTAAGAGATATAGCTCAGTGCAAAGCCCTGGGTTCAGTCCTCAGTACTGGAAAAAACAGAGACAAAAACAACAAGGAGGCCAGAAGGTAAAATGGGTGCAGCATGTCTTGCTGTATATCCTCTCTTCTAAACAGCTTTTTCAATGCTATACCATGTTCTATGTTCCATTCTCTTTTAAAACTAAAAAGAAATGTTTTGTCATTATTGGCCACTGGTTCTATTATAACTACCTCCTCATTCTTTGTAGTTATCTCAGTATAATTTGTTTAATACCAATCCTATTAATTTATGTTTAGGTTCTCTTTTCTCTTTTTTTTTTCCTACAACTGTACCGCATGAAACACACTTTGAAAACTTTATTACATACTTTGTCAAGAAAATACATAAAATAAACTCTTAAAAGTAGAATTTCTGATCTGTAAAATGTATTTAGTTTTAGTTTCAACAGATAAAATTCTAAATTAACAAATGCATTCTAATATTAACAAATGCATAATTCTAAATTAACAAATGCAATATTTCTAAATTAACAAATGCAATGTCTCTTTTCTTCTGTTAATTCAACACTATCAGAGGTCAGAATATTTACTTTCTATTTACCAATATAAAACCTTATCCAATTCTTTGCTTAAACCAATTTCAAATTAAGAAATAAAAAAAGAAGTTACTGACTTGTTTTAATTCTTTGATTCTAGGCACTGCAGGGTTTGAACTGAGGCATCACTACCACACACAGATTTTCCCCTTCTCTGGATTAACTTTCATCTTTAGAAACTTCATCTTTGGGTTGCTTTTTCCATTATAGTGAGATGATTTCCAGCTTTGTAATTGTAGGAGCATAGAAATTATGTACATTGAAAGCTGTTTTTTCTTGAGTTTCAAAATACCAAAAACGATGGAATCTTGCTGTACCATTTGGATTATGTGTCTGTGAGGCAAATATTCAAATATCATAGCCCGGGAACAGAATGCTGTCGTTTGTTAAGTCAGAGTCCCATGTACAGCATATATCAGGGAGCACTTCCACCACACTAAAACCACAGGAGTGGGGAGGAATGGTGACTCTAAAGAAAAAATTTACAATTTTGTGCTTGCTAAGGAAGAGAATAGATGATAGGTAGGCAGAATGGCAGAAATTAAAAACAGACTTAATTTTATGTTAGGACCCTGTTGTTCATTGTTTTGTTTGTTTAAGTTACTGGACTTTGGCCTATTCAGGCATCTTCTGAATTTCTTCTCTTTATACCTAAAACTTGTATCCTGGTACAGCCACCTTGTCGTACTCAGCAGAGGAGTTTCTCACATTCTTGTGTGTCTTTTTTTTCTTCTGAAGCACCCAATTTTGAACCATTTCAAATATATAGAAAAGGACATAATTCCCACAGAAAAAAATCTGCCAATGAGAATAACTAGTTGGCAACATTATCTCATATTTGTTTACAGATCTGGTTTTTTTTTTTTTTTTTTTGGTTATAGGTGAGGAACATTACAAGTCATGTTAAAAGTTGTATATCTCAATAGCATTTATGGTTCTGGACTTTATGTACATATTTAAATCTCCATATAAGATGCTTATTGTCCTTCCATGAAGAAATTGAATTGTAATGTAATTTTCAGGGGGTGCTCAGTTTCCTGAAAGTAAATAGTGGTGGGCATGAAAGTGTACTGCTCAGATCACTTACCTATGCAACTATAGTGAGTAACTGCCGCAGCGGCTCTCGTTCCGCACCTGCGCCTCAGCTGAGCACATTCTTTCCCTTGCTACCGTACACAGTGGATGAGCAGTGCGGCCTGGCCTTGTGCTGAGTGTTGATATAAAGGACCATTTCTTCAAGTGGTATCTTTGTCCAAGAACTTGCCACTGGCTTGGCCAAAACTGTCTTAGACCTGCAATGCAGTCTGAAACTTCCACTTCAGTCCTTTTCTCTTCTGCTTCTCCTCCTGCCTACTCCCATTTCTTCCTTCTTCCATCTCCCGAGGACCTTTTCTCATGAATTTTCCTACGTATTTAATCTTCTTTGGCACCAGCTTTTCTGAGGACCTGCACATTGCACTTTCCCAGTTCTAGCCTGAGTAAACCTGACAGGCTATATTCCAGAGAAGATGCTGGCAATTCCGTGGTTGTTCACTGAGTCCCTCTTGTCTAATTTCATCTCACTTCCCTTCCCCACCGTTTTATATGTTAGCTGTGTTTTATGTCTCAAAATGTGGACTTCTGTTACTAAACTCTCTAGAGACTAAATTTTCCATTGGTCTACAAGAGTAAAGGAAGATGGGAGAGTCACTGTTTGAGGCAGGAGAAGATGAGGAGTCTAAGAAAATCTCATTCAGGGTCACTGCTAATTTCTCTACCCCAGACTCTGGTTTAAGTTGTAAGATTCAGCTTGTGCCTTACGGCTCATGTCTGTCTCCATTTAGCCATCTCCCCTTCCTCATAAGTGCACACAAGCACACATGCATGTGTGTGCTCATCCACATACAAACACACATACAAATCCCCTAGGCAACTGGATTTTAGCTCATTTAATTCACTGCATCTGTTTTTGCCAAATTCAACCCTTCCTTCCCTGAAACTTTTATCTAATTTTGCTTACAATCATCCATTTAATGTTTTATTCAACAAATGTTTACTTCTCATCTACTTTGAACTAAAATTTGAGGGCAGCTCAGTGGATAATGAGCAAAAGTAAGACTAATCTGTTTTCCTTATGGAGATGGATGGACAAATGGGTTTTGAATAAGTGTACAGTCATAATGGCGGAATGCCTTACAAGTTGTGGGTGCAGCAATGCACAGACTTATGGGACTATGTAACATAGAGTTTGAATTAAGAGGTTAGAAGGTAATGAATGCCTTGTTATTTGAAGACACGCTGTATGCTCAGGGTATTCTAAAGGAGAAAAGCCTAATCTGAGGGTCCTAACTTCCTGACTGCAGTTCCATTAAGAAAATGAGAATGAAGTGGAGGGAAAGGGAGGAAGGAGAATATCTATCAGCTAGGGTAAAGCATTTGCATGACATCTAGTGTTGAAGACACCGGTGTTAAAGTTATACAAACTATTCTTATTTTCTTCAGCCTGTAAGGGTTTCATTTGGAAGATCACTTGGACTTACAATTGACCTTTAATTTCAGTGGTACGTATCCTTTAGGTACATATCTAAATTATAGCTATCTTTACATATAGGCTATTTAGTATAAAGTCAACTGAATAAATTCTATCCAAATGCTATAGAGCTGTGTATATATAACTTATTAGCATGTTAAAGAAAAACATGAGACCTACAGAGATGCTTTCCATCTTTAAATAATTGAACAGTTATGTGTATAAAAATTGATTAACTATAGAACCCAGAAATACTGAACAGAAGCTTTTGAGAGTAAGCGTCCCAGTCAACATACACACAGAAGTAACAAAACCACATCTTGCCACTGAAATACAGTCTTAAAAAAGGCAACTGACTTGGAATAAATTTCCTATAGAGTTAAATGAATGGGTAGATAGTTACTTCATAAAATATTTTATATGTTTTTGTGTGATTATGAAGTAATAAATAGTAATGTAACACATGAAATTTAAACTAAATAGGCTTCAAAGTTAACAATTTCTCTGAGTCTATGATTCTACCTAAATTCTTAGCCATCTAAAATCACTGTTTTTCTGTGCTAGCAGCCCAATTATTATGCCTGAGGCTTGAGATTTGAAGGGTCTGGGTGTTAGCATTTTGTCTTTTTGAAAAAAATCTAATACATGGTTTTGACTTGTAAATGTATTCAGAGGCACAGCAATGGGCACTGAAATTATTTTTTAAAGGAAATAAAAATAAAACTGACAGTGAAAGAACTTTCACAGCAGTTATTATTATGTATTATGATTAGCCACAGCATGTGGTGACATTTTAGACTCTAAATCCATGAAAATACATCCTAGATCATTGATATTCCAGATGCTAAAGGGAAGAAAACAGAAGTGCCTCTGTCTGGCTTAACATGAAAGAATTCAAAAGGAATGCAACTAGAAGTCTGACAATCTTGTACCAGATAGTAGGGGCTTGTTTATCCTTATCCCTAAGGTTTCAAGGGTTAAAATGAAAACTTAAGGAGTGTCTGCCAGCAGAAAAATGCTCAGCATACACTGAGGACAATATTTGATGTTTAAGCTATGTGGAATCTATTCAAATTATTAGTAACTTCACAATAGAGTAAGATATTTCATGAAGGTAGTCAGTTTGGGTGTGTAAAGCACAACTGAGTTCAGTGCAGACTTAATGTGGTGAGAACTCATCCCTAACCAGAAGAGGCTCCACCATACATGCAATGAACAGCTAGATGTTCTTGAAGAAAATTTCTGTTTTCAATACTCAAATTTCTGTTAGCAGCAATTGGACATTGACATTCTATAGTGCAATCAAAGAAGTGCAGCACGGGCATTGGGAATATGGATTTGGAATCTAGCAGCGCAGTGTTTGAATCTGCACAGCTCTGCTCTCCATAAACATGATCCTGGGGAGCATCTTTGGCTCTCTACAGCTGGCCCTTCTTACCTATAAAGTGTGATAATAGAAGGCCTACATCAGGTTTACAAAGTGCTAAATATACCACATCAAAGAAATCCCTTACATTCAATGTGATCTTGATGAAAACTTACTGCATTGGACACTGTATATATGGGTGAGAGTTTAAACTTGGGTATGACACACCTACCTGAATGTTAACCCTGGCTTCCACAGCCCCAGCAATTCAATATATTGATTATTTTATTAAATAAATATTAATTTGGAAGTATTTTTAGGGTGAATTGAGAAATCATTTAAAGAAATTTGAATAAAAGGAAATTTATGGGATGGGAATTTTGTTTGAAGTCAAGGAAATTCTCCCGAACAGTGAAGTACAGAATAAGGGTCTTTGCTTTTAGTCACAAATAGTGAACACAGAGTGTCAAGGAGTGGGTTCTTGCTACAGTGAGGGTCCCTTGACCCTCTCCCAGTTATTCCTATCATGGCTATGCCTCCTCGTAGTCACACGGGGCTATTTCACCTTCTTGTTCAGATGCCGGACAGGAAGAAGTGGAAACAAAAAAAAAGAAGACATCAAACGTATGTTGCACCTGACATCCACTTAAATTCGAAGAAATGAATTTGTTTGTTTTTAAAATTCTTTTCTGTTTTTTTGCCTGTAATTGGTCAAAATTATGACAGCCAACTCTTGTTTAGCAGGGGGCCCACACTGTACTGTGTGGTGAATGATGCTGCTCCAACACATCACGTTCTTATTGTTAATATGCGTGATATGGACGAGAGAGCTAATGAGCTGATGGCTGATACACGTGATATGGACGAGATGGCTAACGAGCTAGTAGAAAGGGACGTAATATTCTCAGAGAAAATCTGGGTGTGGGGCTTAAATGCATACTTTCACATGTATATATTATGATTAATCTTCAAAACAAAAGATCTGTCTCGTAACTATAAAGTGTAGAGCTATTTTCAAATGTGCCTATGAAAGTTACATTGGGCCAGTGCTGGGAATAGAGTCAATATTTGGATCCGAGGTCAAGGACCTTTGCACTGTTACACACGGTCTTCCTTATAATATGCCACCTCTGATCTGGGAGGAAATCATCACACAGCTGGGATTAATTCTCCTCATTTCTATTTTAGAAAAAATTAAGTGATTAACTATGGTTCTGCCACTCACCTTGAATGTGCTTGTTTGTTAAATATACTTGTTTACACCTCAACAAAGGTGGCTGTGTCCCAGGACAGGGTCACCAAATGAACAGAATAATGAACTAAGGGGTAGAAAACCTAGGGGTTTATACTGTATTCCATCTCTGCTGGTCAATTTCTCTGAAATGTCTTTATTTGAGAAATGAAAAATGTAGCCTGATACTCTTGCTGGCACCTTATTCTTTTAAGGATAAAATTGAACAACAGATGTGAAAGTGTTATTGTGAAGTGTAAGTGCTTGCTAAACAAATAACAAGGAATTATTATTATTGATCCAGTCACCCAAATTGGCAATTTACTTGATACTCTATCAGAAGCTTAACTGAACCATCTAAGCAGACAGCAGTTGAAGACTGATTTTGCTCTGTGACAATGTGCAGGGTCCCCGTGAACACATTCCTTCCTGGGGGGCACAGCTGTGAGAAAAACTTCTCAGGACTCATCTAAATGTACATGTAAAAATTGGTCTTAAAAATGAGACGAGGTCTTACACCTTTGAAGGTTATTTGTGTAAAGAGTTTTTGACACAAGTATCTTCCTTTATGTTTCACCTAAAGGGGAAGTCAGTTAATTTATTTAGTCAAAAGTTATTTAGTTTTATGCAATCTTATTATGTGATTTTTTGGTCCCATATATTGTTCAAATATTTGGGAATACAACAAGGAAAAGGAAAAAACTTCCTTCATGGATTTTCTAATCTATGCTGGAAGAATAACATTAAACAGTTAATTAAACATGTCATGTTTCATTAAGCAACTGAGGATTCCACAAATCAGTAGAAAATGATGGAAGGAGGTAGGGGAAAGAGAAGCACAATATAGATTTTCGGCATGGGGTGGACACACCCCATGCACATGCACACACACACATGATGTTTCTTAATCTTTGAGGCACATGATTTAAAAGTACATAAATTTATCAATCTATAAATTTAACACACACACACACATTTATAGTTTTATTTTGAAATTCAGAAAATTTGACTGACCCTTAAGAACTTTAAACAAAAAATACAGAATAAATTCATATAATGATTATATCATAAGATAATTTTGTTATTTATCCACTTATAGATATTAACCAGAACCTATAATCTATGCATCTAAAGGCATGTTAAGAATGATGAACATATATGTTTATATTTGTATTTCTCATATATGAGTCGAAGAAGTAAAGTTTTGGAAAATATGGACACAAAATGAGGCCACCAGAGAGAAACAGGAACCTTTAGTCTTTCTGTGGCTACAGCCTTTTGACTTGAATATGAGTTTTAGTAACACTTTTCTTTGACAAATTATTTTAGATTTTTGGAAAAGTTTCTAAATTGATGTCATTGAATGAAGTTGCCACTTATATTTGACAAAAATAACCACCACTAAAACTTCTCAGATGGAATTTTTATCCACTTGGTGCTTACTTTAGCAGTAATACAGCCTTCAGATACCAATCCATACATGTGTTATGCATTTGTCTTTCCCTTTTGTCCTCCCTCTCAGCACAGACCAAATGTTAGAAACTTACTCATTATTTTGTCTTGAAATTCTAGAATACAGAAGTTTGATGTCAAGAACTCATCCCACAACGTACAGGAAAGCATGGCTACTTGTATACTAATAAAAAGAAAGCCTGAGTGAGGCTTTCAACCCCATTGGTTGTAGTGAAAACATCCTCTGCTCTGCAGGGTCATTCATGCCAGAGTGTGGGTTTTGATATGAGTTAGAATGTGGGCTTTACACTTGGCACTGAGATTTTCCTGCTGCCTATACCACTTACACAATGTCCTGGATGAATATTTTACCTTATGCAGTAGAATACTCACACAAAAAAGTATTTGGCAGTTGATTCTCCAGCAGAACATTTGATAAAATGATGTGAGAAAAGGTTCAGTAAGTCTGGACTACTACTTGTGTTTGTAAGGAAAGTTGCATTGAGCTATAGGTTTGTCCATTAGTTCATGGCTGCTTCCATTCTATAACAGCAAACAGTAGCTGTGACAAAGAGACATCTGGTCTACAAAGCTGAGAATATTTACTGTGTGTCCCTTTATAGAAAAAGAGGTGAGTTGCAGTACTGGATTTAATCACTAGTAGATAAAGCATGAGGCCTGAGAGTATTGCAATCCAGTGTTTGGACTGACGCTGTGATAGTTACAATTTAATGAATCCTTATTAAATTATTAAGCATTTATGAACTTCTATTTTATACCATGTAAAGTGCACTAATGATACGTACCTCATAGGGATGTCATGAAGATCACACAAAATCCTGTCAGTGCAATTTCTAGCATTTGCAATTTTTTTACTTTTTAATTTTAATATGCATCATGAAGATAATAACTATGTTCAAGGTTTTGAAACTATAAGAATGAAAGATAATTTTGAGTTTATGTCAAAACTTGCTATTGTTCAGAGAGGCCACCAGCTCTGAGTTTGGATGGAGGACAGCGTTCTGGTCTACCAATATTACGCCCTGTTCTCAGCATCTGCACCATCAACTGACCTTAGCCTTCTGGATGGCTCACTCACCGCATGTGTCTGTGTTTTCAATTTTTTTTTTTTTTTTTTTTTTTGGTTTTTTTCTCGGGTACCAGGAACCAAACTCATGACCTTACGCTTGACATGCAGGCGCTTTGCCGCTGAGCTAAATCCCCAGCTCCTGTGCATTCTGTACTGAGATTAATCAGAAGGAAAGATCTTATCTGTTTTGATATTATCAAATTCTAAGCATATAAATTTATGATATGCTTTTTCATGAAATGGCAATATGTGTTTTGTTTTGCTTTGTTTTCTTCTCTTTAAATGGTGGAATCACAAAGGCTTATTTCTTCACCAGGTTTTGGAAGAGTAGGGAGAGTAGGGGTGCTCATTTTATCAAAACTGTGCATAATCTGATTATGTTTGCTCCATATCCCAACTGGTATATCAATATTCAACACTGATTCACTGTTATATTAGTAATAATTTTACAGAGGTTAAATAAGAACAAAATCAGCTTATCTGATATATATTGATATTATTTTTGTTAACTCCCCATTCATATGTCCATACTTCATGGTAGATTCATTCATTTTATGTGAAATTCTTATTTTTTAATATAAAAGCTATGGTTTCCCTGAAGTCTTCTTTTATTTAAATAACCTTAGAGAGACTTCTTGATCTGATCTGACTCTGATGCCAAAGGTATGTGTTAGTGATGATTAACTCCATGGGTTTCTCTTTAGATATCACCATTTGATATTGTAATCAATAGCATAGCAATCCTCATGAATCACTGCCAAGCTCTGTTGCTTGATGCTGTAATAGGGGAACATACTTCATAGTGGTCGTTCCTAAATGTGTTAATGACTATGTTAAAATACAATAGTTTATATTACTATTTCCACATGCATGTACCTGAAAAGGGATTAAACTGCGTATGGATGACTGTATTAACATTTATTGAATTATTTGTTTCATATGCTGTTCGTATCTGTTTTTACAACCTCTTGTTTTTCTAGACTCAAGGAAAACCAGACTATTTCATGATCCTGAGTACGGATGTTGTGGGCTAAGCTGTGAGCCAGTGTTGCCTTTGCCATTTATAACCGGGGAGCCTGATGAATATGCAGTTGCATTTGCACTGAGCTTCAAGTCTGCTTGCGTCTTTCCATGATGCAAAGAAGCATCTGCTTGTCTTAGTCATCCAAACACATTCCAGAAATAAAAGGTGAAATATCCAAAAGCTATTGGATTTTGGTTTTCTGGAATTTGCCAGTGCATGTTAAGATAGTAATTGCTATGATAAGAATTCTAAAAGAAAAACAAAACAGTGACAAAAATAATTATGTAGATAAATTCATTTAACCTAACAACTTGTTTTCCAATTTTTGTATATGTCAAACAGTTTATTTTATGAGGACTGTAATTATTTATTCAACTAATTTCTCTAGAAAAATTTGTGTATTCTTAATTGTAGGCCATTGTCTATTTTAATTGTGATGATTTCAAAATACCTTAGATTCTTTTCATGCATAAACATTATTATCTTTTCTTTCAAATACATATCCCAATGCTCTCATATCTTCTTCTCTTCCAGGAAGAGCTCAATGCTGTTTTGTACAGAATATGAGTACACGTATGGTTAAAGTGATTATGTTGGTAATACCCTAATAACAGCTTATAAATACTGAAATACTAATAGATTTTAGAGAAATTAAACTTGATTGAGTGAATTGGCACTATAGCTCAATGGTAAAGGGTATATCTGGTTTTTGTGGAGCCATGAATTCAATTCCCAGAGTGCAAAACTAAAAAAAAACCAAACACAAAAAAAAGTAGCAATATGGAGTTTCATGGATAGATACAGGAGAATATATGCCATAACATAACGTATGGAGAAAGGATTGAATTGACATACAATTGATATTTCTATGTTAGAAATATGTTGGGTTGATTTCTTTCCATGCAGTATTGAAACTTCAGTGATTGGAGATATTAAAGAACAAACATGTAACTATTTCAAAGACTTATGAGTATTAAAAGTAGACCTGAATCCTCTTGAGATTTCTTTCAGCTTTGATTTTACTATATCTATAATCTAACTTTTCTGGTCCAATATACTTATAGAGACAGTGGTCATGTTACTTTTTCATTGCTGAGACAAAATACCCAACACCAACAGTTAAAAGAGGAAAGTCTTGTTTGGCTCGAAGTTTATAGAGGTCCAGAGTCAGCTGCTTCCAAGGCAGGCTGGCATGGCAGAGGGGCATGGCAGCGGAGAAGCAACAGTGCTCAGAGTGGAGGGCTGGAGGCAGCCAAAGCAGAGAAGTACTGAAGAAGCAGAGGGAGCCGCAACCATGTCTGTCTTTATATTTGATCCAGGGTGCCCACCCCTGGGGCAGTGCCATCCGCACCCAGAGTGGGTCACCTTTAATCTCAGCATCACACACCCTAGACCCAGCCACTTCCAAAGAACCCAGCTGTGACCACTTGAGGCTGTGGGGGGACATCTGCAGACAAGTCATAATGGGAGTGCTCTCGTTTTCTGAATTTTGTAAAGTGCCCAACATCGCACTATTTATTATTGCTCTGCTGCAACCAAATGGTGAGTCTTGTTTTGGAGTGAAGTTCACACAGCAGAGAATTACTATTCAGAGTGTTTCTGGAGAAATGTTCATCCCAGACAGAACAAATTGGAAGAAATGCCTGTTGAAACAAATATTTCCACATTTTTCTATTGTTTGGAGACTATAGCATGGAATCTGGAGTAAAAATAAACCTAGCGTGTTTCTAGTCATCCCTGCAAGAGTTATATAAAAATAAATCCTCATCTAACTATATGTAACTGGGACATCTATCGTGAGATGGAAGGAAGATGGATCAAGGAAATTTCCCAGAGAAAATAGCAGCAAGGAGAACTGGAGGGGAAGAGGTGATGCTGTTGGTTCTCCTGGAGAAACTTGTCACACTGACTTTCCTGATATGAACTCAGCTGTTCTCATCATCAGAGGAGCTCAGGACCTCTTTGTCACTGAAGAGGCTGCGGTTCTCTTTTGGGGAGCAATGGTCCTTACCTTGAACATCGCCTGCTGGCTCCAGTGCAGATCCCTCAGCCTGCTGGCACAGATCAGTTCACCTGCTGACGCAGACTTTCTAGGTTCCACCACTGACCTTTGGGCCTTCCTAGTGCAGATACTTGATACAGACTTGTGTGAGACACTGTGATGGCTCTAGGTCTTTAGTTGGACTCCCGTAGGGCATTTCTGTGGGATCCAGGCCCTCGGCTGGATTGTTTGGGTCTCAAGTATGTGGATAGATCTCCCATACTCTTTTGCATTTTTCTCTTTGAGTGAATATTATAACATAATACTATAAACTATGTGTCCTCTATTATATTGCTTCCCTTGCAAACCCCTGACTACAATACAGGCTAAAAATACCCTTTAGTCAGTGTAGGTTTAATATCATAAGTAGGTAATTTTATTTATTTATTTATTTTTTTTGGGTTTTTCTCCGGTACCGGGAACCGAACTCACAACCTTGCACTTGCCAGGCAGGCTCTTTGCCGCTGAGCTAAATCCCCAGCCCCATAAGTAGGTGATTTTAAAAACTAGATGTTTATTTTTCAAAGTTCTGGAGGCTGTTAAGTCCAAACTAAAGATTTTGGATTTAGTTTCTGGTGAGGGGATTCTCAGCTTGCAGATAGTCCCCTGTTTGCTGTGTCCTTACAGAATGGAGACAGAAAAGTCTCTTTTCTCTTCCTCTTCTTATAAAAGCATCAGTGCCATCAGAGGGGCTCTAAACACATAACCTCATCTACACCTAACTGCCTGCCAAAGGCCTCACCCTCTGATGCCATCCCATTGGGAATACGGGCTTCAATGTGTAAACCGGGGTAGGGAGCATAAGCATTCAGTCCATAACTATATGTAAAATCTACTAAGACATTTTCACTTTATCTAAGGGAAACTTAGATCTACTTCACTTTTTCAGACAGAAAGTGAAATGATCATATTTGCACTTTTAAAAGCTCTAACAAGCTGTATTCTATAGAATGTGTTGAAAAGGACAAGCTTGAGGAGGAAGACCTTTTAGTTTTGAGATAATAATTCGTGTGAGAAATGCAGGTGATGTAGAATCAGTTAATGGTTATAAAGAGAGAAAATTCGTGCCATTTTTAGAAATATTAGGGAGGTCAGCCCAATGGAGATTTGCTATAGTTTATACATAGAGATTTTAAGGCTGAAAAGTGTCTTTTATTATAATTTGGGCTGCAGGCATGAAAGCTATATTGTTCCTCTAACATAATATCCATATGTCCTTTTTTTGTTCACAGCATGATTGAAGAGCTCAGACATGCTCAGTATGTAGGTGAATATTTAGTTCTTAAAATTTAGAGAAAAAATAGTTCTCTTGCAGTCAACTTTCGCAATATTGGTACTTGAAATATAGAGATCAAAGGTAGAATTTTAAAGTTAATTGTGGGGTGAGCTGCATCTTCAATATTCAGTTATCTTGAAGTGACCCTGAGGAAAAGGTAATGGACTCTACGAGAAACATTAATCAATACCCTCATGCAGCCATATTGGCCACCGAGAAACATGGAATTAATTTTTGGTGATAATGTTTAACCTACATTTCTTCAGTACATGAGATGTTCTAGATTTTTCCAGCTTTATCATATTTCTTTTATATGTGAATCCTCTTAGGCAGTGGATTCACTGATATAAGCTACTTTATGCTGCAGAAAAAAATCCCCTAATCTTTTTCTTAAGATGACAAAGGTTTATTTCTTTCTAACATTAAAGGTGATGGTAAGCCTATAAGGTAGCCACTATCCACATGATGCCAACTGTAGAGTCAGAAGAAAAGAAATCTCTGGCAAATCACTCACAGGCTTTCAAACCTTATCAGACATCATGATACATGTCCCATATGCTGCAAACTTGTGACTGAGAGACGTCATATGGAGCAATTAAAGTGGGCCAAGCAGAGACTTGTGACCGGAAGATGCGGTCAGAAATATTTTGGGGAGCAATATTAATGATAATTGTTGGTTTATATGCCAAGGAGAACTAAGGCTAAGAAATATTTAGCCAGCACACTCTGATATAAATCAGAGGAAACCAGACTGTAACTCACTTTCCATGTTGCCTTGGCAAGGTTTTGGGAGAAATGCCCTGGCAGGTTGGATTTTAAAGTTCATCAGATGCCAAAGGAACCTTAGTCTACCTCTTAGAACTAGAGACTATAATTTCATAGTGAGGTAAATGTTTCTGTACTATTGAAGTTTCTAGAAAAGTAGAATAGCAATATCTATAGGCCATTTAAATTTAACTGAAAGGACTAGCCTTGAGGGAAAATTTGTAAAAAAATGTTTTTAACTTAGAAATGTTTGAAGAAAGGAGATGTCAAATATTTCTGAATTTCTGTGCAATATTAGACTGTTTAAAGATGCAAAAGCCACTACACAAAATGAGATCTTTCCATTTTACTCTCCATAGGAAACAAAGAATCCTCCATACTTAATAATAAAACAAAGGTTTGGACTTTTAAAAACTTTTTAAAAGAGTCATGGGCTTTCTTTGAAAGGATGAAAATTTGTTCACATATATTATATTTAGAAAAACAAATGCCAAGTGCTTTTTAAGGAATGTTATTTGGCATGCTGTGTGCTCCCTCAGCAAATCAGGTCTTGTATAATGTGAAGAAATAAACTGAGGTGAAAATCAAGAGTTTAAAAACAAAAACAAAAACAAAATAAATACCAACATATATATTTTGGTCTTTATTGTGTACTTTATTTCCAATGGAGGCTTCTGGCAATTTCTAATATTCCTAAAATTTAATAATTTTATGCATAATTTAGAATTAATCTGCTGTCTGATTTTATTTTGGATGGTCTGGTGATTCTGACTGCTCTGTACTTTGGCTTAGTGGTCACTGGGAATACAATGTGTGTTTAGCTCTACGAAATGAAGGAACAAATTATCACTCACAGTCCAGCTTGATATTTGCCCTAATGGAAATCCACACAGTCCAGCCAGTGGGAGTGATTGCATAAAATATGTCCTTAGGAAACAGGACCTTAAGAATGTGTTGCCTATTTTTGAAGATGTTTTCCACCAATATAATGGAGGAGGTATTAAAAATAATGCTGAAATGGGTCTGAAATCATCTGCTTTCTTTGGAAAAACACACAGGTTATTTCATTTATTTGTTTACAAATGTCCTCAATTTAGAAATTCAAACTGTCTAAATTAGTACTAGATTGCTTCTGGAACACCAATGGTTCTAAACTATTTGTAGCATGTAAAATATGAAGTAATATTGGACCTTTCTATCTTAGATCAAGCAAGTATGTATAATGTAAGAAAAATGTTGGTTGGTATGTAGTTGCCAAAAATATTTATTCACTAATAAACCTGAAAACTAAATATTATGCAAAATTTATTAGAGATATGATGCTTTTAAAGAGTATATAGAAGTGGAAAGAAAGATAAATAACTTTCCTAGTGTTATCATAACTTTAATTTTATCTTAACATAAGTGAGATCTTGAAAACACAGTTTGCTTAATATAAAGGACTCACAAGCTGCAAATTCACTCTTTCCACCTTAAAAGTGTTTAAAACCATAATTTTTTCCTTAGAAATTAGTAAAAATATTAATAAGAATACAACTTTAAAAATATATTGAAAACCAAAACACTGGAATTTGCTGAACTAGTTCTGGGACTATTTATTACTTAAATGAAACTTGAAATATGAAAGGATAGCTAAAAGAATGAGATGAATTTTATGTGGAAGGAAATATACAGCATTTAATTTAATATCTAACACTTTTAAAAACATCCACAGAGGAATAAACTGAAACCAATCTGAAAATATCAGGAGAACAATAACAGAATGTAAAAACAGCTAAGCAGAGACTTGGCAGGATGGAAAATGAAGAAGTCATAACTGCACACAGTGGACTGTACTGCTGCAGATTGCTTTGACACCCCTGTGGAATAGCACATAAACCCAGACAGATGTGGCACTTTCAGTGGATACTGATAGAAAAATCCTACAATGGAAGCTGTTCCAGGTGGCTAAAAAGGAAAGGTACAAAATTTGATCAAATAAAGAAACAATGCAGAAATATTTAGCAATAGGTTTTGCAAAAAGAATGACTTTAAAAAAATCACACATGTTTATTGATTTGGCAGGTTCAAGATATCTTGGCATTTACTGGTGGTCTTTACATTTCCTCAAAGTGTAAATAATATTGCAGTCAAATTAAATACCTCAAAATTGGTAAATGCTACTTTCTAATAAAAGTACGTGTTGAAAAAGACCAATAAAATATGTATTTTAATTGCATTGAGAAACAATAAACATTTAAAATATTTTAGTTTCAGTATGTATGAATTAAGCATAGTCTCAGTATGTATGAATGAAGCACACATCCTACTTTGATGTACAAAATATTGATGTGTCTGTAGATAAATCAATGATGGAAAATAAATATTAAAATATAGAACACAGCATCAATATGAAACTTATTCATTTAGAGTCAACAAATATTTATTTGAACCAAGTGTGTACTAGATTTTGTTTGATCCCAACATTAAATTTTGGAAGTAGCTATTCTTAAGCAATTTGAGTTTAAGAAAAGTTAAGAACATAACAGGGATTAAACCATGCAATTCTGATTGCAAAATAGGTGGCCAACTGTCCACACATAGCCATCTTCCACTGAAAATCTTGTTGAATAGGAGAATAAATTTTTAAACAAATGCAGATTTCTTCTTAAATAATTAAGTGTGTTTTAAAATAACTCATCAAAAGAAATCTTAAACATGAAAAATAAAATTCAAGTTGAAATATTTTGTTTTGGCTGATATAGATGGTAAAGTAATTGGAAAATAAACTATAGAAATGACACATACTATTATCTAATTTTTATTCATATCTATTAAAATGAAACCCACGTTTTAGACTTTCTGTCATAGCTTTTGCATATTGGTCAGAAATTAGAAGTTTATGTTTTAAAAATTTACAACTATTCTTTTGGTTTTAAGTCACTACAAACATTTTGCTTGTTGTTCTTATGGAATATATATAT
>NW_004955472.1:9712547-9741536 GCF_000276665.1 Chinchilla lanigera | reverse complement strand
GCAGTGCAGTTCATCTCCAAATTTTGCTTTACTGTGCAGGCGGCTCTGTAACTATTACCCAATAATTTCACTCGGTTGCTTACGTGATAATAAATTACATTCATTCGCGGTGGCCAGGTGTTTCCCAAAGTCATTGTCTCACAGGCACATTGGGAGGTCAGATGTTGGTGAGTTTCTAGCACTATCTGAAGGGGATTTCACTCTGTCACTGAAAGTAATTGAATGACACCATAGGAGAAAACTGATTAGAGATAAGGAAATGAATGAAAAGGAAGTCATGAAGAAAGTTCAGCATGAAAGAAAGTTAAGGAGAAAAAAATTTAACGGGCACAAAATCAGATTTGTACGTATAGTTATTAAAGACTTGATCAGTGAGTACTAAGTTTAGCTAACTGCTATCACTTTGGAAATGAAACTATGCCAGGAGGATGGCCTTAATATCAAAGAGGTCTCATAAAAGACATCCCATTTCTTTCATTTGTAAGTTTTCAGAAGAAAGATTCTCAAATGAGAAAGTTTGCACTTTCAGTTTCTTTTTGAGAAAATATAAACCCTTATAGCCACACACTCATTCAAGTTTTTACATTGAATTTCCAACATGGGTTCTTAAGCGAGTGAAATGGCTCCCACAGGAGGTGAAACAAGGCTCTCCACCGTGCACCTAAAGCATGTGTGTTTGAATGACTGTGTGAGTGTTTGTATGTGTGCAACAAAAACGTTATGAGTCTAAAGGAATTGTAGCCTGAAAATTTAATAGGACATTCTTATGGATGTATTTAAAAAATCCAGCTCTATCATGGCTTACAAGTATTTAATAAATAAGTATGACAAAATCAATAAATTTTTCTTAATAGTATCTCTCACAAGAGCAATGCATTACCAAGAAATATTCTGACATGACAACTACATTTGAATTGCTGTGCTATATTTATATTCTACAAAGCTTTCTGCTAATCAGTATCTGCTGAAATTATTGTGCAAAGTGACTGATATCAGTTAACTTCTTTAAAGAATTCAGATCGAATGTTGAAAAACTTTCAGAAGAATTCTTGGAGCATAGGATCAAGCCAGCTCAGTCACCCAAAACCCTGGCAGAGTAACAATCAAGCTAGTCACTCACTTAAATCAGATTTGTTGATCAAGACCTAGGCAAGTATACAAAATCTTTTGGATTCTTGGAAATCTACTACTGATACTTAAGTTTTTGCTTTACTGGGGCTTAGCACCTAATTTCCTAATGAGAAAGGAGAGACTCTAAAGAGTGGAGGAGCTCCATGATAGAGAATCCCAGCCCGCAAGCAGGTTATTAAAAGTGGACTCAAGCATTAGGAAACAGAGTAGAAATACAGTGAACAGAAATGTACTGAAATGTATAGCCTTAGTCACACGAACATGCAGAGAAATATTTTGCCTTTACATCAGCTCCCTGTGGCATTTTCAGTAACGATCCCCAAATTCCTGTGTATTAGCTGACAGTCCTTAAAATTCTCTCAAGTGAGTTCCACATCGTGAGGCCACCCTCAGTCCAAAACTCAGAGTCTAAAATCCTAGCTCCAGAAAAATGACATTTGGAGACCATGAATATGTCAGATTTTGAGAGTTTATAATCAAATGACCCATTGGGTAAGAATCCTTTAACTCGTAAAATCAAGCAAACTCATATCATTCTTTTCTATAGTTTCTTCTCATTTAATAAAGTCTATCATATCCCAATACTAATTAATAGAAAATATTTATTTTTGGCTCTTCCTATTTTCTAATATCTATATAGATAATATTCACATATCAGCTTTCTTGTGCCTTTTTTTATTGAGCTGAATTGCAACCAATTTGAATTCTGAATTTTTCTGTTTTGCGTATTTTTGAGGATGTTGATTTTTCTTTCTCTCTCTCTCCCTCTGTCTCTCTCTTTGTTCTTTTTAAAATTTTTTTGAGACCGTGTCGACTACGTAGTGTAGGCTAGCTGTGAATTTGTGTCAATCCTCTTGCCTCATCCTTCCAAGTGCTGGGTATACCAGCAATGTGCAACAAACCTGGACTATTGTGCCATTTTAAACAGAGTAACAAATATGACCTATATTAAAATAATAAAACAAGAGTGGAAATAGGTTGCATTAGAATTGTTCTATAATTCAAACCTCATAATCATTTGTAATAAGGAAACACTAAGGAGAAAATCTCTAGTTAAATTAATCTGTGAGTTGACTATATTTTTGAAGAGCTAGAAATGGAAAGCAAGCATGATATTAAGAGGAATTTTGAAAACTTCCCAGCTTGTGCAATCTGAAAGAAAAACAAAGTAGGTAAATCAAATTTACTTCAGCAACAAATGGTTTTAACATTCAATTTTTAACTTGATAATTTCATCTTCGTGGTGGAAAATTTATTACAATTACATTCCACTGGTGTGTTTCATAGGGCATTATCTTAACACTATAAAGTATTTCTCAGTGTACTCTCTTATAAAGCATGAAAAAAATCATAAATTAGTCACTTGGAGTCTCATAACACGTGGATAAATGTAAAGGCATCCTGCTTTGAATTAAAACCTCTTCTCAGCATAGTGGGCGTGTGTGAACCCAGCAAGAGGACACAAACTTAGATCAGCTCTAATTGAGAGTAGCCACGATCACTGATAAAGCTAATTCACGCATAAATTTGAAGCCAACATGGTGTACAATTTTATGGGTTTTTAAAAATAGGGTCTGTTTTAAATTATATACAACTACAATTGTCTCCTATAGCCAAGTTGTTGAGTAGGCGAGTGTATTTATATAAATCTAGAGTTCTAAGGAAAAACCTAGGCAATCAGTAAAGACTTAAATACTATCATTATTTATACAATATTTTAAAACCTGTGGTGGGTTGAGATCCCCTATAGTGTTTATGTAGCAAATAGAGTTCAGAGATACAAAAAGCAAAAGAAACCCCAAGGCATTAAATAAAGTTGTAATTTAGAAAAGTGAAGTATAATGCACAAGTTGATATCAATTAACTTCTTTAAAGAAGTCAGATCGAATTTTGAATAAATTTCAGAAGAATTCTTGGAGCATAGGATCACGCCAGCTCAGTCACCCCAAACCCTGGTAGAGTAACTATCAAGTTAGTCACTCACTTAAATCAGATTTGTTGATCAAGACCTAGGCAAGTATACAAAATCTTTTGGATTCTGGGAAATCTACTACTGATACGTAAGTTTTTGCCAAACTGGAGCTCAGCACCCAATTTCCTAATGAGAAAGGAGAGACTCTAAAGAGTGAAGGAGCTCCGTAATAGAGAATCCCAGCCAGGAATCAGGAAGATAAGACAAAAACAAAGAGAAAAATTGTCACAAAAATCAAGAAAAAAGAAAGGTTTAACAAATATTGCCAAATGATCAGACAAGTGAGGCTTAAAACTGACCTGGTAAGGACCAGGTTGGGTTGGATCTATAAAAAAAGAATTGGAGTGAGTTTAAAGTGGATTGGGAGAAGGAGGATGCACTATGCATAGATGGCCATTAGATGCAGAATTACACGCACTCATGCCCTCTCTCCGACGTGTCAGGTGAAAAATAACAAATTACACTGAGAAGAGGGGACAGTAGACGAAATTGGTGGAACAGAGGGTGGATTAAAACAGGTTGGATTTGATCAGTGCATATTGTATACATATGTGTAAATACTACAAGGAGCCCCATTAACACAGACTGTTAATACATGATAACCAAAAGTGAAAGAAAAAAAACTGTAGATGGAGTGGTAGGGTAAAGTGAAAGCTATATTTTCTGATAAAAATTCTTTGCATGTTAATTCAAATCTTTTAATATAGCATGTTAATTAAACTGGATCAGGACTAACAACGGTGCTCCTCCAGTAGTACTATGTATGTCCCTCTATTTAGAATACAAAAATATGGCTACTACACGACTTGGGAAGCAGACAAAATAAAGTTCAAATCTACACCTTGTTTTAAACTTGTTCTAGTTATATTTTAAAATTTTAAACTATTTCTATAGCCTTCAGGTTATGTTGTAGACCTAGTAAATTTGTAATTGTAAAGTGATGATAATTTATATTTTTTTATTAATGGTTGTTATTTAAGCTCTATGATATAACATTTTTTGAAGGTTGTAATCTTTACGACACTTCATTTGTTAAAAAGTTTTAAGTGCCTTGAGTTTACTCAACAAACACTTTTTATCAGTATGACGAGTTGCTTACCATTTCCAGCTATATGGGTGAACCCAGGCTAACAAAGATAATTTTGAAGATGCTTTCTGTCACAAAACCCAGTCTCAGGAACGTAAAGAAAATTCACAGTAACAGGGAAAAAGGCTTACTTACTATTATTATGAGAGTATTATTCTTCAGTATGGGCAAGAAAAAGCAATCTTTCCTTAGATATTCTACTGTGGGGAGTAATAAGTGTTAATCTGTTTCTGACCTCTGTATGAAACCTTACTTCTTGTGTCTGGGAATTTTTTTGTTTTGTTTTGTATTCTGAATCTTAGTGAAATGTAGGATTCTGTATCTACCTATAAAGCTATAAACGTTCACATATTTATTCACTGCAGCCCGTAGAATCTAGAATATGTCAAAATTTGCACTTGCAAAAATGAATAGGAAAAGAAGGTTTATTTAAGACTACTGTAGGAGGAGAGAGAGTGAAGTCAACTTCCTTGATATAAAAATGTAGAAGAGTTTTAAGCACCAGGTTGATCTAGTAAGAAGTTCTGGAGGATATTGGTGCATTAACTGGCAAGTGCAATTAAACCATCGGTGTTTACTAATTGGAACTTCTATGTTAAAGTTAAAATCCTACCTCCCCACACAGGCTTGGAGATACAGATACAATCTTCTTTAATGTGTATGTTTCAATGGGATATCTCCCAGGTTCTTGAAAAAGGTATTCACTAGCTATCAAATTGGCAGAAAGCCAGAAGATTTGCATGTTAAAGGGGCAGGAAAAGAATTTATAGTTGCAAATTTTTAAAACAAGGGAGTTCAGGAGCCTGTGTTAGGAATAATCCTGCCTAAATTCTTTACAACATGAGGGAAATGTTGGGACTGTCTTGATCAACCGAAGGCAGATTAGCTGGTTAATTGGAGACTACTCTTGGGAACCTTAAAATGTAGTTTTAGAATGTAGTGTCCAGTGCTCACTGGGAGTACTAAAAATAGTGTTTGAGATTCCAGCAATAGCCTTTAGAGAATAATGCCTGGTGGTGGCAACACCCCACATTTCTTCCCTACAACCAAACTCTCACACGATTAGCTTCATGGCTTCTTAGATTACATTGACTCTGTTCTGAATTTCATGTCCAGTTCTCTAGTCCCCTTTGATATAATAACTCTCCAGTCCCTCAACAAAAATGTTAATCAATTTTATTTTTTGCTTGGCATCAAGCACATTAACTGATCTTTCATGTTACACTGGTAGGGTTTACACATTTTCCTCCTGCATGACATTCATTTTATGTTGACAGAAATAGTTTTATTTACTCTTCTTTGGCACTCCACTGTAACCATCATGAATATAAATTCCTTCTTATTCTGCCTGGAATATAGTGAAGCTTGTTATAAAGGATTACCCTCTGCCAGAACAAAAGATGAAAACTAATTAAAAATCTGATTGTGACTAAAATAAAAGAGAGTAGCAAATTTAGTACAAGTGAAAATGTGGGAAATATGGCAAAATGTGCATCTGATTTTAGTGATTTATATTTAAAAATATAAAATGTAAAGGACACAAATTATAGATCATATTCATTTCTTCACATGATTCTTAGTTCTACATTGTTAAAATATTCCTTGGAATTCTATTTTTCTCCTTCTTTCCTCCTCTCAGATTGGCGTTAAAACAAATATTTCTTCACCCTTCTTTATGTTAACCCTGGTAACATAAAGTACTTTGCGAATATTTCAAACATAGAGGACTATTTCCTTAACTTTGAACTACTAACAACCTTACTTGGTGAATGTGAAGAGCCTTTGGATGTTATTATGCCCATTTGTTTAATTTATAGTGCTAGTTTCTCTTTGTTCATTGAAAAGACAGCTTTGTGTTTTTACTTGTTTCTTCTTTTGAAGAGAGTCCTTTTTTTGTCTATACCTTGTACCTGGAGTAACATTTTGGCTATCCTTTAAGATCATGTTACACAGTGTATTAACTATTCTTATTTTCCAGTTATTTTATTATGAAACTTTATTTTTTATAGAACTAAGAAGATTGCTTTTTATATTTTCTTTACTATTGTTTACTTGTATTACATTTAACAAAACATGAACACTTAGAGAACCATAGGGAATCCACACCATGGTATAAGATGAGGACCATCTTGAGTTGAAGATGATCCTATTGCCCGTATAAGTGGGACATGGGGTACAGTGAAAAGAACTTTACCTAGCAATTAGAAGATACAGTTTTTCCAGCTCTTAAAATAAATTACTCTGTTATGTGCTCATTTGATAAACAATGATAATAGTATGTGTGAACTTCAAATTGTGATGGAAATCATACAGTATTTATATGCAAGCTCCAATCAATAGTAAAGACCTGCTCTTATGTAGAGCTTTATCAGTTTTAATGAATAATGATAGAGCACATATATACTACCATAGAAACTGGTTAACTTCAAGTAGTCCAGAAATACATTTATTCCACCCTTCTCTTATAGCTTGATAACATTCAATAATATCTGACATGATTTCTTTACTCTTGACATGTCAAAAGAATCATATTGTAACTTTTTGATTTCCAAACTTTTCAGTACTTGTACCTTTTCTGTCTCCTGGATTCCAGGACAGTGTACCTCCATTTCTCCAGCTGCTCCTGCAAAAAAAACCTTGATGTTAGCTTTTATTTCTTTTTCTTCCATTCACTAGGTCCCATTTAATAGCAAGTTCTATAGATTTATACTTGAAATGCATGACAAATATGTATACTGTGTTAGTCAGCTTTCTGTCATTGTGACAAAATATTTAAGAAATCAACTTAAAAAAGGAAAGACTTATTTTTTCTCATGGATTCAGAGGTTTTTGTCCATGCTTGTCTGGCTCTATCAATTGTGAGTCTGTCACAAGAGCCTGTGGAGACAAAAGTGTTCATTTTCAGCAGCCAGGCAGCAAAGAGAGAGCAAAAGGGGTGAGGAATATATATGCACTTTAAGCACATGACCACCAGTGACCTATTTTATTCAAGCTAGGCCTTACCTTCTGATAATGGCATCGAATTATGAATCTGCCAATTGCTTACAAATGGGGTTATGCTACTCATGCTGGAATCACTTCCCAAAGCTTGAGCTCTAAATCTTGTTACACTCAGGATCAAACTTTCAACACTTGAGCCTTTTGGGGAACAGCTTAGGTCCAAACTCATGATACCCACTTTTAACCTCATGGTAGTTATCATCCTCGCAGTTTAGCAGTTCATCAGAATTGCTGAATTTAGCAGTTCAGTCACATTACTGAATTGTTACATTGGCTTTATAGTGGCCTTCCTTTTCTGCCCTTGGTGCTCAATGCAGAAGCCATAGTGACTCGTTAACCTGTGGAGTTGATCCTGGCATTCCTTTTCTGGAAATCCTTCCTGGGGTTTCCCTCATGACAGAAGGCATGATATAAGTGAATGTTTCTACTATGTCCTTTGACATATTTTACTGGCTTCTCTTCCATGAGCACAAACTACCCTGGGCTCTTCTGGAAATCTGAAAACCATTCTGCTTCAGTGTCTCTGTCCTGCTCTTCTTCCTCAGGCAGTCTTGCCCAGAGAATACTGGACTTGCTTGTCAACTTCCTTGAATATCTGTTCAAATAGTCTCTATTCAAAGAGTCCTTTACTATTTTATCAAATAAGGATTTTTATTCATCTTTGTTACATTTTCTGTACTTTTTAAGACCATTAACAGCTACTTGCGGGCTGGGGATTTAGCTCAGCGGCAAAGCGCCTGCCTGGCAAGAGCAAGGTCGTGAGTTCAGTTCCTGGTACCGGAGAAAAAAACAAAAACAAAACAAAACAAAACAAAAAAAACAGCTACTTGCAATTATTTTTTACACTAATATTTACTCCTAATTATTTTTCCACTAATATTTATACTTACCCGACATTGTATAGCATTTTGTGTTAGTTTAGCATGAGTTTCATGGGGGCGCAGTCTGAGTCTCACTCACTGACTCACGCTCAGAAACTAGAGCAGCGCACTGAGCTTGGGAAGCACTGAATGCATTTTTGTTTAAGTGAATAAATGAATGGATGAGTCATTGAAAAGAGGTGCTTTGTATTTATTTCCCTAGAGATCAAATTTTAGAAAGCATTTTTCTTCTGTTAACTTGGTTAAGTTGGAGGCTAGATGATTCATATCTAATATATACAAAGGTTGGGGTAATGTTTCCAATTTTATTAATCAAATAAGTACAAAAATAAAGATGTAATATAATTGTAGCAACTCCTATTGTTATTTGTGTTCACCACAAGCCACAAAGTATTATATGTGGTTGATCAAACTTAACTGAAAGCAAAGTTTGGTATTTTTTGTGAGAAGTGTATACATTTGTGAGGTTTTTCAAATATAGAAAATTGCTTTCAAACTCCAGTTTATGAGGGTACACCTATACAATGGGCCTCTGTTATAGGAGACATAGGTACAGCACATGTACCTTGATTTTTTTCCTTAATGAAAGAGTGTACATTCAGGCTAGGAACACACTCCTAGTGCTTCACATCCATTTGTGTCAGTTAATAGATTGTGATAACAGTTCAATCACTACGTAGTTTTATCTTCATTTGACAGTCCAAAAGGAAGTTTAAAAAGTTGCTACAACTCATAAATCTCATAAATACAAGCAGGATGAGGTAAAGCCTGAATTAAAAACTAAGTTTCTAAATTTTACTAACTTGTCCTTTCTTACTTGTTATTTTTACAAGCATGACCAAGCAACAAGTGTAGGTGTAGATAAAACTGATTCTTTCAATACAAGTTTACACATGCAGGTCTGATTTATTTTGCTTGTGAGTGTGGTCTCTAGTTGCATAAATTTACCTATAAAAGCCTGGAGTTTGTCTTTTTTTATAGCTGAATAATATTCCATTGTATAAAAGTATCAGATTTTTCTTATCCACTCCTCAGTTGATCAGAATCTGAGTTGTTTCCAAAATTTTGCTTTGACAAATTGTGCTGTTATGAACATAGGTGCACATATATCGCTGTGGTATGATGTTTTTAGTTCTTCTAAGAAAATACCCAGAAGGGGAGCAGCTGTATTAAATGGGACCTATAATCCTAATTTTTAAAAGAATCTCCAGACTGTTTTCTAAAGTGGTTGCACCAGTCTACATTGCTATCAACAGTGGAGAAGAGTTCCTTTTTCTCCACAGCCCCTTCAGCATTTGTTGTTGGTTGATTTCTTGATGATAGCCATTCTTACTGGACTGAGATGAAATCTCAGTGTTGTTTTAATTTCCATCTGTCAAATTACCAATGACATTGAACATTTTTTCATGTATCTATTTGCCATTTGAATTTATTCATCTGAGAAATAAAGGGAATAAGGATATGGAAAGAAGAAGTAAAATTATCATTATTCACAGATGACATGATACTTTACATAGAAGACCCCCATAACTCCACCAAAAGACTCTTAGACTCAATAACCAAATTCAGTTGTATGCCTGGATACAAAGTCAGGACTCATAAGTCAATAGCATTCCTATACACAAAGTTATTGAGAGATAAATTAGGGAACTCACACCCTTCACAATAGCATCCAAACAATAAAAAACTTAGGAATCAATCCAGCAAAGGAAGTAACAGATCTATATATTGAAATTTTCAGTGCTCTGGAAAAGAAGATAGAAGAGGATATCAGAAAATGGAAATATCTCACTTGCTCATGGATAAGAAGACCCAACATATTGAAAATGGCCATAGTTCCAAAATTGTTATATAGATTTAATGTAATCCCAATCAAAATACATTAGCATACCTCACAAAAGTAGAGAAAATACACCTAAAATTCATCTGGAACCAGAAGAGGCCTAGAATAGTGAAAGCAATCCTGGGCAACAAAGGTAAGCCAGGAGGCATCACAATCCCGAGCTGAAATTATAATAAAAAGCTGATGTGATAAAATCAGCATTGTACTTGCCAAAAATAATAGATCTGAGTACTGTAGAACAGATAAAAAAATGCAGACACAACTACAAACACATTCAGCCACCTTGTCTTTGACAAAGGAACCTAATATGTTCACTGTAAGAAAGATAGCCTCTTTAATAAATGGAGCTGGAAAAACTGACTCTCTACATGTAGAAGACTAAAACAAGACTCATGTCTGTCACCATGCACTAAACTAAAGTTAAGATGGATCAAAGGTTTAAATATTAAAACAGAAACACTGAATCCACTGGAAGAGAAAGTAGGTAGAAATCTTGAAGACACAGGGGTAAGCACAGTCTTCATGAACAAAACCCAAACTGCATGGAAAACACTTCAAAGAAACAACAACTGGGTTCTCATCCTATTGAAAAGCTTTTATACTTCAAAAGAAATCACCAATAAAGTGAAAAAACAACTCACAGAGAAGGAAAACATTTTATTTAACTGTCCCTCAGTAAAAAGGATTTAATCTAGAACATTTAAAGAACTGAAAAAATTCAGAACCCCCCAGATTCAAAGACCCAATCTTAAAAAAGAACATCTAAGATGAAGACATTGTATTTCTGAATTTTTCATAATAGTTAATATAACGATAACTGTGTGGCATAATTATTTTTTAATTTGGAAATTTTAATAAAGATTGTTTTCTTCTATGGTTCATATTTTTATTTGGGACTAGCTTTCTAACATTCTCTTATGATTTAGATCTAAAATGTCCCCCTAAATACTCATGAGAGTGGAATGTGATTGGATAGCGGGTGCTATACAAGCTAGAGAGTTCATTGACAAATGACTGGAGTCTGGTTAGAGGTGGCTCATGAGGGAAGTGGGATGGAAAGGTCTGCAGTTTCTGCTGCTCTGGGTCCTACCCTCTCTCTCCGCCTCCTGGGCACTAGGAAGTGAGCAGCTTTCCTCCTGCAGACCCATCTACCATCCTTGTCTTGTCTTGGACTCAGCCGACTACGAGCTGAATCCTCTAAAAATTGAACATCAAATTAAACCTCTCCTCATTTCAGAGTTGGAGGGGTCCAGTATTTTGTTCAGCAGTGGGAGAGTAAGACAGATTTCTTAAAGGACCCTGATTTCACCACATTTTCTCCCACCTCTTTGATACATTCTTCTTTAGTAAACATTTTTTCAATTGCGTTAATCTGAATACAATTTGCTTGCTTTTCTACAGCATTTTATCTTTCACAGAGCAAAGAACCACTTACACTGAGTTCAGATCCTATTAGTGGTAGCTTTACATATGTTGTTATAGAATATGGCTAGGTGTGACTTCTTTTATAGTGTAATTTAGAAGTTGCACCAAGAAATGTATTATCTCTGGGAGTGGTGACATGCCTATACTGGTCACTCAAGTGGTAGAGGCAGGAAGATCACAAATTTGAAGATCACCTGGACAATTTTGTAAGACTCTGTCTCAAAATTAAAAAAAAAAAAAATTTAAAAGAGGGGCTAAAGTGCAGCTCAGTGGTAGAATTGTTGCTGTGTAGCAAGTACAGTTCTTCAGTTCAATTCTTAGGACCACATACATGTAATAATATTTAATCATAGTACAACTTTTTTAAAGTTTCAGAACAATAGTCCAGAGGCAGTATTTTAAAAGTAATTTCTTTTTGGAAAGACACAACATGGTCAAATGAAAAAGTATTTGTAGGCACCTGGTATTCCTGGTCTCTCTTTTGGAATAGATAATCTGGTTTTGTTCTTGTAGAATAAAAGCTTGGAGAGGATTCTCAGTTCCCATTAAAGAGAACTAAATAGTATTTAATGGTCCTTGGATAAGGTAGGGTTTCCCCAGGATTTGTCTGCTTTCCAATTTCCTTCCTCCTCTTCTCTGTGTAGAGGCATTCATTTAAATCATTACTACCAAAACACTGGTTGAGACAATTCACTTGGAAATAGCTTCAAAGTACATTCAGAGTTTGAAAGTAGATGCAGCTTTTCTCCTGCTCTCTTTCAATAAAATAAGCAGGGTCTGCTTCTCAGGGTTAGTCTGAGCAAACTTTCTCTAGAACCCACTTTTTCCTCAAGTACTTCATCTCATGCACACCTGGGCTGTGGGAGGTACTGGTTCAGACAGAGAGAGTGAGGTTACAGTTGTTTATAGGTTAACAAGTGAAGAGACGGTTGGTCACAAACTGAAGTTGCTTGCTTCACTCACATTTCTATGGCTTAACTCAATCTACCGGTTCCTCTTGTAGCACAATGTCATGACTCCAGTTCTTTAAAACAACACGTATTTGTTCTTTCAGTTTGGCTGGGAAGCAAAGTCAAAGTATTGGTAGAATCTGGCTCCCTCGAAAGCCGTGGTGGTAAATTTACAGCGTGTGTGCCACAGAGGACACACAGAGCCCCCTCTGTTGGCAAGTGAGGCGAGTAAGTCATCCCTTGCAGGTGAGCATCAGATAACAGGGGGTTTTTCAAACTAAATCCTCGATATTCGGGTTTAATCGCAGTGTTGGCACTGTGCAGTAAATAAGTGGGTCCCGGGTGGCACTTTGGGCACTTGGTCTCTAAAAGCCTAGAGTTCTTCTTTTTCCTTCCTAACAAGATTCTTGAGAATCCTTGGATCTTGGATTCTAATTCCATCACTCCAATCACTGTCCCTGTTTTCCTCTGTGCAGGTCTTCACGTGACTTTTTATAAAAACACCAGTCACTGGATTCAGTATGACTTTATTTTAACCAATTGTATCTACAAAGACACTCTTTTTCCATAAAATCACACTCTGAAGTGTTCGTGAGTCTTGCTACACCACAATTCAGCACACTGCCCTGAAAATAACGGTTGTTACTTTGCCCTTCTCACCACTTTCTTGTATGTGTATATTTTGTTCAAGAACTTCATTATGGATGAGCACTTCTGGAGCGCTGATTTTTCTAGCATTTCTAGCTTCCTTTGCTTGAAGGTTTAATATGACCTTTCAGCAAAAAACTCTCCAGCAGAGTGTTACAGGTATTCACAGTAAGGAGCGCTTAGAGATACAAGAAAATGCAAAAGGGATATATACATGGGCCACTGGCCATGACTGCTACAGGAACTCTTCTTTTCAATTATTTTCCTAAACTTTTCTTTCAAAATTATGCACAACTTCTTCCCTTGAAGTTCAGAGAAGAAAATATTGTTTATATCTATATCACTTAGTTTCATTGTTTGACTCATCAACTAACCGCAAAAGTAATTAAAATAATAAGGGGAAAAATATAAGCTATTCTGAAACTCAGTTTTGGTAGTCTTCTCACCGCCAATCATCATTAAATGGATTTTAACATAATAACTTCATAAAACAGGATATCTAAGTCAATTCCGCTTTTTTTCACTTGCTAAAGGATGTATTTTAATATTGGTAGAATCAGGATACAGTTATAGGTAATTTATTATGATTTTAATCAGTTCACAGTGTTGTATAATTGTATTTGTATCATTTTCTTCAAGCTTTGCCAGCCATTATGATAGCATAGAACTTTAACCTCCTTTTCTTCAAGCTTTTTCAGCCATTATGATAGCATAGAACTTTAACTTCCTCCTTGTACACACACCTGCATTTGAAGGAGATACAGAACAACTGTTAGAAGAATATCCTGTTGCAAAGACAACTTAGAGCCATAATGGAATGCCAGTGTATGAGGTGTGATGGATACAATGAAAGTTTAAATTGAAAACTTTATCACAGTAAAAGATACTTTGCTATTAATCCCCTTTTCTCTCACAACTGTCTTTGGGAGCTATTATCAAAAATATGGTGAGTGCTACTGCCAAGTTCCACCCAAAGGAAAGGCAGGGTTGTAAAAGTGTCACAGGACCTTATTCCACCTTATTCAGCAAATCTGACATGATTCAACTTCTGAATCTGCCCCTAAGTCAAAATAACTATAGAAGGCAAGCATTTTTAATTAATTCAGGACGTTTTAGCAGCTCTGACAATGCATCTGGAGACACAGTCGAAAAGGACTTCCAGCAGTACTTCAGAAAGTGGCAAGAGGGTGGGATGAGAGTGTTTGGAGGAAGAGATGGCACTGTGAGGTGGATTAATGATAATGATTTTTACTGTAAAATAATTTAATTTAAACATTCACCATGTTTTTCATCTCATCTCATAGTATGTGAGTCTCTACATTAGACTCTTCTTTTTTCACACAGGGTATTAAATTTACCCATAGGACATTTGTTTATTGAGTGTGCAGTTACTGCTCAAACTGGGATTAAGATCCACTGATGCAGTCATAAATCAGGGCCAGTAATCTTCTGTAATTTTGTTAGTGTATGTTTCCAATTCATGCACTTTACAATTATTTTGAGCAGTGTTTAAATGTACATACCACTAATTGTTTCCTTTTTTTTTCTAATCCCTTCCTTTCCCTTTTCCTTCTCTTCTTGCTTCTGAAGTTCCCTTATCCCGCTTTTCATTTTTATTGATACTACTGATCTTCATTCATATAATCATATGCCATATAATGTTTGCATTAATTGAGGTTATTAGGTCCCTGTACAAGGCATATCTTTTCCTTCTTATTTTCCCTTCCCTTCCTACTCACCCCTCATCCTTCTTCCCTGGATCCCTTCCCTATTGCGATAGACCTATCTCCTTGTCCCTTTCTATCCATCTTTTATTATCTCTTTGTTTGTACTCTCACTCAAATGAGAGATACCATATAGTATTTAAGCTTGTGTGTATGATTTATTTTACTCAACATTATACTTTTCCAGTTGCCTCCGTTTTCCTACAAATGTCTCAGATCTGGTATTCTTTATATCACAGTAGTATTCCATTGTATATAGATACCATATTTTCTTTATCCACATGCCATGTACATTTATCTGTTGATAGGTATATAGGTTACTTTTGTATTTTATCTATTATGAATTGTGCTGCTATAATTACTGGTATGCATGCACTATGTCTTCTGCTCTTTGGAGAAGATACCTAGCTGGGAGATTGCTGGGTCATTGGGAATTTCTAATTTCAGTTCTTGGATAAAATCTCCCTACTGATTTCCAGAATGGTTTACTAGGTTACATTCACACTGACAATGAAGGCGGATTCTTTTTCCACCACAGCCTTGTCAGCATTTGTTATTGTCTGATTTCTTAAAGATCGGAATTCTTTCCAGAGTAATATGGGGTCTTAGCATTGTTTTCATTTACATTTCTCTAATGGCCAGAGATGTGAAGCAGTTTTTCATATATTTCTTGATTATTGGTAATTTCCCTCTGTGAAGTGTCTGTTCATTTTTCTTTCCCATTTCTTGACTGGATCTTTAATTTTAGGTGGATTTTTTTTAATGATGTATATTCTATATATATAGAATATATATTCCTCTTTCTGAGGAGCAGCAAAATTTTTCCCACCCTGTAGGTTGCCTGCTGTTTGCTTATTTTGCTGTATGGAAGTATTTTAGTATAACATAATCCCATTTGTTGATTCTGGCTGTCATTCCTTTGTATAACTGAGGTTCTGCTTAGAAAATCATTTTCTATACCTATGTCTTCAAGTGTTTCACCTATTTTTTCTTTCAGTAAGTTAAATATTTTTGCTTTAATGTTTGGATCTTGATCCATTTTGACTATCATCTAGTATATAGTGAGAGATAAGGGTTCAGTTCCAATTTGAACACAAATAACCAGTTTCCCCAGTACCAGTTGATAAATAGGCTTTCTTCCAGTATATGCTTTTGGCTGCTTTGTGGAAAATCAAATATCCGAATGTGTCTGGGAAAGTTCTTGTATCCTATGCTCAGTTCCATTGATCCACATATTGGTTTTGGTTCCAGTACCATCCCTTAGTGCTATTGCTTGGTAACATAGCTTGAAGTCAGGTACCTCTATGCCTCCAATTTTCCTCTTGTTGGCAAAATTGCTTTTGTATTATGGGTCTCTTCTGGTTCCACATGAATTTTAGGATTATTTTTTCAAGATCAGTAAAGTGTCCCATTGGTATTTTGATTGGAACTTCATTGAATTTGTATAACAGTTTTAGGAACATGGCAGTTTTGACAATATTGATTCTGCCAATTCAGGATCAGGAGACATCTTTCCATTTTCTGTTGTCCTTTCTAATCTCCTTTTTCAGAGTACTGTAGTTATCTTTGTAAAATTCTTTTACTTCCTTGGATAGCTTAATTACTAGGTATTTCATTTTTTTTCTTACAGCTACTATGAATGGTATTATTTTCATAATTTCTTTCTCATCCCATTCATTGTTGGTGTAAACAAATGCTAATGCTTTTTGTGTGTTGATCTTATTTCCTGCTACATTTCTGGAGTTCATTATTAATTCTAAGAATTATTGGGCCGTGTTCTTTGGAGTGTCTATGTAGAGTATCACGTCATTTCAAAATAATGATAATTGGATTTCTTCTTTTCCTATATATGGTACTTTTATTCTTTTTTCTCTTGCCTAATTGTTCTGGCTAAAGTTTCAAATACTATGTTGAAAATAAGAGATGATAGTGAATATCCTTGTCTTATTTATGATTTTTAGGGGGAATGTATTCAATTTCCCAATGTAATATGAGGCTGGCTATTGTTTTATTATACATAGTTTTTATCATATTCAGGAACAGTCCTTCTATATCTGTTTTTTTTTTTTTTCAGGGATTTTATCATGAAATACTGTTGGATTTTGTCAAAAGCCTTTTCTGCACCTATTAATATGATTATATGTTTTTTAACCTTGCTTCTGCTTATATGATGTATTATATTTATTGACTTATGTATGCTAAGCCATATTTGGATCTCAGGGATGAAACCTACATGATCATACTGTATTGTGTGTTTGATAATGTGCTGCATTCTACTTGCTAACATCTTGTTGAGGATTTTTGCATCTAGGTTTATTAAGGAGATTGGCCTGGTATTCTTTCCTAATTGAAATTTTATCCAGTTTTGGTACAAGATTATACTGAATTCTGTAAATGAGTTTCAGGGCACTCAATACTTTTCAGTTTCTTTGAAGATTTGAGGATTATTGGTGATATAACATCATTAAAGATTTGGTACAATTCAGCAGAGAATCCCTCAGGTCTTGAGCTTTTCAAAAATTAGTAGATTCTTTATAACTGTGTCAATTTCATTGCGTATTTTTAGGTTAAGTATATTTATGTCTTCTTGGGAGAGTTTTGGTTGTTTGTACCTATCTAGCAATCTGTCCATTTCTTCAAAATTAGCTAATTTGTTGGAATATAAGTTTTCAGCTGAGTTACTATGTTCTAAGTTTTGATAATGTTTGTTATGACTTGACTTTTTGTTTCTATTTGCATCTATCTGAGTCTTTTCTTATTTTATCTTAGTAAGTCTGGATAGGGTTTTCCCCATTTCATTTATTTTTTCAAAGAACCAGGTCTTTGATTTGTTGATTTTTTTAATTTTTTTTTTTACTTTAGTCTCTATTTCCTTGATTTCCACTCTCATCATTACAATTTCCCTTTTTAATTTCAGTTTGTTATGTTTCTCAAGATTTATCATAATGTTGTCTGAGCTTGCTCTGTTTTCCTAATGCAAGAATTGATTGTGATGAATTCTCCTCTTAGAACTACTTTCATAGTGTCCTAGAGGTTGTGAGGATTCACACTGTCATTGTCATTAACTTCCAGAAATGTTTTACTTTCTTTTTTGATTTCTTCTGTGACCTATTGTTTGTTTATGAGTATATTGTTAATTTTCTAGGAGCATTTGCCTTTTCTAAAATTTCTTCTATTCTTGACTTCTAATTGTATGGTACAGTGTTCTGATAGTATGCATGAAGTAGTTTTTATTATTTTTTATTCAGTTAAGCAGGCTTTGTGGATTAGTATGTGATTTACTTTTTTATTTTAAAGAGTAAAAGAAAACAATAGCAAAATAACAACAATGAAGACAAAAAATCTTGTTTGATGAAACTCTGTATTGCTTCTAATGTGTTTTTTATTACTTGTAATCATCTTTAATTGTTTGATCAGTCTTGCATTCTTCCATCTGGTAGTCTGAGCAACTTCATTGAAAATAATGATATGTACTATAACAACAATTGCTAATTCCTAACATCTTATGATCTATTTTAGAAAATGTCTAGGTGCTGCTGAAAACATTATAGAGGAGTATAATACTCTATATTTACTAAGTCCATAACTTCAAGGATGTGATTCAGCGCTGAAATTTAATTTTTGATTTTTTTGTTTAGCTGATCTATTTTTGTGTGAAAGTGGGATGTTAAAATCCTGTTATGATTGTGTTAGAGTTTATTTGAGGTTTTAATATCAGCAGATTTTGTTTTACGAAAACAGATCCTCCAATATTAGGTGCATATATATTTATCAATGTTATCTCTTCTGGTTTTATTGTTCCCTAATCTAGTATGTACACACTTTCTTTATCTCTTCCATTAGGTTTAACTTAAAGTTTACCATTTCTGATATTAGAATTGCTACCCTTGCTTATTTTTAGGATCCCAGAGCATGAAATATTGTTTTCCATACTTTAATTTTTAGTCTGTGAATTTCTTTTTGGATTAGGTGAATTTCTTCAATGCAACTGATAGTCAGAATTTGTTTTTTGTTCCAGTCTCTCAGTCTGCTAGTCTGTGTCTTTTAGTTGGAGAGTTTAGTTACTTATCATTGAGAGATATTCCTGAGATTTGTTGGTTATTTTTCATCATCACCTGCTTTATCTGTTATTTACCTTTGTTTTTATTTCCTGATTTTTTGTTGCTTTTTATCCACTGAGCTTACTAGTTTCCTCTGTGTTTTAGCTATGTGGAATTTATTGCTTTAGATAAGAATATTTTTAAGTATTTTCTCAAGAGAAGGATTACCACTCATATATCTTCTTAGATAGCTTTGCACAGAAATACTATATTTCTACTATTTTGAAGGATACTTTTGCTGGTAAGTTAATTTGCATTGGGAGGTATTTGCTCTTAGGGTTTGAAATACACCACTTCAATATCTTCTGCATTTTCAAGGTTTGATTTGTGCTGTGATTCTAATTAGTTTATCTATTTATGTGATTTTTTGTATTTATTTGGCTGCCGTTAAAATCTTGATTTTTTAAGTGGATATACAGAATTTTATAAGATATGCCTTGACAAAATTGTCACAATTTTTTGATGTTCTGTAAGTGTCACTTACTTGTATTTTAAACTCTTTTCTCATATTTGGGAAATTTTCTTCGACAATTTCTGTGAGCATGTTAGTGAATCTATCTGTGTTATCTTCTAGTTTTTTTTTTTTCTAATTTTGATTAGTTTTAGATTGTTCTTCTTGTTTTCATTTATGAACTTCTGGATATTCTTCTCTTGCTCTTTTATTTTCTTTTTGACTTCTTTAAGCTTTTATGTAGTTTTCTATTTTGGCCTCAATATCAGATACTTTGTCTTCAACTTGATTATTGCTGCAGTGTATGAATTCTATACAGCTTTCCTTTTAATATCAGGTATTTCTGTCTGACATGTTTTGGGGATCCCATATCTCTCTTGAATCTGTCATTCAAATTTTGAACTATTTTGGTTAGTTTATACAAATTTTTACCTACTTCTAGAAAATTCATGATAGGCATATTGAGAGAAATTGGTGTGACCTTTTACTTCATTTTATTTTTGAAATCAACTATTTACTGAATCCTCTCTAAGAATTTTTCATATATTTTTGCTAACTGATATTTGTTTTATTCTCCCTTTGGGACTGCTTGCCCTGCTGTGGAAGAGTTATGGGGCATTCAGAGATCTTCTATTTTCTTTCTTCCCCACTATCTTATGTGTATTTGCGTTTATTTGTTGTAGGGGATGATGACTCTTAGCATATCATTTTAAGATAGAATAATTCCAGTCTTAATGCAAGCCTCAAAATGTGTCTTGAGAAACATCCTGGCAGGTGGTAAAGAGTTAACTTTGCAGTCCTGCCTTTGCCCTGAAATGCTTCTCCAAAGACAAAGAACACCCAGGACCAGATAACCACCTATGACCCTGCCTGGGTTGTTTCATCCCTTCCATGGCCTTAGATAAACATTGTAACCATAAAGGAAATGTATGGTTATCTAAAGGGGGACATATAGAACAGAGTCCAGAAAATATATATCATTGTGGTTGGGCTCATGACCGGAGCCTGACCCGGTTACATGGCACAAGGAAAACACCATGTGGCCAGGGCTACAACATTCCTTTCTGTTACCATGGAAACCAAAAATGTATATAACCTGGGAACAAAGACAGGTCCACGCCCACTTCCCTGACTTGCAAGTTGGGATGAGAGGTGACCGGTCTAAATTGAAACTTTGCCTGTTCTCTTTGGTCTCTTGTGGAATACAGCCCGAATTTTTGCCATAGCATTGTTACCACATCATATGCTGCTTCCATTTTTCTCCTCCTTTGTCGGGTGTTACAGCAGGTTAGGCCTGATAGAAGTGAGGATGTTGCCTTTCCATGAATGATTTTCAGCTAGTATTTACTCCTATTTTTAAGTGATTTCAACTCTGTCTCTATGTTTGCCAAAAGAATTACTTTTGCTTATAACACCATACAAAGATTCAATCTAAAAACATTTCTGGCCCTTGGAGTTCCTCTACACCCTATTCTTTATGCACACTGTGACACTTTAATATTTGTGATTGCTCTGCAAAGAGGTAGGTGAGTCAGAGTGGGGAGAATGGAAAGTGGCTCGATGATGAATAGTAGACACTAACAGGGAGATTTGAAGTGGAAGATAGTGGCAGATGAAGAGAAAAGGGTGAAGTGGAATTTACTGGAGTACTTTTAGTTGAGTTGAAGGGTTAGAATTGAGAGTTTACAGAGGATATTTTCTGGGGGCAAGGATGAGATTTGGGAGACAGAGTGCTAACTTTGTGAGTGAATAAAGCTACATGGTTGTCAGATCTTGGAGAAAAGGAGGAAAATAAGCTGTGTGGGATATGGAAGAGCCAAATATTTAGGACAGGGGAATCAAGGAATAATATTAGTAAAGATAAGGAGTTAAGTATGTGGAATTTAAGAACTTGTGAGCAAGAGGTAAGTGTTTGGAAAAAGATTAAAGAAATATGTTAATGAGATTGTCTTAGGAGTTTGACACGAAGAACCTAGCTAGGGAACTGAGACAAGAAAGTGAACCTACACACTTATTAAATCAGGGCCAAAGAAATGACAGAGAGAAGAACTGAATAAACACAAGAAATCATAAAATAATATAATCCCACTTTACTAAATAAAACAAGAAACACAAAATCTTAAACCAATAAGAGGTACAATGGGAGCACAGATTAAATATTACAATGAGACATTACATATGTGCTTCTAAAGTAACTTCTTCACCAGAGAGTCTTAATGATCATACCTCAATAGCTCCCCAGGATCCTCCACAGAAATCCTTAAACTAACTCAAACTCAGGACTTCCTTTTGCCAGGTTACAGGGATTCTGGCAGAGTATGATTCAGTCCGAGTTCTTGGCTTGCAACGCTTGTCGTCACTCTCATTGGAGGTGATAATGGATTAGGTAAAAAGGTTTATTGGCACCAAATTGTTGACTGAGTCATGATTTTTCCTAAGAAACCGACTCAGCTACACCAACAATAGACTAATCAACTATAGTGGTATTTATCAGCAATAACTGGGAAATAATATTTCTCATGAAATATTGAGACCCTCTTTTGGATCTCCTTTTAGCCTACAGACGAAATTTGCAGTTATAGAGTAAAGGATGTTACAGCTCAAATCTTGATGCACAATTAATGTACACTAAAGATGATGTCTGTGTCTTCTCTTACTGGGGAAAAGCAACATGCATCAGTAATTTTATAAAATCAGTTATGAAAGTCCAAGGAGTAGAGGACTGGGTGATGCCAAGTGGGCAAGAGAAAAAAAAAAAGAGAAACAAAGGGAGAAAAAGTTATATTGTTGTTTAGTTTTTCAATCCTCAGCTCAGTGGTCTAGGAAGGAGGAAATAGGAAGGGGGTAAAGCATCTTATTGATGGTGAGCATATTTTATTATGCATTTAGAGGGGAATAATGAGGAAAATGCATACAAAATTAGCACTGAGAAAGAAAGACAGGAAAATATTCCATGATTGGTATAAAATATTGGAGAAAAGTTAAAGAGAAAAACAGGAAAAGTTGGAGAGAAAACAAAAGAAAGACTGAAAATGAATAAAATACAGGAGAAAGATATCAGGAAAATAGATATGGATAAAAGTGGGAAGGATATAAAGGACTTGGGAGAATTCTTTCATCCTGTATATATACTATGCTGGGAGGAAAAAGACAAGAGAAAGAGAAGCACCATGCATAGACACACTCCTAGGAGGAAAAAGTGTAACATAATGGAGTAAAAGTGGGGGAAGAACAGAAGGGGGAAAAACGGAGCAAAAAATTTAAAGTGAAATAAAAATAAAAATAGAAAAATAATACAATTAAGTAAAGAATAGTAATTTTTTCTATCATTTCAGACATGTATCTCTGCTCCTCTGCCCATGGTTAAAGAGCAGAGCTCAGACTAGGTGGTGTCTTTTTGTATCCTGGAATTCTACAGTGGCAGAACAGTGCTGGGTATAGAGATCCACTTACAGTGGGAACGTGTGCAAATATCAGCTTCCAATCCTATGTAGCTCAAGCTGAAACTAGCCTCTAGTAAAGGCCAGATGGGTTTTCTCTAACCCCTGCCTCTCAACAGAATGACCCCCAGTCTGCTGTTTAACTGTGGGAAGTATTTCATGACTATCTTTCCCTCATCCACTCTGTGGACTTGGTAACATGGAGCAACTAAGGGGCTGTTCTAGGTCCCAGGTCCAAATACCCAGCCCTTCCCTAAATGCATCTGTCCCAGCTCTTGCTCCACACAACTGTGTCCTTGGAGTCTTTTACAGAGGTCACACACCAACTATTGATTGGAGAAGACAGCTTTGAAAGCAGTGTCTCATGTTCATCATGCTGGCTCCAACTGCAGGAGACTTTCCCCATCCTGCTGCAGTTCATGAGTTCTTTGTTAGAAGAAAAGTTAGTTTCAGTTTGTCCCCCTCAACTGGTAGCCAATATGATCTTTTCCTTCTGTATCAGTTAATCCTATTTTCTTTTCCTCTCTCAGTTTCCTCTTAGTTCCTGTATACCCTCCACTCTCTTTGACTCCACTCACACTAGTTTTCCAGACTCTAGACACTTTGTCCTGGAGAAACTGAGTTGCTGAAGTTCGCTACACTACCATTTTGGGACTACTCATGCAATAGTCATGAAGGCAATGTTACTATATGTTTATTGAAAACTTTGTTGTATTGACATCATTTAAAGATTGAACACTCTTAATATAAGTATGAAAAATTAAATTACCAAACCAGCTCAGCCAGAGGAACATAGGTGACTAACCTATTCCCTTACACTTAGGGAAGGGTAGTGAGGTAGTGAGCACATGAAGTTCCCAGAAGTTTGCAACCATCTAGATCAGTGGAACCCAGTGCCTGGCTCATTCTCATGCCTGGCAGAAAGGGCAGTCAGCATGAGAAGTACCTAGGACTCAGCAATCGGCTTGGCTAAAGGAACTCATATACCTGGTCCATACTCCTACATGAGAAAAGCACTCTGAACCAGAGGATCCCAGGGTAAATCCACTCTACCTAGGTGAAACACTTCGCATACAAACTCCTAATTTAGAATTTGTTCTGTTATATAATTTTAGACTTTGTTCTTTTGGTAGAAAGTATAAAATCAATAGTTACTACAGTTTGTCATTTCTAAATTTTGTTTGTTACTGTCATTATTGCTAATTGTACTGCTGAGGCTAGCATATCATATCTCTTGTAATCATGTGTTCTTCTCTGGATAACTATTGGGAAGCTCTGTGGTAATAATCTCACCATAGTTCTACACCTAAGAGTGAGAACAGAACCAAACAGAAACCAACATGCCATGTTCAATTAATTGGGAAAGGAGAATCTTGAAACAGACAAAGCAAAAATCTTTAACACACAGAAGATATCTCTGAAGAACAGCCTTTTCCCAGAGAAGATTTGATATTAGTCATATATCTACTACTATTAAAACTCACAAAATAAATCACAAAAAACAGAATAGAAATTTCTTTGGGAATCAGGAAATATCAAGACAAAGGAAAAAATGCAATCTCAGACCTCCATCCCACACAGAATATGTCCAGGAGACATCAACATAGAAGAAATTGAAGATACACACCTAAAATTTCTGAAATAATAGCAACTGAAGTAAACAAACAACTCTAGGAGGCTATAGGGGAAACCAGGTCAGAAAAAAATCTCTCAGGTATGAAAAAAAAAAAAAAAAGAAAAGAAATGACAGTTATAATGAAAGAATTGCTAAGTATATTTAAAGAAAACAAAGATAAAAGATAGAGGAGCATAGAAAAATGATGGATACAACATAGGACAGAATTAGAAGACATGAAACAGGTTCAAAGCAACATCCAGGAAATTAACAATTCTGTTGAAAGCTGACAAAACCTCTTAAATGAAACTGAAGATAGATTTTTGGACTTTGAAGAGAGCATTACAACTAGTGACCATGAAAGAGTGGTGTCTTAAAAATAACAAGGAGCCAGAAAATAACAATTCAACAGCTGGAAGATGATGCAAAATAGAACAATATAAGGCTGATAGGTATCAATGAAAAAGCAAGGTTCAAAAGAAATTGCATAAAAAACACTGTTTGCACAGGTAATAGCAGAACATTTCCCAAGCACAGGAGAAGAAACTGACATACAATTAAGTGAGGCATATAGAACTCCAATTAGCCATAACTGCAATAAATCTATACACAGATATATAATAATAAAGATCCCAGAAATTTAGTATAAGCACAGAATATTAACCCTGTTAGAGAAAAGAAACAATTCAGCTATAAAGAAAAGCCCATCAGAATCACAGCAGACTTCTCAATGGAAATCATTTAGTCTAGAAGAACTTGGAGTGAATTATTTCAAGTCCTGAAACAAAAAAAACTTCCAACCCAGACTGAGGTAACCTGCAAAGCTATCTTTCAAAATTGATGGAGAAATAATATACTTTCATGACAGAGAACAACTGAAGAAATTCATGACCACCAATTCAACCCTACAAAAACTACTGAAAATATTCTAGAGAGAAATAAAAATGACTAAATTCCATGAAAAAGAACAAAATAAAATCATTAAGTAGGGCAAACAGTTAAACAGAGGGGAAAATCAGGGAACAAACAAAAGGAAAATAACAGGACAAAGATAATCTAATGCATATCATTTATGACCATCAATGTACATTGACTCAATTAATCAATCGAAAGAAACAAAATGGGAGAGTGGATCAAGAAACAATATTCAACACAATGCTGTATACAAGAAACACATTTAACTCTAAAGGAAATTCATACACTGAAAGTTAAAGTATGGAAAACAATATTCCACATGCCAGGAACCCAGGGAAAAGCTATTCTGTTCACAGGCAATATGATCATAAAACTAAAAATGATCAAAAGACCTAAAGAAGGTCACTACATACTTGTTAGTGGAAAACAATAGGAAGAGATAACAATTACAAATATATATGCACCAAATTCTGTAGCACCCAACTATATAAGACAAATATTAGTAGACTTGAAAAATCAAATAAGCAATACCACAATTGGAGGAAGGGACCTTAACACCCCATTGTCACAAAGAGATTGATCAACTAGACAAAAAATCAGCCAAGAAATAACAGAATTGAACCAAACTTGTGAATAAATGGACTTAGCAGGTGTTTACAGAATGTGCCACACAACAACAGAATACCCATTCTTAGGAGCTGCACATGGGAGGATTTTCTTGATCATCTGCACATAGACTACATACCAGCCCATAGAACATACTTAAGTAATTGCAGAGGTTTGAAATTATCCCATGTATATTATCAGACTGTGGAATAATGGTATTGGAAATTTAGACAAAAGAAACTGAAAAACCTCAGAATACATTGAAATTAAATAATACCCTCCTGAATGAACAATGGGTCACAGATGTAATCAAAGAAGAAATTAAAGAATATCTACATTCAAACGAAAATGCAAACACACATTACTGGATCTGTGGGATGCAAGGAAAGTCCTCAGAGGAAAATTTTTACTGGTGAATTCTAACATCAGGAAACACAGAATAAGAGAAAATAAACAACCTAATGTTGCACCTCAAGCTTCTAGACAAAAGAAGAGTAAGTCAAGACCAAAATCTAAAGAAGGGAGGAAATTATAAAGATCAGAGGAGAAATTAATGCAAGTGAGACTAAGAAAACAATACAAAAAATTAATGAACTGCAGAGTTGGTTCTTTTAAGAATAAATAAAATTGATAAACCCCTAGCCAATCTTATCAAGAAAAGGAAAGAAAAAACAATGCAATAAGGAATGAAAAGGATGGAAACATAACAGATCCTGTGGAAATTTAGATCATCAATACCTATTTTGACAATTTTTATTCTCATAGGATGGACAACACAGAATCAATGGACAGATTCCTAAGATGTATAAATTATCAAAACTGAGTAAAGAAGATACAAAAATTGTGAACAGCCCAGTATCATTTAATGAAATTAAAAATGTGATTAAAACTTACCAACAAAGAAATCCCAAGTCCCAAAGCATTCACAGGTAAATTCTACAAGAAATTTAGAGCACATTTAATGACAATATTCCTGAAACTCTTCAATAAATTGCAATTGAAGCAATTCTCCCTAGTTCATTCTTGGAGACAAGTATCACCCTGATAACAAAATGATAGTAAGACCCAACCCAAACAGAGAAAAACAGACCAGTCTTCCTGATGAACAAAGATGTAGAAATCCTTAATAAGATACCAGCAAACAGAATGCAATAAATCATGAAGAAGATTATACACCTTGACCAAGTGGTATTTATCCCAGAAATACAGGGGCTGTACAATCTATGCAAAGAGATAAGTATAATACACCTTATCAGCAGAGCCAAAGACAAATAACAGAGCCAAAGGAAAAAAATGCCTATCTCAATAGATGCCTTAAAAGCTTTTGACAAAGTCCAACACTCACTTTTGATAAAAACCCTAGAGAAAATCAGAATAGATAGTCTTTACCTCAGTCTAGTAAAAACTACCTATGTAAAATAACATATGAAATGGATAAAGACGGACAGCTTTCACTCTAAATTCAGGAACAAGACAAGGATGCCAACTATCACAACTTCTTTTCAATATAGTTCTATAAACATTAAGTAAAGCAGTTAGAAAAGAGAAAGAAATAAAAAGAATAAGGATAGGAAAGGTGAAAGTTAAATTATCATTATTTGCCGATGACATGATATTCCACATAGAAATCCCCAAATACTCCACCAGCAGACTTGTAGAATTAATAATTCAGTAGTGTAGCTGGATACAAAGTCAACACTAATAAATAAATAAAATTCCTGTAAACAAACAATGAACTCCAGAGTCTACCTCCCTGTTTCTTAGCATTTCTATTTTGTTCTTTAAATTATTTCTATTTTAGGTCTATCATTTCAAAGAAACCGTGCAATGTTTATCCTTCTGGGTCTAATTTATTTTATCATGAATGAGTGTTCACCTTTTTCTGCATCTATTGAGATGATCATATGATTCTTATCTTTGGCTCTGTTGATAAGATGTATTACGTTGATTGATTTTCATATGTTGAATCATCCCTGCAATCCTGGGATGAATTCCACTTGTGTTGGTGTATAATCTTCTTGATGATTTGTTGCATTCTATTTGCTAGTATTTTATTGAGAATTTTTGCATCTATGTTCATTAGGGAGATTGGCATATACTTCTCTTTTTTGGTTTGGTCTTTCTCTGGCTTTGGTGTCAGGGTAATACTTGCCCCTAGGAATGAGTTGGGGAGAATTGCTTCACTTTCTACTTCATTAAATAGTTTGAGAAGAATTGACATTAAATCTTCTCTAAATTTCTTGTAGAATTCAGCTGTGAATCCAGCAGGTCCTGGGCTTTTCTTTGTTGTAAAATTTGTATTACATTTTCAATTTCATTGTGTGATATTGAGTTATTTGGGAATTTTTTTATCTTCTGGATTCAGTTTTGGTATTTCATTTGTATCTAAGAATTAGTCCATTTTTTCTGTGTTTTCCATCTTATGAGGGCAAAGATTTTTGAGATAGGTATTGATGATGTTCTGAATTTCTACAGGACCTCTAATGATTTCATGCTTTTCATCCCTTATTGCCTAGATTTAAGCTTTTCCTTCCTTTTTTGAGAAGGTTGCCTATGGGTTTATCAATTTGTTTATTTTTAAAAGAACCAACTCTTTGATTTCTTAATTCCTTGTATTGTTTTCTTACTCTCAATTGCATTAATTTCTACTCTGATTTTTATAATTTCCTTGCTTCTTTGGGCTTTTGGCTTTGGACTTGACTTGCTCTTCTTTTTCTAGAAGTTTATGGTGAAGCATGATTGTTTATTTGTGTTTGTTCTATTTTCCTAATGTGAGAATCCACTGCTATAAATTTCCCTCTGAGGACAACTTTCATTGCATCCCACAGGTTATGGTAGTTTGTATCTGAATCTCCATTTGATTGTAATATTGTTCAATTTCTTGTTTAATTTCTTCTGGGACCCATAGGGGACCCATGGCTTCTCAGAAGGATGTTGTTTAATTTACATGTGTTTATGGTGTTTTGTGATTTCTCTTGTCATTAATTTCTAATTTCATTGCATTATGGTCTAATAATATGCAGAAGATTATTTCAATTCTTTTGCATTTACTTAAGCATGTTCTATATGCTAGTATATCGTCTATTTTACAGAATGTCCCATGTGCAGCTGAGAAGAATGTGTTCTAACGTTGCTGAGTGGAATACTCTGCAAAGGTCTACTAAGTCCATTTGTTCACACGTTTGATTTAATTGTTTTTTT
>NW_004955472.1:9709508-9712392 GCF_000276665.1 Chinchilla lanigera | reverse complement strand
ATTTGGTGCATATATATTTATGATTGTTATATCTTCCTCTTGCAGTTTTCCCTTAACAAGAATGTAGTAACTTTCTTTATCTCTTTTGATCATTATTGGTTTGAAGTTCACTTTGTCTGCAACTAGAATAGCTACTTCTTTTTTTCTGGTTTCCTGTTGCATGGAGTATTGTTTTCAACCCTTTAACATTCAGTGTATGATTTTCTTTTTGAGTTAAATGTGTTTCTTGTGTACACATAGTTTTGGATTTTGTTTCTTGATCCACTCTGCCAGTCTGTTTCTTTTGATTGGTGAATTGAGTACATTTATATTAATGTTTATTACTGATATGTGCTGTCTTATCTTTGTCATCTTATTTTCCCCACTGTTGGTTCTGTACTTTACCACTCTGTTTGATTGCTTACCTTTCTTGGTGGATCTTCTCTATTGTTGGTGTTGAAATTGTGGTCATTTTTGTTCTTTTGTAAAATATATTTCAGTACTCCTTGTAGGGTTGGTTTGGTGGTCATGAATTTTTTCAGTTGATTTTTTTTTTTTTTTGAGGAAGTATCTTATTTCTCCATCTATTTGGAGAGATAGTTACAGCAATCTGGGTTTGCAGTTGTTTTCTTTCAGGACCTGAAATACTTCACTTCCAGCTCTTCTTGACTTGATGGTTTGTACTGAGAAATCTTTTATAATTCTGATGGGTTTTCCTTCATAGGTGATCTGTTTCTTTTCTTTGACAGCGTTTAATATTCTTTTCTTTTGCTGAATTTCTATGATCTTGATTATTATGTGTCTGGTTATTTTGGTTATGGCTAATTGGGGTTCTATATGCCTTGTTTACCTGTATGTTAGGTTCTGCAAATAGACTTTTTGTCATTCATATTGCCTCTTGTTCTTTAATTCACACCTATCAGTTTTATATTGTTCTTCTTTGCCTCATCTTGTAGGCATTGTATTGTTATTTGCTGGTTCGTTGTTATTTTATGAGATCTTTCCTTTCACAATCACTTTTAACAATGCTAGCTGCATTGCAGTCTCTATGGTCTGAAAGTCTATCTTCCATTTCATTCAAGTAGTTTTTCCACTTTTTAATGGAATTTTTAAGTTCTTGGATATCTTTTTTATTTATTTAATGCATTCTAATTATTTTCTATACTGTTCCTTCAAAGTTTCCATCACTATTTTTGTGTTCCTCTATTTTTTATCTAGGTCTTCTTTTTATATGCTGAGTAATGATTTCATTATGGTTGTCAATTTTTTTTTTACCTGAATGAGTATTTCCAGTCTGATTTCCTCCATAGCCTGATTTAGTTTTTTCTTTACTTCAGTTGCTATAATTTCATAAACTTCAAGTGTGTGATTTCCATATTCTTCCCTATTTACATTTTCTGGTCTTGTTCTTGGTTTGGAGGAGGGCTGAGACTTCATTTTGCTCCTTCTTTTTGTCATTTTCAAATCTCCCTTGTTTTGCCAGGATTTGGGGTCATTTCTGAGGTTCTCTGGGTTGCAACAGCCTTCTCACTATGGCAATGGAAGGTGGAGCCCGAGGTCCCAAGATCCCAGTCATCCCACTGTGTCTTTCCAGGTTCTTAACTCACTGTAGCCTCCTGGTCCCAGAGAACTTCCCTTGGAATGGGAGGGGTGATGCCAGCAGTCCTGCAGTCCCAGTCAGCTTACTGAGGCTTTCTGGGGTCCCAGTCAGCTCAGTGCAGTCTCCCAAACCCAGAGAACTTCCTGTGGGAGAGGAGGGGTTGAGCCTGAGGTTCCAGAGTCCCAGTCAGCTCTTGGATTCCTTTTTTATACTTTAACAAAACTGAAACTATGAAACATTGTAAACACTGTAGCAATATTTAAAATTTTGTCCATTTTTTACATATTATATTGTTTGTGTATAATCACCTGAAAAAGTCCTTTCTTATAGTTTCAATTTATATGCACTTATTCTACAGATTATGGAAATGGACAAGATGATTATTTGGATAGATCAAAGTAGAAATATAACTGTGTAAATCTATAAGTTATCATTATCTACATCCTTATTTCCAGGGCTGGGGATTTAGCTCAATGGCAAAGCACCTGCTTGGCAAGTGCAAGGTCATGAGTTAGATTCTTGGTACCAGAAGAAAAAACAAAACAAAACAAAAACAAAAACAAAAACAAAACATCCTTGTTTCCACTTCTCCCTTTTCTTATGCTTTTTTCTTGTAATTTAACTCTACTTCTATAATAATTACATTTTATATGTACTTTGTAACTTATTGACATTATTTTACAAACGACAGTTTTAAAATAAGGCATATTGCTTATATATGCAATTATAAGAGAAAATAGCCTCATAAGTTTCAAAAAAAGTAAAACAAATAAATGCAGAAGAATTATTATTTGAAAGTCCTCGTGTATGGTAAAAGTTTGAAAATAAATAATTCCTTCTATGTATTGATTATATCTATTTTCTGAAGATGTGTCTCGGGTGTTTTCATTGATTTAAATATCTTAAGACATGGGTAGATATACTAGTTTTCTAGGGATATTTTAACAAATTGCTTGAATCTTGATGGTCTAATAGAATACAGATTTATTTGCTTACAGTTTAGAAAGTCCAAAAATTTTACATCAAAGTGTCAGCATATTTGGATTCTTTGGAAGATTAAGGGAGAAACTGTTTCATTCCACTCTCTTAGTTTCTGTTGTTTTAACAATCCTTGACATTACTTTATAAAGGTAGCAGTATAACTTCTACTCACTTCTTTGCATGTTTTTTCCCTGTATAACCATATATATAAAATTTTCATCTGTTTTCTCTTATTAGGACACTATTCATGGGATGAAGATTCATCCTAAACCCAAGATGATTTTATTTCAATATCCTTTCCTTTCTTTCTTTCTTTCTTTCTTT
>NW_004955472.1:9703873-9709408 GCF_000276665.1 Chinchilla lanigera | reverse complement strand
TTTCTTTCTTTCTTTCTTTCTTTCTTTCTTTCTTTCTTTCTTTCTTTCTTTCTTTCTATCTTTCTCTCTTTCTTTCTCTTTCTTTCTTCTTCTTTCCTTCCTTCCTTCCTTGCTTTCTTCTTTCCTTCCTTCCTTTCTGTGTGTTACTTGAAATTGATCCTAGGGCCTTTACAGTGATCTGTACCTCAGCCCTCATTTATTTATTTATTTTATTTTATTTTCAGACAGTGTATGCTAAGTTGCTAACTTGTTTAGCCTGGGTTTGAATTTGTAATCTCTTGCCTGGCTCTCTTAGAGTGCTGGGATTGCAGAAATTAACCATCAGGCCTGGGTAAAGATCTTTAACTATTATCTGTATGACTTTTATTCCAATTAAGATCACCTAAGGTCCTGGCTGGGCATAAATTTTGGAAAATATAATACAACCTAAAACATTAGAATTTTCATCATCTGAGTAAACTAGTCCAAAATCTATGTACAGCTTCCTTTTAATATTCTGTCAATATGTTGGAAACATTAAATAAGTGTATATATTAGAGCCTGAGCATTCAGTTAATTCATTTGACAGGTGCTGATCATAAGACGAGTGAGAGACAAGTAAACTTACTGGTTGGATTCTACCATACTTGAAGCACCTTGATAAATGCTTACGCATGCTGATAGATAAGGAATAATATACTTCACAGCTATATTTGCTATCATGTTACCCAAGCTTCAGCTCTCTCATTGTTTCTGTAAACTGCCCAAGGATCATAAAAATCAAGATATGTTGAGCGTAAAAATGAAGACAAATTGATGTTTACAATTTCAATTGAGAGATATGGAAAAAATAATCATATGCTTAAGTAATGAGTTGAGCCTGAAAAGACACATTGAGAAAGAGAAGAATAGCATCAGATGCCATTATGAACAAGGGAAGATAACCAGGAAATAAGTGAATAATAAAGATAGGTCATGTAGAAAAGGGTTCACACAGAGTGGGGAACAATCGGTACTGAACCTAGAAGACGACAAGTACAATCACCATTCCAGGATTTTTGTTCTTCCTTTTCCTTCCACTGGGCATGCTCTTTCTCTGGATATAATCATAGTTTTACCATTCCACTTCTTTCAGGACTCTGCTCAAGTGCACATTTTCATATAGCTCACGTGTGATCACCCTTAGTTAATGAAACACTCAGCAACACCAGTTCTACAACAAATTTACCATATCTCTCAGACTCAGATTTCTTTATAGTACTTTTCAAGATACAGAAACATACCTACCCTTGCACACACAAATGCAATACATACATACCTGTATTCACTATAAGTTAAGAGACTTTGTTTAGTTCATTGTAATGCACTCTCATGCTTGAATTATATTTGGAACATAATAGGTGCTTAATAAAATGCTTTGGGAAAAAAGTGATTTATTTAAATAAACATAAGAGATTCATGTTAATACGAGGAATGGAATTTTGAAAATTCCAGAGTCCCCAGACCCAGCCTTGAAACTGAGAGGAATTTACAAAGTATACTCTGTTAAAATGCCACCAGAAAATTAATTCCAATTTTTATAATTACCATTCTATTCGATCTAGTCTGCGCAGTTTTAATGTTTTTAACCAAAGTTATGTAAGTTAAATATAATGTAGCTTCTTAGTGACAAACTTAGGAATGGAAGTTAGATTCTGTGTAGTTTTGTCAGTGAAATATCCCAAGAAAAATATGCTATAAATATAAAAATGGTATGCACTATACAATGAAAGAAAATTCATTGCTAAGATTATTTATGGGCTTATTACCTATGGCTTTATTCTGGTATATTGGAGCAGACAATCAAAAGACAACATTTGAAGTAAACAAGAATGTAAGCTTTCGCAATATCATTTGTAATTTTCCAACTCAGCATCAAGTTAAGTATATTTTTCTATTTGAATTGTCAGAGGACCAAGAGTATATCCAGTGTAAAATTGATCAGTGTGATTTTGATGAAAATCAGAGTTTACATTGCTCTTTTCATGGGTATTGTCAAAGGGATTTTTGTGAGTGTATTTTAGCTATTCAAAGACAAGCTCTAATTTTTCTTCTGAAAACACTGTAATTTATTTTATAACTTTTTAAATTAAAGCATATCTTCCCCAAAATGATATTGCACTGGGTAGATTTCCCTCTGAGAGATCTACAGTCTATTAAAGTCAGAGAAGAATGGAATTTTCTGCCCAAAACAGGATTACAGAATACATTTCTGCTGTCACTGCAAAAATATCCTTATTCAAATTACGTAGAGTCCTTTTCTTACCCTGAGATCTCAACTGCATTCAAATACACTAAAATTATCAAGAATAGGATCATAGCCAGGACATGCTCAGTTGCACAATATATTTCATGTTAAGATTCCATGGTGAGGCACATACTGCAGGCATGGAGACAAATGTCCTTTCCAGTGGTCTTAATTAAAACTCATGATATCTTATCATCACAAAGCCTTTATAGGTCATTCAGAAAGATAGCTACACGATGCTATCAAAAAATAGCATATGCTGTCTTCCAGTCTCCATTTTGCACCAATTTTCCTAACATTGTTTCATTAGATTCTGATTAAAGTAGCAAATATACTTTAAAATAATTCAAGAAAAGGTAACTTATGTTAATATAGAAATAACTTCGTGTGTCTTTGCCTTTGTACTGCATTAATTTTTCAGCATATTTCTTCTTCTAAACCTGGGTGGTATACAGAGAGCCTACTGACCTATCCTGAACCCAATATTTTTCAAGTGTTAATCATTTATTCATAGCTATTTTGTACCATTATTCATTAGTCAGATTTGTGAATTTATAGCAAATAATAATTACTTGTAAACTTAAATGAGTGCTGCCTTGTTGATAAATGCAATTTTATGAAAATATTACTTGCTATAGTTTCTTATTCATAAAAGAAAATTTAATATTTCATACTTTAAAAGTAAAGGCATGAAGCCTGTCATTGAAAGAAATAATGCCAAATCATAAGAACTAATAAGAATTTATTTAAAATGAGGGATTGTATTTGACAATAAAGTCATGATTAATATTTGATAGCTGTTTCCCCATTAATGATGTAAGTTTAAGTCTTCCCCCACTCTTAGAGACAAATAAATGTTTCAGCCTCCATCTGATTCTCTATCTCTATCTCTACCTCTACCTCTACCTACCTCTATCTCTATCTCTATATCTATCTCATCTCTATATTTGTGTCACCTCTATCTATATATCTTCCACAAATTGATATTACACTGGGTTCAGTTAATTTTCACATATACAGAAAGAATACCTGTAACCAATAATAAGAACATTTTTTCTGTTTTCTTTTGAAAGAACTTTAAGTTGTCTGATTTTAAAGGAGATTTGGTCTACTCCTCCATACATTTAAAATATAGCAAAATGAGTGAAAGTACCTACCCATAATATATAGGGTCCACAGAGGAAGAACGCTTTGTCTGAAATATTTGAATTTTTGTAATTCATTAAATTCCTATTTCATTAAATGTATAAGATTATATGCCATGTTATTTTAATGTTTTTATTTCTTAAAATAATATGTTGTGATTACTATATGAAACTCTAAGACTTCTTAGAAACTCAAGTGAATAGCCTTCAGACAGATGTTATACTATGTGATAGTGTTTTATTTTAGATTGTTCACTAGTCTAACGCCCTTTGGAGCCCATCTATTTCTTTGTCATTGCCTCTTGCTATTTCTAGTTTTCTGTTGAAATGATATTTCATTTACTTTTATTTTGTATACTTCTCAGGAAGTTATGGTAGGTAGCTGCTGCCATATCCAGGTGAAACAAATACATGGGGAAACATGGAACATCTCAGAAACCATAACCTTGATGTCACAGAAATATGAAATCATGTTTGGATTCACTATCGACTAATTGCACCATCCCAGAAAAGGGTTTTTAACATTTTTACATATGCTTTTTTCTCTTTAAAACAAAATAAAAGTAATGAACTCTTTGGTCTACTTTGATCACCAATAAAGATAATGTAAATAAAGGGTCATATATAGTATTTTGTTCAAACCACGAAGTTTGGAAAGTTTGAGTTCTTTTCCACAATTTCCCTTATTAAACTCTGGTCTCAAGTACTACAGAGCAAACAGAACTGCATCCCTGGTGTTTGCAGACTTCCTTTTTTGTTTTGTTTAGGTTTTGGTTTCTATTCTTTCTAGCATGCAATGAAACTCTTCAGACATTTTCGGAAGATTTGTGAATTCAGTATTAAATGTCTTTCAAACATCATCAATATGCAAGGAAAGACGTAAGTCAGAGCTGAATAAAAGAATGTTTACTATAGAAAAGTTAGTGAGCAGGCAGAAGAGAATTACACGTAGACTGGGTGTTACAAGTGCTAACAGTCGGCTAAGTTATTAGCTGAGGGGGCAATCATTAAGCCAGGAAAACAGTCTGCAGTATGAAAAATACTAAAGTCTTGATCAAATAACTCATGTTATGATAGTTTGTGGAAAGAACAAGATGAAGAAGAGAGAAAAGTTAAATTTATAAATGAAGTCAGGAGAGAGGATAGCAGTAAAATAATAGAACGTGATAGAGGTTTTGATAAAAAGCCTCTTTTCCTGTGAGACCTCTTTCAATGGAAAATCAATGTCCTTCCTGTTATTTTGAGTTTGTTTGACTTGTATCAGGAATCTTTGAAAAAAGAGAAAGTGATCAAATAGGAGGAGTCCACCCCTCATGTCCTCATAGCTTTAAAATCTAGAGAAGGGCAAGATAACCTAGAAATCTGACCATCTACCTTGTTGACTATTTAGTTCAATATGTGGTAGCTCCAGAGTTGTATGGAAATTTAATCCATCCCTAATTTTCCTTTTAAGAAGTTAAAAATGTTTTGGAGAGGAATCCATTGTATTATTGCCTAGACTGCAGGCTAGAAAGGTACTTCTGAGATGTCATAAATTTTCATATATGCTAAATTTGTCTTTCAGTATAATATAAATTAATGGTGAATCCTTTATTTGCAAAATACACTTTAAGATAAAATTTTGTAACTTAGCCTTTACATATATATAGCAAGCATTACATATTAAGTAAAAACATAAAATTTTCTGTTTTCACTTCAGAAACAGCGTGATTCCAATTTTGAAGTGTACAGAAGGCCATTAGAACTGCATGATATAACAGTATTTTCAGTTAAAAGCATTAGTTAAACTGTAGTTTACAGGGATTTTGATTATAGTAAATTATCAGTTAGCTCATCTGAGACATATTAATTGATAACATAAGAATATTTGTCTTCTAGCACTGTGATAGCTATATATTTCATGCTCTGCAACAATTTCCAAAAAATTATTATTTCTAAATGACTTGTGGTGAATCAAAATATTTCCAAAGAGGTGTATATGCCCAGGCTTTTTAAAATCAGTTCATGATTTATTTTCCATTCCTTTTTCTATATTTTATAAAATTTTTCTACTTAAAATGAGATGATAGATATAAAAGCATACAGGGGCTGGGAATTTAGCTCAGTGGCAAAAGCGCCTGCCTG
>NW_004955472.1:9698961-9703773 GCF_000276665.1 Chinchilla lanigera | reverse complement strand
AAAAATCTCCTTAATTCTTATTATTTATCTTTTATCTTGCTCTTTATTTATATTTTGGATTTCTCAGAACAAGAAATAATACAACATTTAAAAGCATACAGGGGCTGGGGATTTAGCTCAGCGGCAAAAGCGCCTGCCTGGCAAGCACAAGGTCGTGAGTTCGGTTCCTGGTACCAAAAAAAAAAAAAAAAAAAAAAAAAAAAAAAAAAGAAAGCATACAGAAAACTAGAAAGGACTTTACAAATGCAAACCTTTATTTTTTATTCATATTAAAGTGCAAACCATGAATTTTATGTGTATATTTGATTTCTTAGGATTTCAGTACTTAGAATTTTTGGTTTCCAAATTTTACTCATTCCATTATTCCTACTGGAAATCCATTCTTTTGCCTTCCATGAAGCTATTACTCCCAGGCACCCAAAATATTAAGTGTAAGGAGGAAAAATTAATGAGCTCTTATGAAGTATGAAATGTCAAGTTATTGTATTTATGAGACTCAGTCAACAATGCTCAAAGCATGCCACTTCGGCATGCTCAGTTATTTGAACCAAAGGAGACTTAAGAACCTCAGAAGACTTTGGAACAAAGTGTTCTCTTATACTCTGTCTCCCGCCTACTTAATCCCTTGAAGCATTTCATGGAAGCCAAGTTTGGTCATAGAAACCAAGCTGGGTCATAGAACCTAGAAATGATAATTTAACTTTCTCCCAGCCTTTCTGTGTAAGAGCTAGAATGAATTTTCTGACCTAGCTTGTCTGTTAAGAAATAGGAGGATTCCTATTCCACATGGGGTCCTGCCCTATGCATGAAAGGAAGGAATGCTCTACAGAGAAGCCAGAGAACGTGCGCAAACAGGCCCTGCCCGTGCCCTCCTGAGTGTGTTACAGTGGGGTGACATCTTCTGTCTGGTCACATTTCTACGTGGCCTCCCATCCTACGCTGACCCTAAAAATAAAGACAGGTTTTGTTGAGTTTTGAGCTCTACATTTTTTTTTTTTTTTTTTTTTTTTTTTAGTTTTTCTCCGGTACCGGGAACCGAACTCACGACTTTGCGCTTGGCAGGCAGGCGCTTTTTGCCGCTGAGCTAAATCTCCAGCCCCGAGCTCTGCATTTTTGAGAGCTCTTGTGTCATGTAAGATTTTGATGAAATAAATTAGACATGCTTTTCTTTTGTACACTTGTCCTTTTTTTATGAGTAACATTCATGGACCTTGTGAAGAGGAAGAAAGGATTAGTACTCTTCTGTCTCTATAGGAGATTCTGGGGAGAAAAGAAAGTCATCAAATATTTTCATCTTTGTAATTAAAACCTATCAAAATGAAATTCTATTGTTCTTTCAATCAGGTTAAAAAATCTGTTTTTTCACTACTTGAGCAGAGTTCGGCCCTACTGCATGTTTTGACCAATAGCATATCAGGACTTTGGAACTTGCCCTTTGTTCACTGTCTGCACCACAGGACTGCTCAGTAAAGGAGCCTCAGACAGCCAACTAGAGGCAGACAGCGTGAAGAGGGAAGGTGAGCCAGCCTTGCTGACCAGGATCAAAGAGCATGCCACTTTCAGGAGAGTGAAACTAGTCAGCACCAGTTCAGAAAGTCTGCCCAGAAAATCCGAGAAAGAAGACAGTTTTCCTTTAATATTCTGAGATAGTTTGTTATGTGGCAAAAGTTATTAGTAAGGAACACTGATATCTCATAAAGGGATGAACTGGCACTTCTTTTTTTGGCACTGGGAGTCAAACTCTGGACTTTGCTCTTTCCAGGCAGGCAGAGTGACACTGAGCTGTATCACACTGAGCTATATCACTGAGCCTGAATTAATACTTTGAAAGTATTAATTATTTTATTTAATTTCTAATAGCTAAGAGTAAAAGTGGATTTGATGAGAATACCTTGAAAGTAGTAAGAGGAATTATTTCCTATACTCCTGAGGCAATGCTTGGTGAGTGGACATTTAATTTAGAAAATGCCCCTATAACAAAACCACAAAAAGCATATTAAGTCACTAAGGAAAAAGGAATATCAAAAATACCACGGATTTATAGGATAAATGTTGTGTTATGTACATTTTTGAGGCAGTAGGATTGAGTCTTATTTGGCTATTTCTAGGTAAATTCACTAAAATTAATAACTCTTTAAAATTCAACTCTTAATTCATGGTACATTCATTTTAGGTGCTCAAAAGCTCCATGTAAGTAGTGCTTAACACTTTGTCCATGGAAAAGTACATTTTATCATTATTAATGATTTATCATTACTAATGATTTCTCTTAGATAATAATGAGCAAAGTTACATGAATATTCTCCTATCCACACACACACACACACACACATATGTATATATATAACATAAATGGAATATCCATGTGTTGAAGAAATTGCATTTCCCCTATACACACACACACACACATATTTTTATATATAACATAAATGGCATAAACACTGAATACACAGAAGATCTTAAAATAGCAAGAATGACAGTTATGAAATTGAGATATTCTGGGATGGAATTAGTATGGAATTTTCTAGCTTGAGCAATATCTACCTTTAATATCATAACAACTTCTTCCCCCCATTTATGTGCATTTTTAGATCAACTATAAATCTAAAAATGTTTTCGTCCCCAACAAAACAGAAGAATTGAAAATTCAGTTGTAGGTAAGACATTAAAGGGTTTAATCTGTCAACTGGAGTTTGTAGAAGTTACACCTCTTAGAAACCACAAAGTTTGCCTTTTCCTGCCTGAGTTTGGGGAAATATAACTTTCCTGAAAATTTAGAATCACAGGCCTTTATCACCAGTGATCTGCAGATTAGAATTTTGTACTGCTTGCATAATTGAAAATCAGCCAAAGAAATAAATATAGAAATTGATGGCAAGTTGATGGCATTACAGGGGAATTTGATAGATACAAAGCAAAAACCAATCTGGAAAACCAACATTTGAGACTGAGCATTCTAAACCCATAAAACAGTAAGAAAACAACCATTAGGGAATAGTTGGAAGTACTAACATCACGAAGTACAGATAGTGGGAGGATTTTACAAACACTCCATATAGTTAAAATTAAAATGGGTATTTACATAAAAAAGAAAGTCATGATGTTTTTCCTTATAACATCAAAAAGAAGACAGAACTGCCCACTTTTGCCATGTCTGTTTAACATTGTACGGGGGAGTCTATTCAGGAGTATTACGAGAAAAGCCACTTGTGTTTGATAAAAAGATGTAACATTATCTTTTCTTATGGCCTATGTGATATGGTATACTGCAGTGGAAATCCTGACGTATAAAACATATTAGAATATACAAGAATATCAAAATTAGCATGTAAAGTATCATGAAAGTATCAGAGCTGACAAGTAGGCATGACAGCAGGAAACAAGATCAACAACAAACATCAGATATATTTCTGTGCTATAAAAAGAAATATTACCAAATGAGATTTGAAAACATTCCTGTTTACAATAGCATCAAAAAGAATAAAAAATTCAGTAATAAATTTAATAATTAAGTAAAGTCTTATACCCTAAGATCTAAAAAAAATTGTGGAAAGAAATTAATGAAGACCCAAGCAAATATAACATTTCATATTCATGGACTGAAGATATGATATGGTTAAGATATCAGTACTCTTCAAATTTATATAAATTTTAATGAAATCCTTATGAAAACCATAAATGAGTTTTAGCAAAAATTAATATAGTAATTCTAAAAAATATGTAGAAACACAATATAACAAGAATATTCTAAATAAATTTGAAAATAAGAACAAAGTCAAAGGCATTACATTTCTCAGTTTCAAATCTTATCACAAATGGCCAGTAATGAAGAGAATGTAGAAATGGCAGGAGAATAAATACATAGTTCAGTGTAATAAAACAGAGTGTTTAGGAATAAATTTTTGCATTAGTGATGAATTAATATTTGACAACGATATGTCAGGACAATTTAATGGGGGAAATGCAATTTCTTCAATACATGGATATTCACATACAAACAAATGACTTTGGACTCTAGCTTCACATCATATATAAAAACCAGAATATTATATGAATTTAAATATGAACTTAACTTATTAGAAAAGAAACTTAAAGAAAAATGTAGGCTACCTCTTCATGATGTTTGATTTGACAATGGATTCCTTGATAAGACACCAAAACACAACAGAAAAAATAGGTACACTGGACTTAATCATTATTGAAATCGTTTGTGAATCGAAAAGATCTGTGAAGGAAGTGCAAAAATATTTAAAATTAGACAAAATTTTAGAGACTCTGATGCATGTTTGTGGTATATGATTACATTTATTGTGAAGAATTGGCATATGTATGTAACACGTCTTCGGTATTCTTCATCCCTTACTCTTCCCCTGTCCCTGCTCCTCCCATCTCTTAGTCCCTTTCCAATGTGCAAAAGCTCCATCTCTGTTTCTTCCTAGTTCTTCTTTCCCATGCCCTTTCTCTCCCTTCCTTTTCCCCTCCTTCCATTTCTTGTTCCCCTTCCTATTTGTAAAATATTCTATGATTTATCTTTTATTTTGTTCTCATATTTGGGGTAAATCATGTGAGTGAAGCCATGCACTATTTAAGCTTGTGTGTGTCTGATTCATCTCATGTAACATTATGATCTCACGTTATATTTATTTATGTAAAAATTTCATAAAGCTAACATAAAGCATATAATGGAAGAAAAAGATAGGATGAAAGAAGAAGTTTAAAAACAAAAGTAAAGTAGTTAAAATTGTGATAGTTATGCTAAATTGTACACTGAATCTCTAAAGCAAGAACTATAGCCTAAGAAAATCAATTTGA
>NW_004955472.1:9661087-9698861 GCF_000276665.1 Chinchilla lanigera | reverse complement strand
ATACATACATATATATATATATATATATATAATTAGAGAGAGATAGGTTAAGAGACTTAAAACATTGAGTATTCTCTATATAAAGCAAATAAGACATTAATATATGTTTAATAGAATTTCCCTGAAGAACGCTTAGAATTGGCGATAAGCAATATTTGATGACCTTTTGGTAGAGAATCTTTCAGCATTAAAAATATACATGCATATTCACAATGATACAGTAAAATGAGACATGTATAGGATTGACAGTCATAAAACACAGCTAGACACAACTTAGTAGAACTTAAATGAGAAAGTCTGGAAAGGATAAACAGAATGTAACGAGTGATTATTCACAAAGGAAACAGACTTCTTAGGGGCAATAATGAAGGCCTAGAGAATTTTAAATAATAGCATCAGAGTGATGATGAAAAATATTTATCAATTTATAAATCTATAATCAACAAAATTGCCACTCACAGTCTCACATTTAAAAGAAGAAAAACCTAAAAGAGAAGAAGGCTATGCATGATACAATTGTAGACACATAGATAATCCAAAGTAGATTTGATTATATTCCATAATAACCATAACAAAGACCAATTTGTGAACTGTAACAACAAGCTACTCTAAAATATGGATTGATAATTACATATAAAATGAATGCCATGGAAATTCAAGTTCTAGTGATGCTATGTCATAAGAAGCAGAAAACAAAGACAAAAATGGCCTAATGGTAATGAAAGGAGATTTGGTGTCAGAAATGTGGACATGAGTGCATGATCTGTCACACATCAGCTTACCTGGTTTTCTTGCCTATTGTAGATTGTAAAACAATTCTGGAATCAGTAGAGTGTAATGCAGGTGGACTTCAGTTTACTCAACTTTGCTGAAAGTCACAATCTCTTAAATAACCAAAATAAAACAATACGGAAAGAAAATAACAATCAAAGAACATAGCTATGGCTTTCATTACCAAGGTTCTCTCAACCAAAGCTCCTTCCCACCAGGATCCCTCTGAATCTATAGTTTAGGCAAAAGAGAGCAAGATGGAAATTTCAAATTGTTGCAAAAAAGAATTAAGGGTATTGCTGCAGTGGCAAGTTATGTAAATCAAGAGCTCATTAATGTTGATAAAGAACAACATTAGTGTTATGATTTGAATGTCACCTCCAAAACTCATCATAAAATGTCCTTGCAGTTGTGAAAGTATCAAGAAATGAGGCCTTTAAAAGGGATAGAAATTCACAAATGCAGAGGCTAATGAGCTACTGTTGTTATTGTGGGAGTGGATTAGTAATGCTGAGAGTGAGTTTATTGTAAATCAGTGCACTCCCAATTCTCTAGTGGTGTTCTCTTTTATCTGTGTGCTTGCTCAGTCTTCCACAGTGCTATGACACATGAAGATCTCAGTAGATGCAGTGCCTCAATCGTAGACTTTTTGCCTTCACATCTATTAGTCAAATAAATTTATTTATAATTTTCCTAATCTGTTCGATTCTGTTATAGCAGTAGAAAATGAATTAAAACAATCAGTAATGATAAAACATGCTTAGAGAATGGAGCTCATCAGCACAAGGGGTATAATAGCTGTAAGAACCAATGATCTAGGAAAGAGTGTGTTGTGATCTTATTTTGGGCAGCACTGGCTATGTATTGCAGAGGCTATGCACAAATTATAGGAACAAGTAGAGAGCCAGCTTTCAATGTCCCTGAAGTTTTGTGAATATACCTGATTCTCTTCTTCATTTTCACATAATTGGATCTATTATTTCTGAAATGTAAACTAGTTATTTTTACTCTCTTCTTGATTATCTTCTGGAACATCTCATCCTGACCTCAAAAAAGTTTTTTGTCAAGTCTGTAACTGAAGAAAACATGATTTCAGTGTGATTCTTATTGCCCACTCTTGAATCTTTCTCCTCAGATACGCTTCTGCTGGTTTAAATAACCCTCAACTGGGACTCAGCACTCCCTGATTCTTTGGAACTCTTATCCAATCCAACATATGAAGATTCACATCCTCAGAGTGCATTGCCTATGTCCCCTCACTTAGTGATTTGGGAAATCCTCATTCAAAGGTGTGATGTGCTTCTCTGGGAGACCTCTCTGAAATTACTGTCCAGAATTTTTCTGGGTATTTTTCACAATAAGGTGGAATGCTTAAGGATTGAGGACATTTAGTATGGCTTAGTCAAGTAAGCACATACTAGCTGTTTATAAATAGTACACAAATGAAAAAGAATACTTTTTTCAACTAAGCAGATGTTCTGTGTCTCAGTGGTACCATAGACAAGTGCTCAGGATTACAAGCACTTTTAACATGATAGCCAGACTATGAGTATTTCATCAAAAGTGGGGCATTAAATGTACTTTTTTTGTAAATTCCATTAATTTCTGAAGAGGTTCACAGTCCAGGTAGGAAAAAAAATTATAAACAGTTACACCACTCCAGTCTAACAGATTTTTTCCCCATTGGTACTGAATATTAAACCATGAACTCTGAAGTGAAAAAAAATTCCCAGCCCTTTACATTTTTTATTTGTTTGTTTATTTATTTGATTTTTGAGACAGGGTCTTGCTAAATTGCTCAGGCTGAGATCAAGCTCACAGTTTTCCGGCCTCAGCCTCCCAGAATGCTAGGATTACAGGTGTGTACCCCATGTCCAGTTGGGATGATTTCTAAAGCATTATTCAGAAAATGATACTGGAAGTTAAAATCTGATGTGAGGTTGACAGAGGATTTCCTAGAGGAGGTGACACGTAAGATGAGAAAGAAAGCTGAGTGTCAGTTACAGTTGTGCAGACTAGGAAGAAAGGAAAATGAATTCAATTCATATCTAAAATGAAAACACAAGAGACAGTGTACACATTTAAAATATAAGATAAGTGAGATAGTACGCAAAGTAGTTAGAAAGGCAAGAAGGTATGGTAACATACTTTATTAAAATGTAAACAACCAGATAAAGAGGAAAAAATGGATGAAGAAATTAATGATTTTTGTTTTTTGTTTTAGATTGCTGTCTTTAAAATAAGAATCTGAACAACTGCTTTAGTAAATTGATAGATAGTTGTTCAGGGTCTGTATCAGCACCATTCAAATCTTTTGGATGGATATGATTCTGCTATAATTGAACTTGGGCTAATTAAACCAATAGCTGTCAGCAAATTCATTAATCCTGATCCTGTTTATAGATCTGTTGTGAGGAATGATCATTTATTATCTTAAGACCTGATGTCTCCCTGAGAACTATTATTATGTAAAAATATGGACAGAGTGTGCCATTGGCAAGAACTGTTAATCTTTTCAATTCACACCTAGAGTACTTGTAAAACCCAAACACACTATCCCTCATTGAGAGGCAGTAATGACAAATTGGTTTAAACCAAGGAGACTTCTGTATAAATTAACAGATGCTTTAGTTGAAAGTAGAAGTGTCAACATGACCTTAATTAATGAATTTGCTAATAGTTGTTCCCAGAATGGGATAATATGCCAAATCTCAATTTACGTACTCTAGAAGAAATGGGTGATTTAAAGTCAGATTGAAATCCCAGGATGGCCATCATTAACCTACAGCCTTGAGTAAGTATTCAGGTAATTCACTGTAAGGTGAGAACACTTCCCCACGTAGGATGTGGTTGACTAGCATCTGATCACAAGCAGAAGTCCAATTCTGTCGTGTCTTTTCTCTTCTCTCTTGAAAAGTAAGTACAGAAAATTGAGATCAGTCCTTGAAATCTTCCCAAGTTCTATTCAAGCAGCTGTTCCAGAGAAAAATATTAAATCTACTTTAACCACGTTCTCCGTGTGTGCCCTGTGTATTCTCTAATCTTTTTGGTGTGTTTTCAATGTTTGTACATATATAAATACACTTGTGAAAAGGATGCAAGAAAAGTCTTATTGATTGGCTCTCTAAATCTTTCATGTCTGAGTTCATCAAGTTATCTGTGTCACAGTATGGTTTAGATTTGATATGTCTCCAAAAGTCTCATGGGTTCCAAAGTGTGGCTTTTGGAAGGTGATCAGACCTTGGGGCACTACATTCATCAGTAGAAGAATCCATTGGTGAGATTTAAACTGAAGGCTCCCTTAGAAGGTGGGACCAGGTGGAGGTTGAGAGCCAGGCACCGTAGGCAAATCTTTGGAGCTTATGTTTCTCTCTCGAGCTCTTCCCTTGCTTTCTACTTTCAAATTGTCATGAGCGAGCATCTTTCCTGAATCATACCTAACATTATTATGATTCTTCCTTAGGGCCAAGCAAACATGGACTGAAACCTCCTACTGTGAGTTACAAGAAAACAGGTAAGTAAACCTCTCCTTCTTTCAGTTCTAGGTGCTGCATATATTGACCCAGCAATGGCAAACTGACCAACAGATCTGGCAATACTATTCTATCATTATCAGAAAGAAAGGCTTTATAAAAGGACTTTAAATATATTCTAAAATTTAAAATAATATACACTCCACAATGTTTCAGTGAACTGTAGCTAATAAAATCATAAAATCAGATCCCTTATTTAGTTATTTTGGTGCAGATTTTGTAACTAATGTCAGCAGTGCCCCAGAAGATCCATAGCTATGATTTATCAAGACTTGCCTATAGATCAAACGGACTGAAGAAAAAACAGAAGAAAAAGAAAACTCTGAGAATAAAAGTGGAGCAGGTATACAATATGTCTCAGGATTTTGAACTTTCTTTTGGTTATAGTTATTCTTATCTCTAAGTGACATGCTAGGCACATTGACCACTCAGGATGACTTTGCTTTTTCCTTAAATTATAAAGGACAGTCACATGTCTAGGCTCTGGTAGTATTCCAAGTCATCACTGGAAAATAGAATACCTTATGGAGTTCTCCATAGCCTACAAGTTTTGCAGACATCATTTATTTGGATGATTCTAATAGAGATTCACCATTAGTTTTCTTCACCACCAGTTTTGGTTTGCTTCCAGGATAGAAATGACTTTTCTCCATCCCGTTCAAGTTGGCTTTGATCATGTTATTGGTTTGGGTCAAGGAACTGTGTAACAAATTTACTTCATGGAGGCCTCACTTAAGCGCTAACACAAGCATTGCCTTGTTGCCTTCTTTCCACCATGGCTATGACTGAAATGGTCGAGTATACTACATCATGTGTGACTTGGGTGAATTATTGATTATAGTTTCAAGCTGCAAAAATGTGCGATCAATTTGATACCCTATCATACCCTGATCTATTCTAACTTCAATACACATGATTGGCTGAAAGTTATGTTAATCATCACTTTAAGAGCATTAGAAAACTGTGCAGAAACCGTATCCTTTTTATAGCAAGCAAGACTTGCTTCTACTGAAATGTGTTCTGATATAATGTAATTGACTTATATCAAGGACATTTATATCTTTCTGAGCAAATACTCCATAAAATTCATCAGTCTAGCAGTGTATTCCAATAACAAAGAAGCTCTTCTCCAACACAGCACTTTTCTAAAATTAATAGAAGTTAGTTCTCTGGCATTCCCAGATGAAATGAAAATCCAGCAAGTGCAAGATTTTTGTTTCACTTACTTTTTGTAATATGTATCATATAGTAAGATGCCTAGCATACAGTAATTCATAAATACACCCTCTACTGTGCTACATTCACTGTAAGGTATTGTTCATTGACAGTGATTTGTTTGTGATGACTCAGGAGGTATTTTCATGAATTCAATACCATAAATAATTATTCTTTCAAATATCCGGAATGAATTTTGACACATTTTAATGGCATAAAGTAGCTTTCTTTTTTATTGGTTAATTGTTATTCCATTTTAAGATCTTCCCCTAACAACAGGTATGCATATTACATGGTTCAATCTCAAACTGAAATTTATATTCTTTTATTTTACTCTTTGCTGAATCTATCTTATTTTAATTTTATCTTTTGTCACACATATATATATTCATACAATAGAATGTTTTATTTTAATAAATTTTATTTTTCAAAATCACTTTTTTATATACCCAAGTTTTATTCTAATCACTCAAAGCATACAAAAACTATGCATTTCAAATGTGAGAGTGTTAGGCTTGTTAGACCATATCATCTACATATAAAGGATTTAAGTAGCAAGAGCAATTTAGTCTTAGTGAAATTGCTCACTGCTTCAAGGTACCTAATTAGATATTAAAATACTTAGGTGCTTTAAAAAATTCTATCTCTATTTCAGTATATTTCCATCTGAACTATATTTCTCTATTAAATATGATTACTGAGCAATGACAGAATCCATGGTCATTCGTTGTTCATTCATTACCAGTTCTCATTTATAGTTGAAATGAATATTTTCCTCAATTATATTTTTAATCATTCCCAATCATCCTTTCTTTTTTTATACAAGAAAATATTAAGGCTTGAGAAAGTTTCTGCAGAGTAATAAAATTCATTAGATTAGATTAATATACATGGACTGCTCAACTATTATTAATTTAGACAGACTTTCATTTTTCCTCCTCTGATTACACAGGACATGATTTATGGTACATGAAACAGTCAAATTGAACTTTTGAAACCTAAAATTCTAGAGTCGTATTGATATTATTTGCTTTGAACTCAACTGGTTTTTGTTTCTTTAAATGATAAAATATATCCCCTTTTAAATTGAAAAATATATTGCAGCAAGTATATTAGCTACATCGTTGTCAGAGAATAATGGATCATTTTTAATCTTATTAATGGTCTATTGAGTCATCATACAACATAATATGTTTAATTTTTTAATTTCATTAGTTTTATTGTAGCATATGTGCAGCAAAATTTTGTTGCCTGTGTCTATTGAATATGCGTGGGGAAAATGTTTTATTTCAAAGGCAAAAAGTGAAAAAATATTGATAAGACCACTACTTTCCCTCAACTGGAGAGATGACAAAGTGTTAGTAGGAATATTTAATATTGTATTTTTAATAATCTAGCATACTGAATTATTCCTTGAAAAATGTCAATTTATACTACTGACTCTTGCCTCTCAGTGGGCCAAAATATTCCTGTTTGAGAATTATGAAGAAGAGCATAAGTGTTTTAATTTATCTTTTTTATTTTAAAGTTAATGAAAAATGATACAAAATTTCAAAATAAGATGATGGGAAATTAACAATGGTTATTATACTGCATATTGTTATCTTCAGAGTAGTTGCTCAGATTAGCAGATATAGGCATGTAAGATTAATCCAACAATATAAACACTGTTCCTTTCAATGAAGTAATAGAAATTAGTAGTACCATTATCTTAGCTATCCTGTGTATATATATGCTAGCTAAGAAATACACATATATTTCTTCCTTCTTTTCTCCTTTGCCCTGTGCTGGTCTGTCTTTCCTTTTGAGCACTTTGCCTTTTAGGTATCCATTCGACCTCTTGTATTTCATTTACTCTTTTAGATTTTTATGCTAGGGAGAAAATGTGGTGTTTACACAGGCGAATCTGATTTATTTCACTTATGAGTATGGTCTCTAGTTGCATCCATTTACCTACAAAAGCCTCGAGTTTATCTTTCTTTTTAGCTGAGTAACACTCCACTGTATGAAAATATCAAATTATTTTTATCCATTAATTGGTTGGTGGACATTAGGTTGTTTCCAAGATGTAACTATGAGAAGTTGTGTTGCTATAAACATGGGTGCACATATACCACTGTGGTATGATGTTTTCAATTCTTGTGGAAAAATACCCAGAAAAAAGATAGCTGTGTAGAATGGAACTGCTAATCCTAGGTTTTCTTGGAGTCTCCACAGTGATTTCCACATGGGTCGTACCAGTCTACCCTCCTACCACCAGTGAAGGAGGGTTCCTTTTCCCCTATGTCTCCACCAATATTTCTTATGAGTTGATTTCTTGATGATAGCCAGTCTTTCTGGGGCAAGATGGAATCTCAGTTCTGTTTTAATTTGCATTTCATACTGACCGGTCATGTTGAACATTTTTTATATGTTCTTCACTTGAGAAGTGTGTATTCATCTCAGATGCCCATTTTTGGATTGGGTCTTTGAATTTGGGGGATCTGAGTTTTTACAATTGTTTATATGTTCTTTATATGTTCAAGATAGAAGTACTTTGAGGGACAATAGTCTAAAATTTTTTTCCAGTTTATAGATTTTCTTTGCACTCTTGTTGATATCTTTTGCTGTGCAAAAGCTTTTTAATATGATGAGATCCAAGATGTTGATTTTTGAGGTATTCCCTGCACAGTTTGGTGTTTGTTCAAGAACTCTCTGCCTACCTCTATGTCTTCAAGATTTCTACCTACTTTGTCTTCCAATAGATGCAATGTTTCTGTTTTATTATTTAGATCTTTGATCCTTTTTTGGGGGGGTACCAGGAATCAAACTCAGGACCTTGCACTTACCAGGCAGGCACTTATGCCACTGAGCTATGTCTCTGGCCTCTTTGATCCATTTTGACTTTAGTGCATGGTGATAGACATGGGCCTAGTTTTAATTTTTGGAATGTTGAAAGCCAGTTTTTCCAGCACCATTTATTAAAGAGGCTATCTTTCATTTTGTCAAAGATAAGGTGGCTAAGTGTGTTTGTATTTTTGTCTATATCTTCTAATCTTTTCCATTGATCCTCAGGTCTGCTTTTTTTGCCTGTATCATGCTGATTTTATTACAGTAGCATTACAGTATAATTTCAAGTGAGGAATTACGATGCCTCTTCCTTCGCCTTTGTTGCCCAGGATTTCCTTTGCTATTGTAGATCTCTTCTGGTTCCAGATGCATTTTAAGAATGTTTTCTGTAGATCTCTGAGGTATGCTAATGGTATTTTGATCAAGATTGCATTAAATCTATATAACATTTTTGGGAATATGGCCATTTTCACTAAATTGGTTCTTTCTATCTATGAGCAGGGAATATCTTTCCATTTTCTGAAATTCTCTTCAATCTGTTCTTTCATAGTACTTCAATGCATAGATCTTTCACTTCTTTTGTTAGATTGATTCCTACATATTTCTTTTTTTTTTTTTTTGATGCTATTGTAAAAGGTGTGGTTTCCCTAATTTCCCTCTCAGTGAGTTTGTTGTTTGTGTACAGGAATGCTATTGTTTTCTGAGTGTTGATATTGTATCCTGCTACATTACTGAATTCAGTTATTAAATCTAGAAATCCTTTTCTGGAGATTTTGGGTATTATATGTAGAGTATCATATCATTTATGAAAAATGATAATTTCACTTCTTCCTTTTGCATATGCTTTTAATTTATCTGTGGACTATGGTGGAGTTGAGAACTCAAGTTTATTCCACAAGCAGAAATTATTAGGGAAAACTTTTTCTAATTCAAATATCACAACTTATTGAACACATGAGTAATAGCAGTACAATAACAGGCAAATAATATTCATTTTTTTCTTCTAGGTAGATGTAAACAAGGACAAGATTCTGTAGGGTTTTATAGGACAAGATTCTATAGGGTTTTATAGGCCATGTTATAGATCTGAGATTTTTCTAGTAGTAAAGAAATTCAACATTTGTGGATACCTGAGGACCCATTCAACATGATGAATAGCAGGTAAAATACGAATGGTTCGTACCCATTAAGCTTTGATGCAATGATTTCAGTATTTGAGACCTGTGTATAATTAGATTATTTGAGTCAAAGTCACTCGTAGTTAGACTCAAAATACAAACAGTAAACAGACTATTTAATCCACCTCTAACATTGACTCTTGTCAGCATTATTATTATTCGGGGTTTGCAGTATAAAAACTGAAATCATGTAACAATATGGACACTGGTGGGAAAGCTACAGAAATATTATTATTATGTAGTGTTCTGTGTTGTAAGTTTTTCCTATTTCTTTGTTGCATCAATAAAGCCAAACAGCTGGAAAAACTTCCCTTGGTTTTTCAATGTGTTTTGTTATTGCCCTAATGTGGGAGGGCACAATGGTCACAAGTGTAAAAGGTTCTTTTACATTAAATTACACCGAGTAAATTTCCTTGCTCAGTAGATGATAGCAGCTGATTTCTTCAATTTAGTCACAAAAGAGTCTGACATGAAATCTGAAGCTACCACAGAGTGACTCAACTTTGGAGATTACAGAGATGCTGATGGGCTTGTAGTGGACTAAATTAATGTTTATGACTTTCTCTGTCCTGTTCTTTGTTGTTGCTGCTGCTGCTCCTGCTGAAATTTGGCTTTGGTCCTTGTGGTTTTGTTAGTCCTGTTGGCTTCTGAGGTTGGCGTTAAGAATAGAAATAGAATAAAGTACATATAAATGGATAAAATGCCACAAAGCCTTATATTTCTTTCAAGACTGACAGTCATAACAGAGTGCTCAGTTGTAAATTTGTACTATTTTGCTAAAGTGGTTTTTTTGTTTGTTTGTTTTTGTTTTTATTTTTGTTTTCTGGACTGGGAATCAAACTCATGACCTTGTGCTTGCCAGGCAGACGCTGTGCTGCTAAGCTAAATCGCCAGCCCCTCAGAGTTTTAATTTTAGATTTTTTCACTAAGCATAAATATTATCAGAACTAGAACTTGTTATTGGATTGAATCTTGAGTAGTTAATTTCTCTTCAAGAATATTTTGTATCGCCTTCATTGACTATATACATTGTTGTAGTCTCACTATTTTTCTGTAATTTATATCTCATAATTAAATCATATAATTTTATGTTTTAGTCCTTCACTTAGAAGCAGACTCCTTAGGAGTTTTGCAAAACTTCTGTTGTCTATCAGTACTAATTTCTATCATATTTAATAGCTACATGTAATGATATTACTTTGAATTATTTTAGTTTTTCTCAAAATTTAAATTCTACCTGGACAGCTTTTTAATGGCCCTACTATTTTCTACCAAGCAGATGTAACTTAATTTATTTATGCTATTACCCAGTGGAAACTGCTTCCAACTTTTTATCAACATTACACATCAAACATCTTTCAAATAACAATGAGAAGCAAGGAGTGTGGCTAGCTTCAGCATGTCAAGTACCTGTGATGTGACCAATAGGAGAGAAGACTTCTTCTTCCTTATCAGGAAAGGCTGAGCAAGACCCATTTTTTTACAAAACCAAGATGCGCCTTCTTCCTACAAGTTTGAAGTCACATTTTCTTAAGATCTGGAGTACAAAATTTTTCTAGAAAATTCTCCATACAGCTAAATTTCACAGAAAAACTGCTGACTGCCAGTTCCTTTGTCTATACAATCACTTGCCAGATATGTCCTTCCATTTATACTTTTAAAAGGCAAAGTATTGATAGCAAGTGTTAAGGAGCTGTGTCTGTCATTTGGAGTGTAATCACTCTGGCCCCTGCAAATCTCTTTGTACAGTGAGGATAGAATAGTGAATGACAGGTCTTTTCTTGCTGGCCTTGGACATTCAGGTTTCTCTGACACACCTGCTCCTTCAGTAGTCGTGTGTAACACTGTCGTGTTTGCTTTCATTTGCATTACTGCAATCCAGGACATAAATGTGTTTTCATACAACTGTTCTTCTAAATAAATAAGAGCTGTCAAATTCAGGAGCAGTTCAGAACACTTGACATACCAGGAAATTTGCTAAGCATTTACATATATTATTTTAATTAACTAATTAATTACTCAATTTAATAATGAAGAGACTAAAAATTTAAGAACCTACGTATCATATCTAGAGTTACATAGTAATTAAGGAAGTGCTGATATCTGAGTTCAGCTCCCAGAGGGATAAAGCATTCTTTTTCTTCTGATGGGGTGGGAGAGAAGTTGCTGAGATTCAGCATAGAAGGCAGGAGGAGAATGGGAAACTGCACATAAGAGTTAGAGTTCATGATTTTGAAAAGAATGCATTTTGGACTTAAGACCTGAAACCTAAGGTGTGTTTTAGTGATATTTTGTAATCCTTTAATTTACTAATTTGGTTGCCTGAAGCAACTATATTAATAAAGTGAAATGGATCATTTAGTTCACAATCTGAAATCTTGAAGTCCAAGATCAAATACGTCATTGGTTTGGGCCTGTCTTGGTGGCACTGAGGGGCAGTAGCAGGAAATTGAGACAAAGCAAGCAGTCATATCTCAAGAGGAAGCAGAGAGAGAGAAAGAGATAGAGACAGAGACAGAGACAGAGAGAGACAGAGAGAGAGACAGGGGAAAGGGCCGAGGTGTCTTGGTTACTTTCTCATTGCTGGGAAACAGTACTCAACGTCTTCAAATCTAAGGAGGAGAGGTATATTTTCTCTCACGGTTTGCAGAGGTTTCAGTCCATAGTCATCTGGCCCCAAAGTAGGGTGGCATGGCAGGGGGCACAGAAGAAGAGAAACAGTTCATCTCACGGCAGCAGAAAGCAAGGGGTGACCAAGACACTTGCACTCTTTCAGACAGCGCCCCCAGTGACCCACCTCTACCAACTAGACGTTGTTTTCCAATGTCACATTTAGCTGTAAACCCATCGGTGCACTAACCCACTGATAAGTGTCACACAACCATGATCCATTCACCACTCAAACACTCCACTTAGCAGTGCATGAGGCTTTCAGGGATATCTCGTTATAAACACGACACCAGGGTCCCACCGTCCCCTTCAAGGCTTGCCTCTAGGGCCCTAAGGAACTGTCAAAAGCTCACCTAGAATGGTTCCACTATCTTCCAGTAGCAACATCCTGGGAACCCACTGTTCAGCATACGGGCCACTGAACCTCCAAACTAGAGCAGCAAGAAAAAGCAGAGCTTATTATCATACAGTGGAAAAAGGCTTCTCACAGGAGTATTATATGAGTTGCTCAAAAGTGTGTCTTACTTTCAGAATGAAGGTGAAAAGTGGAGAGCACAGTTATGTTCATTTAAAAACAAACTCAAGGGACTAAGAAGGGGCTGAGTTACTGGTCTATGAAGTTATGAACAGACATACAAGTAAGATAGTTGCCAAGAAATTCAAATAGGGAACATGTGGGAGAGATGGTGCAAAACTAGTGAACTGGAGTTGACAATTAGGAGACCAGAGAATGTGGACATGACATGTGCACCCTGAGGTAACTGGAGAGTGGAAGAGTTTCAAGGTTACATAAAAGTTAGAAACTATGAATGAGACCCAAGATTGCATTATGTCAGGAGGGAGAAGAACTCTTTGCTAAAGGTTGAAGACATAAATATTCTTAACAATATGATGGTAAGAATCATTATCTGATCACAGGTAGAAAAGGACTCAGGAGAAGGAATAAAAAAGCCCTAAGGAAGATATTGAAATGCACAAAAAATAAATCTAAAGAGATAAATAGGAGTGAAAGCTTTATGATTATATCAAGCATGGCAGCTCATGCCTGCTATCTCAGCGCCTTGGGAACCTGAGGCAGGAAGACTGAGATTTTTTGGGTCCAGACTGGGCAAAGCAGTCACTTAGAAAGACATTGTCTCAAAATGAAAAATAAAATAATAACCCTGGAGATGTATCCCAGTGTGAAAGTCCTGGGTTGAAACCCTAATACTGAAAAAAAAATATCTTCATAGTTGTGAATAACCATAGAAAGCCTGTCTAACTTTCTAAAACTTCACAAAAAGAAATTCAAACTCAGTACCATAATAAATACATACATGACTACCTACCTACACACACACACACACACACACACACACCCACACACACACATACACACTCAATATTCTGTGCTATGGCGCATAAATTGAGACAAGAGTTTATAATCAATCATATCAATGTTAGACAAAAATAAATGAAGTTTTCCTAGCATTTTCATTCAAAAGTGTGTTACTTATGGCAAGAAGGGTTTTCTACTTCTGCGCTATTTTTCCCATATATTAGAGAATGTTTTTCTAACACAGAGGTTGTTTTCTTCTGCAGCTCAAGAAATCAGAGTAGAAATTGTGAACAGCAATATACTGAGCATATGCATTTTTCGGCTTTTTGGTTGATGTCTGAATGAATGGACTACTAACTGCACAGAGCTGATGTGGCTGGGCCAGAGAAGCCATCTGGAATGATAGCATCCAAAAGCCACACGTATCCTTCTTTCATGGTTTTATTGCATTCTATGATAGCATTCTTTTTTGAGGCTCATGTTAACCAGAAAGGGCGGGGTAATAACTTCCAATAAAGCAAACAAACAAAAGGCAATATTGTAAAAGAAAAAAGTTCCAGTTCAAAGGTAGCAGTGATTGTGCCCAGACCGTTAACTGACTAATACAAGGAGTGATGACCTTGTGAAGTCTGCTGGTGATGAGGTCATAAAATGTGACAGAAAGAGATTGCAGTTTTTATTGTTCCATTGATTTCACCTTTTCCCTTTTCGATATGAAGTTGGCTAAAGGACTTTTTATTTTGTTACTCACTGAGTCTAGGGAGTGTACAGAAGCAATGATCTTGCTTCCCAACAGGTACTAAGGATGTTTCAAGGTGTTTAGGTAAAGTGGCTTCAGGTGAGAACTAAGGTGCAACTTGCATCTTGCCTGGCATGTGTAATGAGAATCATAACAGCCAACCCATTAGGTGATACAGAAGCAGCAAAAGCAGAATGGCTTTCAGAATGCAATTGTCTGTTTTCAGGAAATTGTTTTGATCATATGAAGAGAGGAGAAAAACAAACATAGACCATTAATAGTGACATAGGTATATTTGTTTAGAACTTTTTGATATATTTCCATTCCATTAATGAGAAAAATAGATTATTTTTATAGGTCAAATATAGTCTTTTCCTATGATATATGATTCACAAATGAGAAAAAGTCTTTCTTTACAGTTATCAAAATCCATCTACCTAGGTAAATTTAAGTCAACTACAAAGGAAAATATTGTCCACCAAACTTGTCTTCGGGTTTCACCAATAAAGGCAAGTGACATAACCAGTGAAACTCTCAGACAGAGCTTTGAAAGCAAATGTGCATAGAGAATGTATGTAAATATTATTACCTATGCTATGTAGTGAAGGCAAATTGAGGGTGATCAAACCAAGCAGTATTTTTAAGGTCAGAAATGTACTAAGTAAGGTCAAAGACAGAACTTTTACACCTGATTTATAAAATAAATTATTTTTCCATTATTTCTGTGGTCTGGTCTTTTTCAGCAACACAAGTTAAAAATTGCTTAGATGCAAGGTTGATGGGTAATGTGTTATCAAAACTTGAGAATAAATACATTTAGCTTTGCAAAACAGGAGTATATTGTATTAGTATTAATCTATACTTGGAAAACTTCCCTTAAAAACTAAGATTAAAGAATTTATATTTTCCATTTGGAAATGATCTCAGGGGATATGAGTTTATAAGAGAAGCTTAACTGAGGGCTTATACATTTTTAAGTTCATACAGATATTTATAAAAATTATAGTGTAAGACAAATTGTAAACCGTATCCTTAGCTTTAAGATAAAAGCTCTTAATTTACAAAGCTTAAGCATACAAGAATATAGCTAGGAGCCTTTATTGCAGAAAGTTTTAATAAAATCATCATAATCCTCATGACCATTTCATTAAAATTTGATCTCTTTGTTCATTATATTGATTGCCCTAAAAACTCAATACAGGATATGATTTCATTCAGTGTGGGAAGCTTGCCTAAAAGAAATAATAAACACAAGAAAGGAACTTCTAATGAAGATAAGTACCTCACTGCTTGGAAACAAAATTTTAAAATCATAAAAATCCAAGTGTTGAGAGCCCTGTAAATTGGCCACCAGCTACTTTTCCTCATATAGTTTGTGGACCCTCCGAGCTCTCCACTGCAGCTGGAGGCAGGCACTTTGCCTGCTGGGGGCTCCCATGCCCAGTCTGCATGAACTGCATCAGTAGTCACTCCGTTCCTTTGGATCAGAATGAAGCTTCCATTTCTTTAGGTTTTCCCTCTCCTGGAAATGCTCTGTATGTGCACTTGCAAACTCCTCTGAGAACTTCTATCTGGTTACAACCTTCTAAATGTTCACTGTACATCCTCTTATTCTTAGATTGTCTTCACTGTTTACATCACTTTTCTGGGTTTTACACCAACTAGCCAGGGTTTTCTTTTTAAACTTCCATTGTTAGCAATCATCCCATATTACATCCGGCTTCACTGGCACTGAAATCCCAGTAGTTCTCATTTCCTTTGTGGTCAGGTCAGTTAACTTCCTTAAGATAAAATTTTATCATAGGCAGAAAGGAAATAAGGAAGACAATAAATAAATTTAATTGATACAAAATTGCATTCCCATGACAACAAGAAGCCACAAAACAAGCATTCAAATTAAGTCCTTCCTTACTTCTAATCCTGTGTCCTTTCCTAAATAGCTCACTAGAAATCCATGCTACACTGCTACATAATTTTGAGCTATTGATTATCAATTCTAATTTCCTGGTACCTTGTTTGCTTCTTGTTGGTAGCAATGGTTCATAGTAATCTCAGCACACACACACACACACACACATACACACACACACACACACACACACTTGGATTCTTTCTAAATTTTAAAATAAAGACTCAAAATTTAAGAAAAGCTAACACGTTTAAATTGAGCTAACAATAACACTTTCAAAGGCTCAAAGATAGTGCAAAGGACTGAAAGAAGAAAGAGCCCCTTTCTAGCTTTATAGAATGGAAATAAAGGTCAATTTGTTCCATATGAAATTAATAGCATGATTGTTCCAAGACACCACCATTTGCCCTTTGAGTATTATTATGATGATTATTATTGCTTAGTAGAATTAGTGGTACTAATAAAACACAGTAGCTACTATAGAGTGACTATATATTGAATTTCTCTACATTGCAAATGCTTTCTTCTTGTATTTTCAAAATATTTTTATAGCTCTTCAATAGAGTACAGTCTTTTTCAATATAACTAAATTATTAATGTATGGAATCTAATGTGTAAAAAATACTGAATATATCTGCTGATAAATGATAACATGCTTAATTTTCTTATCTGTATCTATTATTTTGAAAGAAAGAAGCATCTAAAATGAAATGATAAAAATGAATAAAAAATAATACCCAATAAACTAAAGAAAATCATCATGGTAATATAGTTAACTTGTACTCATTATGAAGTTAAATAAAGAATCCCTGGAACAAACCACTCTTTAGTAGTTCTGATAAAATGAAAACTAGACCATGCTACTCTTCTGTCAAATCCTCTCTAGTATCTGCGCATTTGTCTCAGAGGATACAAACATATCTGCCTTTCTCTCTTTTTCCTCCCCCATTTCTTCCTTTCACCACCCAAATGACTACCCAAATGACTACCCAAAGCTTAACCTTACCTGATATGCTCCGCTTCCTCCGTCAGTCACATGGTTCAGCAGTTTCTTCTTGATGCTACACCTCAAATTTACCTTTATCTGTAGTTCTGTCTCCAGTCATAGCAGAGCTCACTAGGGAACTCCTGTCCTTATCACAGAGACGCTCCCCTCTCTTTTATATAAAATTACAACTGACCTGTCCCACATAGGCTCATGCATGCACACATATTTTTCCTTCTTGTTTTTTACCTAAAAAGTGATGTTTCTTTACACTCATTGCCCTCTAATGTGCCCCATTATTTATTATTTGAATTCCTGCATAGGTTTCGAAATCATGGGAGTATGTGTTTGTTTTGTGGATCTATATCCACTGGAATTAGTACACTGTCACAATACATGACACTAATAAGTTGATAGTTGAATTAGTGTTCCCTATTGTGTATCTCTATGTAAATATTTCAGTCTTAGGGTTTTTAGCATTTATCAGGCCATATTTTAATTTTGAAAGACAGAAAACTCCTGTGGAATATATTTCTCCATAAAAGTGTTCAAATATTCCTGTTAGGAAATCTTATGAGTGTACTCAAGTGTCTTAGGATTTGTTCGACAAAAGAGGTAACCAAGGTAAACTCCATTAAAAAAGCATGTTTTCATGGATATTGGAAGTATGTATAGATAAAATTAGTTCTCAGCTAATACTAACTACTTTCACCAAAATAGTAGGAAAATGACTAAGTAGTATCATGTTGCTTCTCAAATTTAATCTTCTAATCCAGGGTTGAGCATACCATAACCTGTTGCCAAAGTGCCTTTACCTTGTTTACTTATGGAATTACTATCAGTGATTGAGCCAAGGATCACTTTTAGCTTTTGCAAAGTTACAGTCTAAATGCTTATATAAGTACCTACAATAATATCCTCCAGTTCTGCCTCTTTGTTTACAAATCCTAAGTTCCTTGCTATGTTGTTCTTAAAGAATGCTTACCAAATCCTCTTCTAGTTATTTAATGTTAAAAAAGGATCTAAAGTTCATTAACAAGATAACTGCATGAGTATCTTTCATTAATGGAGGACTCACAGTGTGTTTGAAAGTTGATAAGCACTTCTTATATTTTACTTCAAGTATTTATGATATTCTTGCAAGTAAGACATTTTAATCCTAGCTTTAAATCAGAATAAAAGCTCATAGAAATAAACAACTTAGCCAGGGTTATATTAGTAGTTTCCTTAGCTAACTAGTAATCCACTCTATTGAGTTAGAGAACTCTAGTCTATGAAACTCTACAGCTTATCTCTTCTCAACTTTGTGCCAAATAATAACTACAAAAGCAGCATCAGCAGCAACTGTAAAGCACAGTGAAGTGCAGAGGAAAAAAAATAAGATCACTGAATAAACTGTAATCTCCACGGAAGATGGAATTTCCTGGCGGGCAGTCTATTGCCTTAGCTATCAAAACTCTCTTTTAATTTCTGCTCTGTTCCAATAATATATAAAGTAAGGTAGTTTGTCACCTAGTGGCCAAGAAAATAAAGAAGTGTGCCAACACCCCAAATCCCATCTTGTCATGATTTGCTGTTTCCCAGATGTAACTGTAACCTAGATGAGCCCGATCTTTTCTAGAGCAGGCCACAGCCAGAGGCTGTGTTTACTAAACCATAATGACATGTATGTCGGGTTAAGTCATCACGAGTACTAGGCAATGATCATCTCAGTAACAACTCATGATGAATATACTGAAATTCTGAGATATTAATGTTCTTGATACTGCTTGAAAGAACAGGTTTTCTGCTTATTTCTTTTATGAATAAAAACAAGTAATAAGTAGTTTTCAGGTAAGCAAATTAACCCTGCATGTTTTCATGGGAAAATATATTCAAACATTTTTTTGGTTTGACCTATGTGAACTCTGAAACACATGATGTCAATGGTGCATTTAAGACAAAACTGAAGAGACAGTAGCTGAGAAAAGGATGCCAAAAACATTACCTTTTTGTTTTTGTTTTGTTTTTGGTGGTTTTTTTGGTACCAGGGATCAAACTCAGGACCTTGAGCTTGCCAGGCAGGCACTTGTGCCACTGAGCTATATTCTCAGCCCCTAACATTACCTTTTTGTAAGACATAAAATTATTTAAACAAACTAATCCTAAAGAGTCATCACCAATAGTGAGCCTCTCTATGTGTACATTTTTCTAAGAGGCATTAATACTTTTTGTTGAAAAACTTCACACTCATACCCAGTTTTATATACTTAACTATGCACATGAACACATTTACCTATCATTCTATTTACACTTCTATATAACATGCAGGGAAATTTTTTTCTTACTAAATTAAGACTACCATCAAGTTAAGTCCATTTCCCAGGAAACTATAGAATATTGAGTTCTTAGTCTATTGAGTTCACAGTTCCTGCTGATTTCCCTGATTGAATTGTTTGCTGTTATTTAGCATTTGCTGAGATGAATAGGCAGGGAGTCAGCTCAGAACATAATTTTACATATGAGTCCCTGCCTAATGGTACATACAGTGAGTAGAACAGCATACAGCAAAGCAAAGTATAGTTTATTTGGAAAATAAAAGGAAACAATTTACAAGTAAGTAATATTGGTAAGATGATAGCTCAAAACACTGATAGGCAAACTTTCTTTCTTTCTTTCTTTCTTTCTTTCTTTCTTTCTTTCTTTCTTTCTTTCTTTCTTTCTCTTTTTCTCTCTTTTTCTCTCTTGATTTTTTAACATGGGTCTCATTATGTAGTTCAGGCTGGCCTTGAAACAAAACTTTAAGCAGTCCGTCTGTCTCAGCCTCCCAAGTCCTCGGACTACAGGTATGCGCCATCACACCTAGTGGCCTGATAGGCATTTTCTGTAGTTTTTTCACTACTAAATAGTGCATAATTATGAAAATATATTATCAGCCATTGACCTGGCCATCCCACTTACTCAAAGTTTGCAGAAGGAACTGCTAACCTGCATGATCCTAATGGATAGAAGTCCTAATGTTTTCAAGTGTCATGTCATTTTTGTGTTTTTGAATACTAATTATTCTTTAATATTAAATGAAGCAAAATGAGTTGAATTAAGGTTGAATTTACAAATGAATTACAAAGTAAAAGTGTTAATATTTTAGAAACTTTCTGGCAGAGACAAAAAAAATAGAAGATAGGAAAATATTTCACTAAATTGAGTTAAATATCTTTTAAACTAAAAGTCAAACTATGAACCTATAACTATACTTAGCAAGTACTCATATGTGAAAGGTATAATTAAAGTATTTAAATATAGAAGTAGTAATGGAGTATATACTCACTTTTAGAATAAAGTTGAAATATATACACACAACTGTATAAGTAATTATAGTATTTCTGTGTATGAGAGTTGAAAATAACTGTCATGATAAATAACTGGACATTTATAATACCTAAACTGTCACCTGAATCCAATAAAGTGTGTCTTCTCTTCTAAAGGAAAACCTGTGTTTAAAGTTCAACTTTGAAATCTAAAAATAAAAATATTACATGTGGAATATAGGTCTTTAAAGTATCTCAGAAAATATGTCTTCCTCCAATAAAATTTACTTAGATACTAATTAATATTAGGATTACTTGTTTTCCATACCTGTATGGTATGTTCAGAATCTTGAGAAATACTGCAGAATGAACCAATACACTGCAACCTTTAGCCATCTAAAGTTCAGCAAAAGTAGGATAACTAATCTACTATAAGTCACACACTGCTCTGAAATTTAAAGTGTTCCGCTGACCTACCTAACCCCAACAGAGTTCTGAAAGTCACTGTGTCCTCCCTTATGATTAAAGAAAATGTATAGTAGTGAATTCTGTGCTTTAGTCATAGGCCTGCTGAAAGCTAGCAGCAAGGGCACTTTGTAGAGTCGGCTCGGTGCTGCAGTGTGGGAAGGAGACCTTTTCGTTTCATGGAGCCTAATAACCTGCCAAGCTGTTTAAATATGTGATAGCAGTCACCAAGGCAGTGATTTTGCTTTTATCTTACATGTCTGATTGAAAAACCAATCCCAAATTCCAAACAGAAATTGCAGTAAGAGCTGTGGGGACTGTCTTAAGTGCTGAGCTTAGCGTCTCACTATATGATGCCAATATCAAGAGCCAAGACTTATAGGCATGGTAAGCTACCTTACATCATAGGGCAGGCCGGAGTAAGCGTAAAATTGACCCCTGGTCATGTCTGTTTCTGTGTCAAGCATTCTGCCACCGAGTTGCGATATGTAGGACACATGAGGAAATACATTCCCAGATCCAAGACTATTTTTGCAAAGGTAATTCTCTTTTTAATGCAATGGTAAGAACCCCTGACCTGAAAAATATGGGAATTTTCCCTCCTCAATGTTACCAAATAAAATTTGTGCCTTTTGATGTCTATAGCAGTTCTGCGATGGGTCTGCGTGCATTCTTTAGCTGTTGAGTTATGAAAATGGGAGAAACACAAAGTTACCTTCTACATTACTACTAATATGGAGCAATAAGAAGTGGATCACATAAAAATAATAAACCTGCAAATATACAATGCATCTGAAGGTTTTGGTAGTTCAGAAATGCATCTTCGAAACCATGTTACTTAGGCAGCAATGGCATTAACACCTTTATGGCTGCAAATAAACTGATGGATATAGGACATTCTAGGAGGCCATTTTAGGCCACTAAGCAGTTATTCTGCAGTTCGATACATGATACCACAGTCCACTGAGTGGATAGGCCACCCAGAAATAATGGCAGCTTATTGCTTATTAAAGTATATTGCCATTTACTTTGACCCTTGACAAACTCTATTCTTCAAGGTTTTCCCTCTGCCTTTCTTTTTCCTCTTGACAGGTAATGATTTCAAAAGATCTATTAGATATTATATGCATAATGAAAGTGCAAAGCTTCCTGTCAGGTACAATAGACTGCATTTTTTATTTGAGGCCTCAAAGTTATACTTCTGACATAAGTACTCCGAAGGTCAGTGAGGACTGTGTTTCCTATCTCACTTCTCTGGCAGATATTAGCACGGTTACTTCGTTAATGCATAAGAGTTTTCTTTTCTTTTTTTTGTTTCCCTTTATCTTGAAGGTCAGTGTCTTCTTCCATATGCAGGAGGTCAATGATGTTCTCTATCTAATGGTTTCATCCCTTTCATTATTATACACTTTGCAAGTTTGTAGTAATATAGAATAATAAAAATTGGCTCATTAGTTTTTCTCCTATAAAAAGATATTGTAATATTACAGGCACATTTTCAAAGCATAAAAACTTTAAAAATATCAGCCTTAACTTCTGCTACAATTTTTACTTTTGTACATTCTCTTCCACATGCATAATACAGTTTTAAATAACTGCCATCATTATGGAGATGATGATATTTGTGTGTTGCACTTAAAGTTTCTCTTACTAATTATGAAGAGTGATCCTAGCTACTGTTTTCATGGCTACTGATAATTTTATCATTTTGATGCATCACATTCTTTTATGTTCTTACAGGATGGACAATATTTTTACTATTATTGATAATGCAACAAATTTTTTCATGCATATATTTGAAAGTCAATTGCATTATTTTTAAGGTAATGTCCAATATCAGAATAACTTAGCAAACAGATGTAATAATTTCCAAAAGATCTGCTCAAAGTTATAATGTTAACAAATCTGAGAAATTATTCAATTTCATGAGAATTATTTACATTCAGTATGATCATTTGTATTTGGTTATAAAATCTTTGCTGCTTATTCTAAGGTGTTGTTATTGATATTTCTTCAATAATACCCAAGAATGTACATTGTCACAAGTTTTCTTCACTAAATTTATTTTTTTCTATATAAATTCCCCATAATCTTTTATATGTTTGTAATGGAGCCTCCATTTTTTTGGATAAATATTGGTAGTATTATACTAATTATACATCTATGCTTCTATTTTAATTTCATTTAAGCATATGTCCATGTATGTGCTCTTTTGAGATGGCTGAGAGAAGAAAATGGCCCTAAAAGTATTGCTAGTCATGCTGGACTTTAGCTTTGAAACTTAGCTGCATATCTCTTGACTCCATAACTCTCAGGCTACAATTTCCTCACATACCAAAATATAGTTTTAATTCTTTCATTTAACTTGTGAGTTGACCTCAGAGTCTAACTGAAATTACTTTGCTTGTCATTATCAGTAGCAGAAGTCTCAGGTTTAAAAAGAAGCACTTATTTTTGACACATTTTATTTTTTATACCAGTTTATCAAGTTCTTAGCAAAACAGAGCAGAAAATATAGAGTCGTCTATATTTCTCCCCATAAGCACACTCTCCATTATCAACTTCCTGGGCCAGAATAATACATTCACTGCATTAAAATCCATGAGCTACAAAGGCATCATTTGCTCCCAGTGTCCATGCTTTATGTTATAGTCCCCTCATGATGGCATACACTTTACAGATTGAGACACAGTACAATGACATGTATCTGTCACTTTAATATCACACAAACAATTTTCATTCATATCCTAAAAATTTTTTGTTCTCAACCTATTTGTTATTTTCCTCTTTTTTAAAAGTATCTCTATAATCTTATGAATACAGTAAGGAATGTTTTTAGATTATCTGTAATTTAGTATTATGCATTTGTATATCTTCCATGCCTTTGCATGCTTTGTAACTCATTATTTTTGGTGCTGAATAATATTCCATTGTCTGAATGTAAAATAGGTTTTCAATTCACTTTCTGAAGTACATTTTGGTTCCTTTTAAATTTTGTCTATTATGAATAAACCTGCTATAAATTTCTGTAGGTAAGCTGTGTGTGGATGTAGTTTTAACTCATCTGAACACATTTTGTGAGCGAGGGCTATATTGCACGGAAAAAGTATGCTTAGTTTTGCAGAAAGACTGCTGCAGTACCTTCCTAAGTGACTTTAGCATTGTGCGCTTCCACTGACAACAACTCAGAACTCCCAGGCTCCACACCCTGGTCAGCATTCAGGGTTGGAATTTGGTCATTCCACTGGGTGTGTACCGTCCAGTCGCTGCGTAGGTGTTGCCCATCTTTTTATAGATTCACTTGCACTTTGCATACTTTCTTTGTTCAGGTGTTTGTCAAGGCTTTTGCAGATTATTTGCTTTATTAAATAGTTTGTTTATTGTTAAGCTTTAAGAATTATTTGTATATCTTAGATAATAGTTTTATCATGTGTGTCTTTTGCAAATCTTTTCTCCTAGTTTATGGTTTATCTTCTCCTTGTATTTATTGCATCTTTCACAGAGCAGTTATTAATTTTATGAGGTTCAGCTTGTAAATTATTTCTTTCACAGATTGTGGTTTTGGTGTTGTAGCTAAAAAATCATTATCATATCAATGCCAACTATATTTTCTACTACATCATCTAGGAATTTTACAGTTGGACATTTAAGTTTAAGCATATGATCCATTTTAACGCAGTTATCATGAAAGTGTAGATTCAGTGTTTAGACTTTTATTCACATTTGTATGTTCATGTGTACCAGGAGCATTTCTTTAAAAATCTGTCTTTTCCGTCCTGTACTATCTTCTCACTTTTCATAACAATCCATTAGGTATGTTTTTGCTGAAGTGTTTCTGGACCTTCTCTTACTTGATCTATTTGTCTCTTCTTTCACCAATGCCACACTGTCTGGATTATTGTAGCTTTATTTTTCTTTTATTTTAAAGATAGTAGTAAGGAAAAGAATAATAGCAAAATGTCAGCATCACAGACATAAACAAAACAAAGCAAGAACATTAAAAAATGACACAGAATTTCAAAACAAAATGATAAGAAGTAACAGCAGTTATATTACCTGTTGTTATCTTCAGGTAAATTGCTCAGATTACCAAATGTAAGAATGGAATTTGTTCAAACCATTAAAGAGAATTAAAAATAATTATTAAAATAATATTAGAGACAATACAGAGTTCCACTAGACAAGGTGGTAGGAGTTCACCATAGTTGTTCTATTCATGCTGTTGTCTTCAAATCAGTTGCTCAGATTACCAGATATAATTATAGCTTTAAAGGAAGGATGAAGTCTGATTGTGCCTGACCTTTGATTTCATCATCTTTCAATATTGTGCATTTTCTAAAATGTTTGCCAAGGTCTGGACCTTTTCATTTGCAGTAATTCTAGTGTACTATTTATCTCATTATTATTTATCTCATTTAATTTAATAAAGAGGAAAAACTCCCATGTCAAAGACTATAAAATTATTACACAGATTTCATAAGAGTTAAGAATACTTATAGTAAGTAGAAAGCTGACACTTCCAACATAGTGTATCTCACCCCAGAACCCATACTTTTAGGCTGCACTCTTTTTTCTTCTTTATTCCCTTTCTCCCTTTTTTTTTCTTTTCTTTTTCCTTTTTTTCTTTCCTCCTTTCTTCCCTCCCTTTCCTAGACTATTATCTGTTTGCCGGACATTGTTTTAGCACTAGGGGGCAGCAGTGAGAAAAAAGAAAAAGCACAAACAAAAAATTCATGGCTTATGCAGTTTAGGGTCAAGTGTGGGAGGAGTAGAGGAGGTGGAGGTAGGGGTGGGTTGGAGGGCAGATAAAATTTCAAATTACATGTTAGATGGCCGTAAGTCTTCCGGAGAAAAATAATGCAAACAAAAGGATGAAATAAAGGGACTGTAAAAGAAATTTTAGATGTGATCATCACAGAGCACCTCTGTTAAAATGTCAGTTGGTATCGAATGATGTAGGAGGTTGAGTGCTATGAAGGGATCAGTGTTCTAGGCATAGTAAAGATTCAAGAGAAACTTCCCACTGTCAGCACTGTTTGAATGTGTGAGAAATAAGGCAAAAATATTAGTAGAGCTAGAACAGAGTAAGTGGGATGAAAATAGTAATAATGAAAAAAACAGGTATAATAAGGAAATAGATATTGTATAACAGTTTTCAAGCCTGAATACTGAGGTGGTTTTTAATGGAATCATTTTCATCTACAACGATCTGCCAAGCTCCTGAAACTTAGTCCCAGTTTCTGCAAGTCTTGATTAAGATTCTGTTGATTCTTGCAGTGTTTTACGATCACACACTTTCTTAATATAATTTAAATATCACATTGCCAAGCTTAGTTTGACTTTGCTTCCTGTTAGACTCTGCTTATGCCATCTAACTATAAATATATTATCATATTTATATGAGTTTGATGAGTGGAATAAAAACTGTCTAGTACACTTAAATGCTGGCATTTGAGCCTAGCAACTCTAGCTCCAATATGCCTAAACATACCTTGTAGTTTTACCCACATAAAATATTAAATTTAGGTCTTGTTTAAAGAGCAGACTAGAGTCAAAATTCTCTGTATATTCGCAAGTAGGCAGACGCTAGTAGAACATTAGTGGTGATAAAAATCTGTGAAAGATGATCTGTGTTTCCATACAAGGTGAGGATTTCAAAGAGCTATCACTCTTACCTTAACAAAACAATCTGGATAAGCACAAATATTATAGCTGTTATTTTGGTATTAGCCATGTAAGAAATGAGGATTAAGAAAATAAGGAGGATGTGAGGGCGATCTGGCTGCGATGTCTGTCACCCCATTGATCGCCAGGGTTGATTTGGCTTATCTGGCTGGCTAGGCGGGTCTCCCCTTCCTCCCTCAACGCTCCATGTGCTTCCCTCCCGAAGCTGAGTGCTTGGTCGAAGAGGACGACCACCCCCCGATGGAGGAGGACCGTTCCTCGGTCAAGGGTACAGGAGTAACTGCGCTCCCTGCTAGAACCTCCAAGTAAGCTCTCAAGAAACTAACGAACTAAATTCCAGAAAGTCATGACGTCTTTATTGGAGTTCAGAGACTTATAGATACTTCTTCTATCTTTCTGAATAGTAGGAAGAGGACAAATCTACCAGGCCCTCGGATAATGAGAAACCAGCTGATGCTCTAAGAAACTTTGAACTGAGAATTCCATTCACAGTAAGTCTAACTGTTCACTTTTTCCTATGGACAGTCATCTAGAGTAAAGCGATGTTTACTATGCTAAAGACTGGCAGGAGAAGGGGAAATCTGAGTGATGTTTGTCTGGAACCTGCAGGTCCTCCTGCCACAGTGCAGCAAGACTCTCCAAGTGCTGAGGCCGGGCAGGAGAGCTGATGGAAATCTAACAAAGCATTTCAGACATTTTATACAGTCGTCCAAAGGCTCAGAGACCTGTGGCAGTGCTGGAGATGGCTAAGTTAGCTAGAAACTGCTAGGCAGTTAGGAAGGGGCTAGGCTCAAGCTAGAGTCAGAACAGAGATGGAATAAATCAGTCCTGTGGTCAAGGCCTGAGTTGACAAATTTGGCCCAAAGATGGATGCTCCATGGCTTGGCCTACAAGGCTGCTCAGAGATAAACAACAGGCCAAAGCTGTATTGGAACAAGCACTGTCTGGTCCAGTAAGTGTGAAAGATATAGCATACACAAAGAAACAACACAACAAACATTTAGTGAGATGACCAGAACACTGAACCCCCTACCCCTTCCAGAAACGCCTTTGCTCTCCTCTGGGCTGTGTACCCTTGTTGCCTACTTTGTTTTGCTAGTAGATGTGTATTAGCTAATTGACTGCATTTGTAATAGTCTAGGTTGATTACAGTTTGACCCATGGCAACCTGTGATGTGATTTTACTCTGTAAAATCTCCTAGATAAAGAGCTTAGTGGCAACCTACTTCCAAGACCCCTCCTGCCTCTCAGGAGCTTTGCCTTAATAAAACGTTGCCTCTCTTCACCTGCTTTGTCCTCAAGCCCATTGCTCACTGGACTTCATATCTACCTGTCAGTAGCTGTAGGTTCAGGAATGAGGTAGGACAGAAGCAATACAGACAGGGATAAAGGAGGCAGCAAAGCCATAATTTTAGCACTGAAAACTGCGACTTCAAGACACAAGTATAGTTTTATTTATTTATGTTTTTCTTTCTTTTCTCCCAGAACACAATAAGCCTGGACAGTTCACTTTCACTTGCACATGGGTTCATCTGCTCTATTATTACTTGCAAACAGACTTGCTTCCTCTGTAACAGCACACTTCTTTTCACCCGTACAATACCACCTGTACAATACGCTTCTCCCTGTGATTGGCCCATGATCTTCCTGTTGGGGGGCCAGGCTTCCACGGTCTTTCTGTGAGTGGACTGCTCTCTCCCTAAACCCAAGAAAGAAATTCCTATAGATTAAAGATCCTGAGATTTGTAGCTCCTAAATCATATCAACATTCCCAGCTTCAAACTCTAGTGATTCTCTCTCTCTCTCTAGGGACTGCACTCTATTTCTTTGAACTTGCTTCATATTTCTGGTTAATAAATCTCATTGTGTCTCTTAACAACAGTTATGAAAACTTCCTGGAGGGAGTTGGTGAACCTGTGATCTGGTCCACTGGTAGGGTGGGTTGGATTCCTTATTTCAGCTCAAGAAACCTCCTCAAACACTATTTTATGACAAATAATAAGTCACTGTCAGGAGTTGATCGAACCTTTCTTGGGATTACAGAGCAATGGTAAGCACTGCTCCACATGGCTGTCTTCCTGAGGTTTGTGTGTGTTTGTTCCTATGGTGGTTGAGCAGGGCTCTAATAGCAGTAGCAAACTAGAAGCTTCTTGAAGCTAATGCTAGAAATTACTAGAAAATGACAGTTTTTCCTTTTTCTCTTGGCTAAGATAAATTGCCAGGCCACACCAGATTAAATGCCTAGGAACTGGTCTCCACCCCCTGAGGAGAGTTGCTATAAAACAGCATTGCAAGGTGTGCAAAGTGATCTGGAGGGAGGAAGATAGCATCTTTTGTTAACTGAGGGAAAAGTATCAGTTCCTAAATGAGAAATGACACTGCTAGTGAAAGAGAGAGCAAGCATTGTCTGGGGAGGCTACTCGGAGCACCTAACCGACAGGGTGCTGTGACCCGCTGTTCCCGTGGTGGGAAGTGCACCTAGCCAGAAGTATTATGCACTTGTAGCAGCTGGAGCTGTAATCTCTAATTCTACTTCTCACTTGCCATGGCTTTCTTCATGCTTTTCCATAGTCTATATCGTTTTCTCTCCTAAGGTCTTCAAGAAGTTTAATGTGTTTCACACCAAGATTGTTAATCTCTCTCTATTTTTAGTCATGTATATGGCAAAGGTCATTGCCTTTCATATGTGGAATATCTATGGATTACATGTTCATGAAATGAATTTTCTTTAATCTCTTCCACTTTGATTGGTTTTTAAAGTTATCATACAATATATACTTGCTCTTATTAATCATGTTTAAATATGTATTCTCTGCACCACAAGTCATTCTGTAGAAGGAATTTGCATTTTGAGTGTATAAAGTGAGGCTTCAATAGCACATAACCTTAAGATTTTTTCTCAGAAACTAATTCTTCTACTAAATAACCAAAACCAAAGTTCTTGTTCTTAGTGATGAGATAGAAGTAGAATGATCCATATTATCAAATTATCTATGGTGTACTGTTTTTATTTTAATATTATGTAGGCTAAAAATTAACAGTATGTGTTCCAAAGAGTTCTACTCCTGCAGCGTTTTATTTGGTTACATTTGAAACAATCATACCCTCTCTGTCTCTCTCAATATATACAAATAAATGATGTTATATATGATGAAGAATTTCTTTGTGTTTTTATTTCCTATATTTCAGTCAGAATTTCTGTGTATTTGCAATTATCATTGGGTGAAATATAAAATAGAAATTTGACCATAAAATGTCAAAAAATAACACAGGAGCTACAGAATCCTTCTTTAGTAATAATATAACAACAAAAAGCACATTTTTAAAAACAAAGAGATAGCAGTGTTAACCTTGCTCAAATGTAACTGGTAAAAGTGCTATCTAATGCCTTCCCAAAACTGTAATGTGCTATGTGAAATTCTTTGTCATTGATATATGAATAGAACAATGCTTTCTCTGAGCCGAAATATCAAATTTCATAGGAAATATCGACTCAACAATAATATACAGTTTTACACTGTTTGAAACGCTGTCATTTTATTTTGACTCATTTTGTCTCACCTTTAAATAGAGTATTATTCAGAATAAAATCTTTCACTTACATTAATAGCATTTTTAAAAATAATGCATAATACATAGTAATGGGGTATAGATGTATAATTACAAGTATACGTCACTCTAGTTCCTCTGGCTTCTTTTCTGACTCTTTCCCTTTGACAGAGGATTCATTTATTTCTTGTCAGCTGGAGCAAATAGGTGAATAAAATGGCTAGTAACAAATAAAAATATTTATCTACTTTGTTTTTATTTTTCAAAACTCTCACCAGGCTTGGGCTAAGATCAATGAGAACTGCCCACTGCTAAGGTCAGTGTGGCCTAATTAGTTTTGCTACATTGCCACTGTAATTTTGCTTGACATGACATTGAGGGGAGCTGGGAAGGCAATCAGCACCTAACAGCCACCATGAGCATTAGTTACACATAGTGACAGAGTAATTAGCAATTGCATGTGTCATTTTACCTGAAAGGGAGGGGGAACTCTGGTGCCTGGTCCTTTTATAAAAATGTCAAGGACTGCCCCTTTCCTGCTGAAAACTGAAAACATCCTCTGCGCCTACAGACTGTATACAGACTGTGGTGATTGCAATTTCTGGTACGATGTGCTCTAGTAATTTATCAGATGCTATGGTATTACTCTCCTTCCTGGCTCTATACTATAGAAATCCATCTTCTTTTGGGGAATTGGAGAAGGCTATTTCCATGATGAAGTACAATTCAACATCTCTTTGGGGATCATATTTTTTATCAGGGGTCTAATTAGAGTAGTCTGGGTCCTTGAATTTTTTTTGAACACCTACTGAAAGATTTTAGTCAAATCCCACCCTCAAAGCTGAACCAAAGGCATGTACTATTCTAATTCCTCGAGCATCTATTTCCCTTTGAAGTTAGCAGAAATAATTAACCCAAACTCTCAAATATGTTCCAATTTTTCACAGAACCTTTTTCTGAAGAATTTATTTCATTAAGTTGATCTGCTGAAGCTTATGATTTATAATATTTTGATTTATTGAGAGTTTGTATACTGAAGCTATAAGAACGGAATTCATTCAATCTAAAATATTGTATAATTATTTACAAATTTTCTATGTTGAATTTTTAAAACATTTGGATGAGTCCTCGTTGAATTTTTGGTGATTTCTCTGGAATCAGTGTTCAAGATATCTAGAATGCTTGTTTAGTCTTCTTTGTGATAATCCTTTGTGTAGCTTGCACAATATCTTGTCTGGTTTTTTCTAATTTAGATATATCAAATGTAAAATATAACAGTTCATAGGTTTTTTTCAAAGCATCCATAATTTTTTGTGTAAAGCTTCTTTAAAGTTATATAATAAAAATTTTCATTGTAGAAATAGCAAATACCTCATGATTTATACTGATGGCAAAACAATATTTATTATTCACTAGCCCATTTATGTTACAACATAGAGATGTAATAAACATTTTCCAGCTTTATGAAAAGCTTACTTTGTGATAGTTTACCTGAAGGAAGACTACTTCTTTCTTGTGCAGAGAATACAACTGAGGTCAGAGATTTGATTTTTGTTTGCATTCGATTATAGTTAATAACTATCCCAAGATCTATTTCCTTTTCAAAGGAATATTACCTGTTGAATATTACTATTTTAGTCCTTATGCCCACTTGGGAAAAAGCTAAGTGCTATAAGTACTGTGTCTTAAGAAATCATTTAAGTGTATTCTATTTTCTCTTCATTTTCATATTCCTGTGCAAAGAAAACTTTTTCTCACAAAGCAAAGAATGTTCACATTAGCCAAATACTATGATATTATAAATCATATTTGCTAATGTATATAATTTATATATTTTAAAATGCACTGGACATTAATATTTAATCCCTGTAAAAGTTTCCCTAATGAATCCTATTAGCCTGACCAGGCCCCTAGCTAAACATGCTCCTTATGTCAGGTTAGATTAATATTGCCTATTCCTAAGTATAATAAAAAACTCAGAATACATTTTTGGTGCTTCCGTATCTCATTATATATAATCATTTCAATATTCATCCATATTGTTATAAGAATTTTGACAGCAATGTTTTTTATTCCTGCATAGTATTCCATTTCTTTTTATTGCTGCATAGTATTCTAATATAGCTATATTTAGCTATATCTATATCTAATGTCTCTCTATATGTATCACTATTTTTGTTTCACCTATTAAAGAGATTCCAAACTAGAGCTAATTACTAATAAAGCTGTTATGAGCACTCACAAATTTTGTTCCCAACACATATTTTAACTTCTGTGCAGTAAAAATCAAAGAGTAAAATTGATTTATGTTATGATAAGTACATGTTTAGTGCTATGAAAATATGCTAACATAATTTTCAAAGTTATTATACATATCTATTATTCTCATCACTAGTGTATACTAATTCTTCATTCATGTGGTACTGACATTCTTAACTTTAGCCACTGTAATGGATATTATTTGTGTGTTACTTGGTTTCAATGTGTATTTTCACGGTAACTCATGATGATGAATATACTTAGATACTTTTCAGTTATTTTTATATCTGATTTTGAAAAATATGTGTTGAAATTACTTATTTTTAAATTATCTTAATATTTAAGTGTTAATTTATTCTATGTATAGCCTTATATTTTATGTGTTGCATGTTATATTAGTAAAATTTTTGCAACCTATTGCTGACATTTATGTTCTCAGGAAATTTTTCAAAAATAGTCTTCAGTTCATGATGGAGTACAATTTGCAAATTTTATCTGCAACTTATGAGTTTTTTCCTCTGGTCCTATGTAAAAATTTCGGTATGTTCAAGATTACAAATATTAGTTTTGTTTTCTCTGTTGGCCAGTTGGGTTTTCTTTAATGTAAGGATATTTTCTTAAAGTGTATGTGTAGTGTTTTCAGCCTCATTTCATCACTAAGCATTTCTGATACCGATATGCAGGGGGCTGAGGCGGGTGGGGCCTTCCCCTCTGAGGGTGCTCAGTGCCTTTTCACTACTCCTCAGAAGTGGATAACCAGGATGCATTGTTCTCCTTAACTGATTTCATTTGCCTTTTTACCATGACTCTTGCCATGCAAGCTGTAGTTACAGTGGTAGATCCACACTACCCAAAGTTTTAGATGATAGCGTGTGGTTTCTCACCTCTGGAGCTCTGCTTTCAACAGATTATTCTCAACCAATACCCAGGTTTCTCTTTCTTTATTTAATTCTTACTCTTGGTATATTTCAAATGTGACTTTGGAGAAATACAATTCTGTAGTCCTGGATCCTAGGTTCTCCATGCTACAATGATTCCTGTCATGAATTCTGTTCTATAGGTGACAGCAATTTGAAGTTCTGCAAGGTATAGCTACATGCATCTCATTAATCTATAGTCAATAATACAGTAATCATCACTTATGCTCAGTGAATTAATGAATTAATGAATGCAGATAATACACTAAAATTGAGATTCATTTCTATTTGCTGATGAGTCCATTAACTAGCCCTAAATATGGTTTCTCTATATGCTATTGTATCAGGATTCCCTAGAAAAACAGAACCAATAGTTATTTGTCTATATCTCTATCTCTATCTCTATAACTTTATTTATATCTACATTTAGACATATCTACTTGTATACCTAAGGCATACTGAGTGATTTATTTTTAAGACTCAAGTAACACAATTCTGGACACTGGCTATTCTGAAATTTGCTAGACAGGGGGGCAGGCTTGAAATTTAAGGATAGGATGGTTGTTTCAATTTTGTGTCTGCAGGCTGAAAAGTCAGGCAAGCGTTTATTACTGCAGTCTTAAAGAACTAAGCCTCCTTCAGGAAACGTTTGTCTTTGCTCTTAAAACTTTCATATAATTGGATGAGGCTCATCTACATATAGGAAATAACACATTATGTAGTCCAATGATTTAAATGCTAAATATACCTTTACGGCATTGTCTAGAATGATATTTGACCAAATAACTGGGCACCACAGGCTATCCAAGTCGACACATATAATTAATCACAAGCTGGTGGGTTCTATGTCTTTCTATTTTCCCAACTATGTGACTTTTCCTGATCCAGGGAATAAAAGCATTTACTAGAAGCTTTGAAACATAGGTGGGATATAAATTGCTTTCACATGAGGTATAAAGAGAAAAAATCTAAGGCAAAAGAACTCCTTTAGGCAGAGGCCTCTAATTCTGTTTGTTTTTGTGCTTGTCTTGCAGTCATCATCTTGGAATGGCTGCATATTTAGTAGACATTCTTACCATGAACACGCTTACACCAACAATCATTGATGAACAAATGAACTTGAGAGCTAGCCTATGGCACATGTAATTCTTTCACAACAAGTTATGTTGTCTTCAATGTTAGCCCCATTTTTTCTTTCTCTTTGCAACACACTTTTTATTTTTCTTGAATGTATGTCCTACGAATTACAATTTCTAAGGTCCCAAATAAAGCTCTTTCATATTTTAAAGCTTCAATATTGATTACTGCTTGATAGATGATATCTCACTGATTAAAACAAGATACCTGGTCATGTCCAAAGAAAAGGGATGGACCTGCAAAGGTAAAGGGTGTAGATGCAAAAGGTGAAGAACATTAAAATATGCTCTTTTGTCACTAAAATGCTTTGAGTGCCATTTAATCACAGAACTATGCTAAGGGCTTTGCACATTCAATTTCTTCATTCACTGCTATCTGCCAATAAGGTAGACAGTAGGACTTTAGTTTTATAAATGATTATATGGGATAGAGATTCAAAAAGATAATTTTATCAAGATTGCATAGCCAGTTAATAATATAGTACCATATAGTAAGCTGTATTGAAGGCATCGTTGTAGTCTGCAGTAATCTATGCTCAAACTGCTTTGAAATGTCTTCTCATATAAGTAAACTGTAGGTGCTCCTATTTAAATATTTAGTCTCTTTTAATTTTGGGTTTCCACATTGAAAAATCAATGTAAGATTATTCTTTAATGAAATTTCTAATTTTAGGTTTTTGGGGAATCTTTGGTTCAGCCTTGACAATTTGCAAATTTGCATAGACTCTATCTGAAAAATAATAAAAAAGTTGGGGATGTAGCACAGGCTCTGGGGTCCATATCAAGTAATACACACACACACACACACACACACACACACGTATGGAAATTATAGAATTACCACAAAAACAGCATTGCTTCTGGGGAAAACTAGAGTATGAGGGGAAAAAGCTACAATGTGGAGGGAGAATAAAACAAAGAAGACAAGTAAATTTTTCAGGGTGATAGCTGATAAAAAGTCATTAGATTAAGTTGTCACATAACCTAATTTTTAAAACGTACATTCTCTTTAAAAAGTGTGAATATCAAGTGTGATAAAAACTACAGTGTTGTTTAATATTTCATTACAGTAAAAGACATATTGACATTAATGTGCCTCAAATACTCTCCCTCCATCGAATCTACTCATTCCATTGTTTGGCCACTTTTTGAAGAATTTCTGAATGTCCTGTTTCATGAGTGTCCAGTTGTGGCACTTTTGTGGCTGTCTCCATGATCTAAATCAATCCAATTTAGAAGCCCACAAAGGGCAATAACCTCCTCTACTTAGTGAATCAGTTCACTTTAACTAATTTATTAATGTAGTTGACTTTTAAAAAATAGAAACTAACACACTTGTCAAAGTACAAAAACATATTTAAAGACATTGAAGAGCTACAACAGTAAGGGTCAATTAGACTTTAGTAATTTAAATCTCTAGTAATTATAATCCAGTATGACACAGAGTGTGACCATATATTGCTTTCCATCTTGCACAGATTCCGTGGTTGCAGAATGCCAAATTTAAATTCTATGCAAATGAGTATTTCTCAATGTTAAGTTGCAGTAGCTAGACAAATGTATAGATATACAGATAATTATAATAAGTATTTCTTAACCCTAGAGTAGAAACTTTGGTTAGAAACAGCCTCATGTATTTATGAATTATATAATGATCATATGAAAATATATGCAGAATAGTTTTAATCACCATTTATTTTGGTTTGGATGGTCTCTTGTTTTGAAAATATGCTGTACAGTAACTGAGAGCTGTAAACTTTGCAAAACTAAAGAAAATTTTCACATTAAATCTAACCACATTTATTTAATTTTATTTTATTTTAAAGAGAGTAGTACATGAGAAACAAAAAAAAAATGAAATAAAACAGTAGCAGCATGCCAGTATCATGAACATAAACAAATCAAAGCAAAAACATTCAAAGTGATAAAGGGTCTCAAGACAAATTAATACAAATCAAAATTGGTTGTTACATTGCATATCGCTATCCTCAACTACATCGCTCAGGTTATCAGATGTAAGAATGAAAGATTACTCAAACCCTTAAAGAGAATAAGAAAATAATTCTTCAATCAAACCTTAGAGATAATACAGAGTTTCACTAGACAAGATGGTAGGAGTTCACCATTGCAATTCCACTGCATACTGTTACCTTCAAATCAGTTGCTCAGACCACTAGACACAAGCAAGCACAATCAATCAGAAAATAAAAAATTGTAATCATTAACTGTTCATTTCAATACACCATCAGACATCAGCAATACAGTTATTGCAGCTATTCATATATATATATATTTATATTTTGCCTTCCTTCTTTCTTTTTTTTTCTTTCCCCCATCCTAGTCATTCCTTCCTTTGAGCAATTTCTTTCGTTTTCCTGTCATCTATTGTACATTTTAAGTTGTACCTAGTCTTTCAGGTTCCTACACCAAGGAGACCATATGATATTTACACATGTAGGTCTGATTTATTTCACTTATGAGTACGGTCTCTAGTTGTGTCTATTTATGTACAAAAGCCTGGAGATTATCTTTTTTAATACCTGAGTTATACTCCATTGTATAAAAATACCACATCTTTTTATCCATTCCTCAGTGGAGTGGCATCTGGATTGTTTCCAAGATTTAGCTATAACAAAAGGTGCTGCTATAAACATGGGTGCACATATATCCCTGTGGTATAATATCTTTAATTCTTCTGGGAAAATACACAGAAGGGGAATAGCTGGGTTAAGTGGGACTTCCAATCCTTGTTTTGTGAGGAATCTCCAAATTGATTTCCACAGTGGTTTCTCCAACCTACACTCCCACCATCAGTGGAGTAGGGTTCCTTTCTCCCCACAGCCTCTCCAGCATTTGCTATTGGTTGATTTCTTGATGATAGCTATTTTTCTGGGGTAAGATGGAATCTCAGTGTTGTTTTTATTTGCATTTCTCAAATGACTAAGGACTTTGAACATTTTTTTGTGTATTTATTCGCCATTAGTCTCTCCATTAGAGAAGGGTGTGTTCATCTCAGATGCCCATTTTTGGATTGGGTCTTTGAATTTGGGAGGCCTGATTTTTTTTAATTCTTTATATGTCCTAGATAGAAGTCCTTTGTCTGAGGGGCAGTTGGCTAAAATTTTTTCCCAATTCGTGGGTTTTCTTTTTACTTTATTAGTGATTTCTTTAGATGTGCAAAAACTTTTCAAGAAGATGAGATCCCAGATGTTGATTCTTTGAAGTATTTCCATGCAGTTAGATTTTTGTTCATGAACTCTCTACCTACCCCAGTGTCGTCAAGATTTTTACCTACTTTCTCTTCCAATAAATTTAGTGTTTCTCTTTTA